>NC_047049.1:48865547-49171114 GCF_011762595.2 Tursiops truncatus
GAGAAGAGGCTCACAAACCTGGATGTCTTCCTCCCAGCCTTTGGAAGTGTTTAAACCCATCTTTTCTGCTTTTCTTTCATCCATTTCCTTCTGACCATCTTTTTAAAAGACAAATTTGATCATGTTATTTCCCATTTCCACCCCGCTCCAAGAAAGAATCTATTAGTGATTTTCTGCTAGATATAAGCTCTTCCAGAAAGCACCGAAGGCAAGAACGTTATCCTTGCCTGCCTTTGCAGCCTCACCCTTCTCCATTTCTCCTCACACACGTTTTAATCACAAGTTGTCTCCTTTCTGTCCTTTTGCATTTTTTTTCCATCATGTAATATTAGCCCTCACCTTCCTGGAAAATTCATAATTTTCTATTTGAGAATCTACTCAAGTACTCCATCCTCTGTGAATCCTTCTGTGATCTACCAGACTCTGAACAATCCCATTTTTCTATGCTTTCCTAGGACTTTACACATATCAATATTAATGGCCAACTCCCTCTATTGAAATTGTATCATTACTATACTGTATTTCCTACACAGTAATATTTAAATGTTTAATATTTAGATATTTTAGTATTTAAATATTCCTGTATTTTTGAATATAGTCATTTCACTGTCAGTGAACCAGTCTTTTTCAAGTTAATTTCCCCCACTACTCAACACACATTCCATCCTTCCATTCTTTGTGACACTTTACTCTTCCAGGTCTGGTTAAAGTCTGTTCTTCCTTGAATTGTTCTTGAACTTTTCCAATTTAGTTGGTATTCCTTTCTTTAAAATTCCTTGTCACGCTGTCCTCTTCTGGCATGTGGTACTTCATTGTCATTGCTTCATGAGTCTTAAAATAATAGTGACTGTATTCTTTTTTATAAATATTTCTTAATCTTACCATAAAAATTCAAATAAAAAGTACTAACAATCACCAAAATTCTTCCCCTTCCCCCTAAAATAATCAATATCTCCATTTGGAGAAAATAATTTTAGGTGTCTGGCTCTGCATACTTGTGGATACAGAGAGGTAATCTAGGAAACAATGGGATCATATGATCACATTTATTTTTAGTGAAATCATTACATTTTTACATTTATTTTTTCTTGACTTTGAAGAAAAATGAAAAAAGTAGAACTAAAGATACTGCTGAAATTTAATAAATATTTATTTATAGCAGGAAATATTAGTTCCTAAATTATTCTTTGTAGTTATAAAATCATATCTGAAAAACTGAAGGAATCCAAATACTTTATAACCACCTGCTTCAATTCTTTGAATCTCTACTATGGAAAAAAGAGAAATACCATACACAGATATTCTCCCCATTTCCCTGAGCATTACTTTCATTTTTTTTTTTTTACTAGTTATTGTATTTATATGCATGGTAAAAAATTATGACATTTGCATTCCTTTTCTGTAACAACCATAACCCAGGATTTACAAATATTAGTTCTATAAGTACATGAATTCAGGGTTTGCTCAATATTTGTATTTGTAGCATAGTTCACATCTCAATAGTTATCCTGGGTTTTGTACAACATTTAAATTGTGAAAAAAAATTAAAAATAATGTAACAAAGACTTTTGCCCTAGCACCCACATGTAGCAAATGTTACTTAATCAGTTTGCTTCAAATTATGTTTTTGAAATAAAATCTTATAGACACAGCTGAACACACATTTGAACCTATTCCCGGTTTCATTACCTTTTATTCTACCCAGAGGCATTTTCTGACATGAATTCAGAGCGTGTTGAGTTTACATATATATAAATAAAATTTTACTCTATATAATATGCATCTATAAATAAAATACAGGATTATTTTAATATATTTACTATCTCTTTTAATATATTTATATCTATACGTTTAAAATATTCAGTGTAATATTTTTAATACCTTCAAATGTATATAGGTAGTATTGTAGCATATAATCTATATACAGTAGAAGGTCTTCTATGTATTGCACTTTACAATCAATATTTTTTTTAATTTATTTTTGGCTGTGTTGGGTCTTCGTTGCTGCGTGCAGGCTTTCTCTAGTTGCGGTGCGCGGGCTTCTCATTGCGGTGGCTTCTCTTGTTGTGGAGCACGGGCTCTAGGTGCACTGGCTTCACGAGTTGTGGCTCGTGGGCTCAGTAGTTGTGGCACACGGGCTTAGTTGCTCCGTGGCATGTGGGACCTTCCCTGACCAGGGATCGAACCCGTTTTCCCCTGCACTGGCAAGTGGATTCTTAACCACTGCACCACCAGGGAAGTCCCTACAGTCAATATTTTATACATAAAGGTCTAGTCCATTTATTTAGATACTGTATAGTGGAGTATATTTTAATTATACAAGCATGTATATTTACTTATCTCCCTACTGACATTGGATTATTTCCAATATTTTGCCAGTATTGACAGCCCTGCCTTGTGCATTTATTATATGTGTTTTGTGAACACATGGATATGTTTCTTGGGATACAGACCTTGAACTAGAATTTCTGGCTCATTGGTACAGGCCTGTTTGATTTTATTAGATATTGTCAAATTGCTCTCTAATGTGGTTTTGCAAATTTGCATTCTCAATAACTGTGAAAGAAAATACCCATTGTTTGTCAATGTTCTGAATATTTGATTATTTCACACTTTTCACTTTTGAAGATCTTATAAGTCTGACATGGTATTTTATGACTATGTTAATTTGCAGTTTCCTGATTACAAGTGAGGCTAAGCATTTTTTCGTAAGTTTATTTCCACTCAAGCTTATTTTTTTGCACATTTCCTTTTCATACTTCTTGCTTTTGCTTTTATTCAATTGGATTATTAGTTTTATTCTTACTAAGCTTACATTTATCTGTTATGTGTATATAACTATTTTCTTCCTGTCTGGGCTTATATATATATTTTTTTTACAGTATCTTTTGTGAAGAAGATTTTAATATTAACTTAGCTTTATCAGTTATCCCTTTAGGGTTTGTTCTGTTTGTGTGTTATTTTAATATATCATACCTAACTCCAAGTCATATAATTTGTATTAAACATTGTACGACATTGATTTTCCACATATAGATTTTTTATTCACCTTGAATTTGTTTTTGAGAATATCATTTAACCCATGCGAATAAACTATTTTTACAGCACCATTTATTGAAAAAACCCATGCTTTCCCCTGTGATTCTTTTAAATAAACGTTTTATTTTAGAATAGTTGATATTTACAGAAAAGTTGAGCAAATAGTACAGAGAATTTCTGTATACTTCTCACCCAGTTTCACCTATGGTAACATCTCATATTATGATAGTATATTTGTCATGACTAAAATCCAGCATTTACTATTACTATTTAAATTACTATTAACTAAATGCCACAGTTTGTTTTGATTTCACCAGTTTTCCCCCGTGTCGTTCGTCTTTTCCGGGATTCCATCCAGGATCCCATGTTGCACTTATTTATCATGTCTCCTTAGTCGGTGACTGTTATTCAGACTTTCCTTGTTTTTCATGTCCTTGGCAGTTTTTGAGGAGTGTTGTATTATTGTATAACAGATAATTTGTAGAAAGTTCCTCAGTTGGGGTTTGCTTGCTTTTTTTTTTTCTTTTTCCTGTGGGTTTTTGTGAGGAAGACCATAGAGAAGAAATGTCCTTCTCATGACATCATATCAGGATTACATTCTGTGGACATTATTCATGACTGGTGATGTTAGCCTTGTTCACCTGGCCAAGGTAGTGTTTTCCAGGTTTCTCTAATGTGAAGTTACATTTTCATCTTTTCTGTACTCTGTCCTTGAGAAGCGAGTCATTAAGCACAGCCCACACTCAGGGTTGAGGGGATAAGTTCCACTTTCTAGAGGAGTGAATATCTACATAAGCTATTTGGAGTTTTCCTCTAAGGGAAATTTATCCCTTCTCTCCCTATTTATTTATTTATTCCGTTATTAATTTATATTAGTATGGACTCATGAATATTTTATGCTTCAAATGATAATCCAATACTACTGCATTTATTCTGTTACTCAAGTTATTTTAGCTTGGGCCATTGGGAGCTGTTTTGGGTTGGCTCCTGTGGCATACCCCCATTCTTTTATATTTTAGCACTTCTTTGCTTTCTGACACTACCGGATTTTTCACAATCATCTTTTCCACGAGATCCTGCCCCAGACCTAGAATCAGCCATTTATCCAAGGAGCCTGGCTTCTTTTGTTTAAGAATGGTATTGGGATCTAACATGCAGGTTCTAGCTGTGCTCACTGCTACTGGGGCATCACTGCTTCTAGACCCTCGCAGAGGTTAGAGCTAGGAAGTTATCTATCTGTCTATCTATCTGTTCACTAACCCATGTGTTTATATTTGTTTCTTTATCTGTTCATCTGTATCTTTACTAAGTTACACATGAATTCATAGTGTTGTCTCTGCTTCTAATTCAGTGTCACATGTTACATTCTAGTTTTCTCCCTTTGCTTCTCTGTAATTTCCCTCTCCAACAGTCAGAAACCTGGGTCCCACTATCTATCATTCATTTACTTATTTTTTCAATCCCAGTGAATACATGAACCAGTTTCAGAATTGATCTCATTATTCCACGAGAGACAAATTTACCAACTAGAACACAGCATTTATGAACACTACCTTTTGTCCTTAGCCTTACACCTTTCAGTAAAACATTGTTTGCCAAAGTTACCTGGGTAAGCTTATTCTTCCCCATACCCTTCAGAGGTTATGTGATACATTTGTATTACAGTTAGATTCCTGTATCACAATTTATATAATTTATATTCTACCACTCTTTCTCCTATAAAGTGCTATGGGTTTTGACAGGCGTCACTGTTGCCAGTGCCTCTTTTATCACATAAACAGGCTTTATATGTCCCTGAGACCCTGTCTGGGCTTTCTTTCTCTTTGAATGGCCTATTTGTCCGCCCCTATGCACTGTATACTTTTGTAATTGCCACATTCATCTTTGTTTTTCTTCTCCAGAACTGCCTTAAAGCATAATTCTTTCAAAACATTTAAAAATAAGCTTCTTATATTTCCCCAAAACAAAATTATAATATATTTCTTTTTTTTTTTTTTAACATCTTTATTGGGGTATAATTGCTTTACAATGGTGTGTTAGTTTCTGCTTTATAACAAAATGAATCAGTTATACATATACATATGTTCCCATATCTCTTCCCTCTTGCGTCTCCCTCCCTCCCACCCTCCCTATCCCACCCCTCCAGGCTGTCACAAAGCACCAAGCCAATATCCCTGTGCCATATAATATATTTCTAGATAAATTTTGAGATAATTGGCCCCTTTTGGGCATGAGTCTTTCTATTCATGAGCATAGTATATCTCTCTTTTCATTTATTATTTATTTATTTTAATTTTTTTCTTCAATATTGGATATTCCAACTCATGTAAATGGTAGTCTCTCCATTTATATAAATATTCTTTCTTTCAATTTAATTTCTCTCAATAATGTTTTTGTGACAAAGACGTAAACACCTTTTGTTAGATTTATTACTTGGTATTTGAAATTTTGATTCCATTTTAAATGGTATCTTATAATTTTTAACTTTATCTTGAATATTTATGTTGCTAATATGTAGAAAATAATTTAGTTTATTTATTTTAAATGTAACTGCTTTTCAGAGCAGTCATAATTCTAGTAATTTAACTATAGAGTCTTTTAGAATTTCTATGTACACAGTCATATCATTTGTGAAAAATCAGGATTTTGTTTATTTGTTCAATTCCTTAGAGTTTCATTCTCCTTTCATTTAATGCACTAAATAGGACCTCCAACATAATGTTGAATATAAACAATGTTAGTGGATGCTGCGGACTGAAATGTGTCTCCCCAAAATTCGTATGTTGAAGCCCTAACCTCCAATGTGACTGTATCTGGAGATGGGGTCTCTAGGAGTTAGTAGGATAAATGAGATCACAAGGATGGGGCTCTAATCCGATAGGACTGTGGCCTTATAAGAAGAGGAAGAGAGATTTCTCTCTCTCTCTATCTCTCTGACATGTGAGGACACAGTGAGAAGGTGGCCGTCCGCAAGCCAGAGGAGATCTCTCAGCAGAACCTGACCATGCTGGCACCCTGATCTTGGACCTCCAGCCTCCAGAATTGTGAGAAAATATATTTCTGTTTTTCAAACCATCCAGTCTGTGGTATTTTGTTTCAGTAGTCTGAGCTGACTAATACAGATGTTGGTGCTAAAGTGGGGTGCTACTGTAACAGATACCTAAACATGTGGAAGCAGCTTTGGAGCTGGTAATGGATAGAGACTGGAGGGGTTTAAGGTGTGTGTTAGTAGTATGGATTTTGAGGGAAGTTCTGGTGAGGTCTCTGATGGAAATAGGATCATGTTACTGGAAACTGTAAGAAGTACAGTCCTTGCTATAAAGTGGCAAAGAACTTGACTATATTCTAGTGTTTTGTGGAAGGTAGAAGTCGCAGACAAGGAAATTAGATATTCAGCTGAGGAGATTTCTAAGTGTCAAAGGAGCAGCTTGCTTTCTCCTGACTCATTACAGTAAACGGTGAAAGGAGAGATGAACTGAAGGAGGAATTGTTCATCAAAAAGGAACCACAAGTTGAATATTTGGGAAATTCTCAGCCTATCCTATTGCAGAAAATGAGAAATCGTGTTCTGAAGAGAACACTAATGGTCTGGCTGAACAGCCATTTAATAAAGAGAACCCAGGTGTGCCTCATGGACTTAATCAGCCATCTCTGCAAAATCCGGGAGTAGAGTGGGATTCACACCAACAAAGACATTTCCAGTTTGAACTAAAGGAGTCAGAGAAAGTGGGATGGAGGGCAGGAAGTCACTCGAACCTTTGGATTCGATAGACCTGGACCATAGATTTATTTGGCTGTGAACATATGCTATTCTTCAAGAAAAGGGAAGAATTTCCAGGAAGGTGATTCAGATATCTTCAGGGCTACCACTCCCACCATAGGCCCAGGGACAAATTTGGTTTTGCCCTGATTTCAAAGGGTGGGGCCCACCTCTCTGGTTTCAGTGGGTTAAGATCACTCTGCCCAGTGCCTCAGGGGTGGAGCTGCCCTCTCCAGAGAGCCTCATGTGCAGGGTCCTCAGAGAGCCAAGGGGGAGGAGTGGCCTTACAGAGCCTTGAGGGTGGTAACCCAGCGGAAGGCAGGGTATTTGACCAAAGAGGATAATTCTCCAGCCTTAATATCTAATGGAATTTACCTTAGCTAGGTTTTGAACTTGTTTGGGACCTGTCATGCCTTCCTTCCTTCCAGTTTCTCCCTTTAGAATAGGAGTGTCTATCCTATGCCTGTCCTCCCATTTATATTTTGGAAACACATAACGTGTCTGATTTCATAGATTCACAGCTGGAGACAAATTTTGCCTCAGGATGAATTGTATCTCAATTATCACATCTGATTTAGATATTTAGATGAGACTTTGGACTTTAGAATTGATGTTGAAGTGAGTTAAGACTTTGGGGGCTACTGGGATGGAATCGATGTATTTGGACTGCAATAAGGACATGATTTTGGCAGGCCAGGGATGGAGTGCTATGGACTGAACTGTCCCCCCCAAGAACTCAACCGTGATCTCAGACTTCCAGCCTCCAAAACTGTGAGAAAACATATTTCTGTTGTTTAAACCACCAGTTTTTGTTATTTTGTTATGGCAGCCTGAGCTCACTAATACTACTCATCTTGTTTCTTGTCTCAAAAGGGAAGCTTTCAGTATTTTGCCATTTAGAATGATGTTTGATATGTTTTCCAGGTAACTATGATTAAGAAATTTCTTCATTCTTAGAGTTTAGAGTTTTTGTTTTTTCTTAAGATGAATGGATATTACATTTTTATTAAATGCTTTTTCTACATCTATGAAGATGATCATAGGGTTTTTTTTTCTGCTTTATTATGTTAACATGGTAAATTACATTGATATTTCTAATGCTAAACCAACTTTGCATTTCTAAAAAAACCCGATTAAGTTACAGTGTTTATCTTTTAAAATATATATTGCTGTATTCATTTTCCCGATATTTTATTTAGGATTTTTACATCTATATTTGTGATTAAGTTTGGCCTCTAATTTCCATTCTCCTACTATCTTTGTCAGATTTTGTTGTGAAAGTTATGCTAGTTTCATCAGTTGGGTTAGGGGTATGAGTATCTGTCAGGTTAATCTGTGCTATATTGTGATAACAGTTAAATGCCAAAATGCCTTAATACAATTCATTTTGGATGCATTATAGTCTAGAATAGTTCAGGAGACTCCTTTTGGCATGGGGATGATTAAGGGTCCAAAATCTGGGCGTACTGTAAGGCTTTCATCTTGAATGTGTGGTTGCTGAGTTTTCCATGGAAGGGGAAAGAGTATATGGGCTCAGGTTTTATGGTCTGGTCTAGAATTTTTATACATAATTTATGTCCATATGCCATTAATTTGAATCTAGCACGTGGCCCCAGTCTAACTGCCAGGAAGGCTAGAAAATGTAGTTTTCCATTGTGTCCAGTAAGAGGAAATAGGTTTAATGAGCATTTAGACACTTGATTACAGGAAGAAACTTTCATTGGCTATTATCTGCAAGAGTCTGTTGAAGACTGGAAATATTTAGTTCTTCAGTATTTGGTAGCACACTAGTGAAGCTAACTGGGCCAAGAATTTTCAATGCAGGAAGGTTTCAAAATATGGGTTTAGTTTCTCTAATACTTGTAGGGCTATTTAAGTTTTTAATTTTTTCTCCTGTCAGATTTTGCTAGACATCTCCAGTGCTGTGTTTCAAGCATTTGTTCATGACCAATGACCATAAAAAGCTGGAATCCCAAGGATCGCATAGCAATTTTCTGCTGCTCGTAAGGAGGAAAGGAGGAAAGATGTTTGCTTTAGAGTAGATATCATGGCTTTGTATGGTCCGCAGCACCGTGTCTCAGATTACCAGTCCTCAGGACACTTCCTGTGCCCCATGTCAAGTCTTCACTAAGGGCTCTAAAACAATATTGTGATGATTCGCTCATACTTTCTTTGTCAGATCAAAAATTTCAAAAATTCCTCTCTTAAGGTCTAGAGATCACCTCTCCAATCAGATTTGTATATTGTTATTGAGAGAGACTTGGAGCTTACCCTGTCTATTCTGGCACTCACACATCCCTAAAAACATCTCTGTAGAAGCTCATTTTCACTTCTGTCCAGTGAAATTTTGTTTCCCTGTTTTCCTTCTGCATGTCTACAACAAGCCTCTAGAATTTCCTATAAAGTGAGGTCTCTGATGTTGAGTAGGTTTCAGGCAGAGATAAACGGGATCTCTGTTGGAATTGCTGTTTATTTGGGAGTGGTCGTGAGCTGGATGTGAGGGCTACTAGTCCGACATGTTGCCGTAGGCACTGAGTATCACTTAAGTACTGATTATAAGAAGAGGTTGCTTTACCAGACTGGTTGAGGCCAACTGAGAAATGAAACAGAAATGAATCATGAAGAAAAACGTAGGATGTTCTTCATATCCTTGGAAATTGAGAAATGACCACAACTGAAAAGTTGTCTAGCCGTGAGCCATCTTCCCTGGAGATGGATGCCAAAAGGAGGCTCTTGGGCATTTGAAGAGAATTCTCAGAACAGGCAAGCTTGTGATTCTGTCCAGGTGCCTACGTTCCATGAGCTTGGCCACACCCCAGGCACTCCACCCAGTCAAGTCTGTGCTGCTGAGGGCATGCAGGCAGGCTCAGGGCATGCTCAGCCTCTGCTGGGGGCGCCTGAGGTCTCAGTCTTCTCTCCATACCCCAATTGGAAGTCGTAGTTGTTTCCTTTTTCACCTAGCAGAGAAGTCTGTCTTTATTTACAGGGAGGTGGAGAGAGTGGCACGTGGAATTAACACTTTTTTTTTTTTTTTTTTTTTTGTGAGCCGCCAGCAGTGGTATGCTGGAGTCGACTTAGTCATAGTTTGGTGACATCATGATTTTAGCTTTAAATTGGCCATGGTGGGAGTATCATACCATAGCAATCGGCACACTCTACAATTCAGGGCTTTTTATTATTTTTTATTTATTTACTTGCTTATTTTTTCAGAGCCTGTTGTTGGACATTCATTCCGCCGACCATAGTCCATAAATGCTGTACAACCGCTATGCGCTGAACCCTCTAGTAAATGTGTTATAAACATGTCATTATGTCTCATAATCTCATCGTCCCAACTCTCTGGGAGGTGGGTGCCGTATTACTCCATTTCACTGAAGAGGAAATAGAGGATCTGGGAAATGAAGAGCCCTGCCCACTGTTACCTGACAGCTCAGGAAAGCTCTGTGGTCCTGGGCTTCCTCCCATAGCCTTCTTATATTGACTCATTACCATTTCCCCACATCTTCAAGGCCTTGGTTGAGACCCTTGTCTCTTGCTACAGAGAAGCCTGCTGGTTCTGAGAAGGTAAGTCTGTCTTTCCTGTCCTCATCATCCAGGACCTGTTGCTCTCTACTACTGCTTTCACGTAAAAATACTCCAGGCCATGATAAGAGAGGGGATGGGATGCTCTCGCCGTGTTTGCTAGTGTGTAAGCTCTTCCAGGAAGTACACTGAGAGGGTGCTTTTGAATGAATTGCCTGGGGAACCCTGACATTCATTCAACTCTAGTTGAGCATCAGCTCTGCCTAAACACTGTGCTGACGATGTGTGGGCAGAGTGGGGGCATATACTGTCGTCCTTGGAAAGGACCTTTCACTAGAGACTTTGCTGTTTGACATGGGAAATAAGAGAGAAGTAGAAATGCCAGCAGAACAACCCAGAGCGATGTGTCAGATGCGTGGGCCAAAGGCACTGTGGAGGAAATAATTATTTTCAGCTGAGGTGGCAGGAAAGGAGCTGGGTTGTGAAGGAGGTGTAAGATTTAGAAAGTGATGGTGAGCGGGGCATTCCAGGTAAAGAGGCAATGCATGTTGGGTAAAAGCAGAGGTGGGAATTTAGAGAGTATTCTGGGGAAGCATCAGGTTGGAGTGAAAGGAGCAAAGCTGTGGAGGCTGTCAGACAAGGGCCCGAGTCCTTGCTCTGGAAATTAATAAACCTTGCGCAACCTAACTCTTCTGGTTCTAGTTTTCTTTCTTTTTTCTTTTTCCAGAAATAAATGAAAATACTAATATCTGCTTTATGAGGGTTGTTTGGACTTTTTTTTTTAAGAAGCTAATGCATTTGGAAGTGTTGGATGCACTGCCGGACCCCAAGGAGGTATCCAGATAATTCCTTAAGTGCTCCTTTTCTCCCTTCTTGGGTTCAGATGAGGTGGAGAGCGGGGCTCATAGGGGAGCCAGGGGAATAAACTTGGACCTGAGGTTGGGCCAGGTTCGTGGATGGAGGGCCCTGCATGTGAGATCAAGAATTTTTACCGTTAATGACTTGGAGAATGAGGGTTTCAATTAGGAGTCAGCCATGATCATGGTGACACATTTGGGAGATGCGTTTGTGTGAACATATTGGAGAGAGAAGTTGTGAGTTCCTGGGCTAAGGAAGGGATGAGGGTATTATCTCCAGGGGGCAGCTCTAGTGGAAGAAGCACCAGTGGAAGAAGATACAGCAGAGGGTGACTGGCAGAATGTGTGTGCTGGTGGGCGTGGCCTGAAGAGGAGGGTGAAAGGTATTAAGCTTGGCCTCTCTGGGGCTTCCTGCTGCCTAGTTTCCTTGTCATACTCTGCACCCTCCCTCCAGTCCGTGCACACTTACTCTCATAGTGACCCTGCAATATTATTGGGAGTTCCAGGACCTCTGTGGAATGGCCAGAGGACCAGGCTTGGGCAGAGAAAGGAGGAACGGGTTGGTGGTGTAGGCCACCATGTGGCCTGAGGCGGTCAAGGTTAAGGCAGATGCAGAACCCAAGCTGCCCTCCCAGAGCCACGTGACTCCTTCTATAACCACCCACACTGACCCACTACCCCCTCCCTAGGCCATCACCATCATTTCCTGCTCAACACTCTCACGCTACTCTTTACAGGGAGTGGGGCTGCCTCAGTGACAGGGACTGGAGTATGTTAATAGCACCACAGTGACTCCATCAGGTGGATTGCCTTTGTATTCTGAAATTAATTTAGGGACACTTGCTGCCTTGTTAGATTCTCTTTCATTTTCTTTTCAGCTAGATGTCATTTCTCTGGAAACATTTTTGCCTCATGCACTTCCCTACCCCCACCAGTGACACATTTCCCTAGCAGAGTGGGCGCTTCCTGGCTCTGCATCCCCTGTTCTGCATCCTTCTCCTTCTGCCTGGAAGAATCTGCTCTCCTGCTTCTCCAGGGAACTTATGTCTCTATCTCCCCCTGAAGACTCAGTTCAGTGTTACCTCCTCCAGGAGGCCTTCCCAGATCCCCCTAGGATGGGTTGAGGAACAGCTAGAAATGTATACCTACTGGTCTGAGACAAGTAAAGACTGCTAAACCCTGAGCTCTTTCAGAGCTCCCTGCCAGGAAATGCACTCATCATTGTGGACGTTAACGAATTCTCAGTGGAGATACTGTAGATTGTATAACCAGGAGGGCATGGACAGACCTTGGACAGGAGTTGCATGTAGGGTATGGCCAAGGAAGAAGAGGGAGATCTGTGGTTAGGGAGGTGTGGGGGAGGCCCGAGGAGCTGGATTGGCATGGTGTTCCAAGGAGCAAGCATTGTGGGGATGCAGCAGGGGAGGGGAGGCGGTTGGTCCGGGGTTGATTTCAGAATCCTGTGGGCGGGGTGTTGAAACTATGCCCCCACCACCACTGAGACTCGCTGCCATGGCAGTTAGGCCTCTTGCCACCAGGAAGATGTCCTGTCTCTAGATGTGACGGGGCACGAGAGACTAGAACAAACGCTGGGTTAAATGACAAATTAGGTCATCAGCACTCTTTGAGAGCCTGTTTTCTCTTATGGCAGGTGTAGATTACCTATAATGATGCATGTTAACATATAGGGTGGGACTTAGCTGAGTATAACTCCCTCTCCTTTATCCATAGATAGAGAAATTTAGTTGCATGCTAAGGGCGTAATTTAAATTTCAAGGAGTATAAACCCAACTTGAAGAAGTGAGGATATATTGTTACTGAGAATTTTAACAGTAAGAGGCAAGGGAGAGAAGGCTGTAGCTTGTAGAGGTGATGGTGTAGGGTTGGGGTCAGGAGAGGAGCTGTCCAGGGAGATTTGCATGTTGTAGTTATTGTTTTCAGGTAAGGCAGACCTGGTTGTGCTTCTAGAATGAGCATAACCAGGGGTAAGAGAAAGAGGGACTGGGACTGATCAAGGGGTCTAGTCTCTAAGAAGACTAGAGAAAATGAGATTAAAGGTGAGATTCAGGTGGACAAAGGAACGCGAGTATAAAGATGCAAAGACCATTTGAGGTGATGAGACCTCTCCACGGACACAACCTGTTGAAGAAGCTCACGTTTGGGTATTGACCCTTCTAGAAGTCCACTCTTCCCAGTTTACGATTTCTGCTCTTAGGGCTTGAGAAAGGGCAAAAGGAAAGCCTGGGGCCATAAGTGTCTTTGAACATGTTTGAAGGAGGCTGGTGGAGAAGTAGAAGTGAGTACATTATGTCCACTCTTTGATCTTTCCCTTCAGGACATGAATAAGAAAAAATGCTTCTCTGCTGAGTCATCCAAGTTGAGGTTTCCTCCTGGGGTGGATTGGCGCCCAACAGGGCCTTGAACCTCCTGCCCCACTGAGGCCTCAGGTGACAGGCTCATTAGTGACAACCGTACTCTTGCCAGGAAGCCCATCCCAGGCCTTGCCTCAGCTCTGGCCAACTTAAAGTTGGGGGGCAGGGGGCTGGTGTTGGAGAAACAGGATTCTTGGCCTCTGAGTGCCATGTAACTAAAGAATGAGAAACAGCATGATGCCTGCACATTTCCTATTTTAAAGCCCTTCTATAGACTCCAGTGTGGTGTTTTTGGTGTCTGAGGGGGCTCTGGCACCATCACTCTTTGCAGTTTCGTATTTTTTTGTGTGTATCTCAAGATGCAGCTCTATGAGCTCACTTCTCTCTAATCTCACCAATCTGCAAAATGCATCATGTCCTTTATTTATTTATTTATTTATTTATTTATTTATTTTTAATGTTTTTTGTGGTATGCGGGCCTCTCACTGCTGTGGACTCTCCCACCACGGAGCACAGGCTCCGGACGCGCAGGCTCAGCAGCCATGGCTCACGGGCCCAGCCGCTTCACGGCATGTGGGATCCTCCCGGACCAGGGCATGAACCCGTGTCCCCTGCATCGGCAGGTGGACTCTCAACCACTGCGCCAACAGGGAAGCCCTCCTTTTTTTAATTTTTAATTGAAGTATAGTTGATTTACAGTGTTGTTTTAATTACTGCTGTACAGGAAAATGATTCAGTTATATATATATATATATATATATATATATATATATATATATACACACACATACACACACATACACACACACACACACACACACACATATATTCTTTTTTTAACTATTCTTTTCCACTATGGTTTATCATAAGATATTGACTATAGTACTCTGCGCTGTACAGTAGGACCTTACTGTTCATTCATTACCCATCATCACTCATGCTAATCCTACTCCCTGAAATGTTCTTGCAGGTTATTTACCTCCAACATTCTACTTTTCATTCATGGCTCAGCTCATAAACACTGCTTCCTAGGGGAGACTCAGGTTCAGACTCAAAACTCCATTCTCTCCAGGGAAGGCCCTATCCAACTCAGATACCAGAAAAATATTGAGAGTAGAACCGTGGTGGGTGGAAATCACCTTGACTTTGGTACTCAACTGATACAGGTTGGTATCTTCTCAGCTCTGTTTCCTTGGGCTCTTAGCTAGAAAAATGAATTCCTTCTCCATAAGCCTGTTGCAAAGGCTAATAGAGGTCACCCTATGAATGCACCTAGCACATGGTAGGTCCTCCATTGGGATTACCGCCTCTCTTTTCTTTCCCTCTTTTTAAATCCCCAATTCTTGAGGCATTCAGGAACATACTGATCTCTGGTCCCCATTTTCCCACCACCTCCAAGTCACAGGGATGACTCAGGCAAGCAGACCCTCTTCCTCCCACTTGCTAGCCACTTGGTGCTGGGCAGTCTTGGTCTGCCTGCAACCATCACACCTGACCTTGGTCTTAATTAAAACTTACCTGTCCTAGTCCCACTTGATCTCTTGTCCTGTTGAACATTTTGGCTTATGAGAATTTGTTCTAGAAAGAGCTTCCAGGCTTAACAGCAAGTGACCCTGACTGTTTTGGGTGGGGTGGGTCAGAAAGTCCTGCTCTGAGATGATCAAAGTCACACAGTCCAAAATCATCAGCACAGCTTGGAATGTGCCGTCCAAACATGGGGGCTGAAGAATTGGTTTTTCAGCTTGTCTGCAACCAGCAGCCGCTGTGGATCAGGATTTCTCTTGGGCCTTATTTATTTTATTCCTTCCCCCAACAGAAAAATGATGGTTCTTATGGTTCTGCCTGCCGTTAACTAATGGCAAACTCAGTGACTAATTGTGCTTGAATCTGGTGAGGAAGTGAAATTAATTGTCCTTGCAGAGCCTGGCTCATGAGGACTTAGGGGCGAGCAGAAATGCAGGTGTGCAGAGAGCCAGCCGTATGAAAATATGGAGTTTTATCAATCAAGTCAGACCTCCAGGATTTAATGGGTGCTTACGACGTTCTCAGTTCTGTGCCTCATAGCTTTCCGTAACTCGGAAGTATGTGGCTCTCAGCTTCCATCTGCCAGCCTGGGGCTGGGCGAGGCTTGCTGGAGTCTGCATCTTCCTTATGGTGTATTTGACCCCAGAGCTCCAGGCCTCTCGCCCCTAGTTGGGATCCCTACAAACAGAGCCTGAGCCAAGGAACCTTCCACAGATGTTTTAGGGGATCGGCAGTGAGAGGGGAGAATCTCAAGCAGAATGAGAGCAATAGAGTCAGGCAGGGAAAATTTGCTAAGAAAGGATGCGATATCAGCCGGAAACTAGCTCCAGACTGATCCTACAAGAACTCTGGTAGGAGCTGCCCCACAGAGATGGTCCTATCCTCAGGCAAAAGGGCTGGCCTTTTTCAGTCCCACATCATTCAGTTTGGGGCTGTGAGCTGCGCCCTGCAGAGGAGATAGGAGGGGGTAGTCTGTAGGGGAGGGAGCTCCCCTCCGTGGAGGGCAAAGCTCCTTTGCCATTAGCATCCAACACTCACAGGAGGAGTGGGTACATCCTTGCAAAAAGGGATCTAGGCAGGGCACCAACCGTATCCCCTTCAGGTCTGGCAGACCTCCCTTCCATGAGCAGGGACTCATTATACCTGTGTTCTTTGCTGCTATGAAAACCCTCCTGCTTAGCTGTCCCCGTGGCACTGCACAGCCTTTTTAGTGAAAAACCACATGGGGAGAGGCAGGGCAGGGGGCAGAATTTGCCAACTGCTCTTTGACCAAGCCCAGGATTCTGAACTTGGGGCCTAGCTGTGGACCTTCACTTCCTAATTGGCACTTCCCCTGCAGTTCCCAGCCCTCTTGGGCTGCCTGGAATGCTCACAGTTCCTGCCTGGGGTCCCCTGACACAGACTCCATCCCTGGCCTCTGACTTTGCCTCACAGGTCAAGAACCAGTCCTGTCTCTCTCATGCACACCTGAAGCTGACACATCCAATTTTGCCTTTGTGGGTTAGTGTCATACCAGGCTGTACAGCATTTTTATACCAGGGGCCCTGCTGGACGGTGAGAGGACATTATTCTTCTTATCCCTCAAGTCTGAATGCTGGCTTCATTGTGTTTATGACCTCCCTCTGTTTGGGAGAGATAAAGATGGAAAGAGAGATGGGGCTGATTTTCCACCACATAAACACATTTTAATTAACTTGCTTTGTCATTTTCTCAGACATTTCCCTTAAGGATCTTGAGCCATAGTCTGCAGGACCGGGTCAGGGAGCCCACTAAGTGACACACAAACAATGTGATTCCTCAAAGCAGCCTTCCCCGCAAGTAGCTGTCATGCGTCCCTGCTCTAAGGTCGAGCTCCTTCTGCATTATTTTGCCCCAGGTTGCGTTCTTCATTGTCCCTGAACCGGGGAGAAACTGGGGTGGAGGGGAAGGGATGGAGGAGGAGGGCAGTTACATTCCAGACTGTCCATGCTGGTCAGTTGCTGGCCCTAATGTACCTCATCACTCCCTCCTCGCCAGGCTCTCATGTATGTGCTGCCCCAGGGTAGACACTGACATTAGATCCTTCCTGGACCCTCTCACAGTGAATAATTTCTGAAAACTTTCCCTGAGATAGTTTTCCTAAGAGGAAATGACACCATTTTCCTAAGAGGAAATGACACAAAACAGCAGCATTGAGCCTGATGGACAGTCTCTTATCTTCTCTGAAACAGCTGTAAAGCCATTGATAGAGCATTGAACATGAACCCAGAAATGAGCTTTAAAAGATAATTTTCAATAAACTCCAATGGAATATATCAGTTTAGGCAGAACGATTCTCTACATGTCTGAGTTCAAACTCCATGAATAGTTTGTCTCTACATTTATCCCCTCTTGGGATGAAGGATCTAGTGTGTCTTTGGTTACGATTGACATTAATAATGAATGAGCTTCTTATGGGCATACTCTGGCTGTGTCATGGTAGGTAATCCATTTGTCTCTACTGTGGATGGATTTATGTGGCACTTGGAAAAAATCTACAGTGTCATCTCCTAACTTCTCTTGTGATAACTGGTGTAGCAAAAAGGATAGATGATAGGATTCCATACAATACCAGCTCTGTGATTTGGAATAACCCTTAACCACTCAGAATCCTGTTTCCTCATTTTTAAAATGAGGAAAAATAACTGCAGTTAATTTTATAGGATAGTCATCTTGATCAATCAGTGTGCTAATTCCTGGAGTATTATAAAATGTCTTATGAGATATAATGTATAAACTTTTATAACCCATCAATCTGTGGAATAGGACTTTTTTTTTTGCGGTACGCGGGCCTCTCACTGTTGTGACCTCTCCCGTTGCGGAGCACAGGCTCCGGACGTGCAGGCTCAGCGGCCATGGCTCACGG
Organism: Tursiops truncatus; assembly: GCF_011762595.2. Classification (NCBI taxonomy): domain Eukaryota; kingdom Metazoa; phylum Chordata; class Mammalia; order Artiodactyla; family Delphinidae; genus Tursiops; species Tursiops truncatus. Next base: position 48,883,506 of record NC_047049.1, read on the forward strand.
GCACAGCCGCTCCGCGGCATGTGGGATCCTCCAAGACCGGGGCACGAACCCGTGTCCCCTGCATCGGCAGGCGGACTCTCAAGCACTGCGCCACCAGGGAAGTCCTGTGGAATAGGACTTTTATAATTTGTATTTCTTGAACTTTGAGCTGTGCAGCAGAATATGCTAAAGCTCTCTTTTATTTGATTTCTACTTAATATCCATTTCCTGGGTACCTGGTCTGTGGGAGGCTTTCCAAGGGACATCTGGAATCAAATGGAGAAAGATGCTGATTTTTTCCTCTAGGTAGATATGGGGGGAGAACAGACTAGCCCACAGTTTGGTAATTATTGGGCGGATGAGCCAGAGAAGAGGTGCAGAGGAAAGGGCCAATTCACACATCCAGTGTGGAAGCATTCGTGGAAGGGTTCATGGAAGGGAGCAGAAAGGAAATCTCATTAAGTAGGACAGGTAGAGTTGTGGGAAAGAAGAGTAACAATTTTTAGCCTAAGTCAGGTTTTAAAAATGGATTTATAGATTAAGAAGAGAGATCTGAGAGGAATTTGTAGCTGGACTCAAGCAGTGAGAGTTGGGGATAGTGGAGGCCTGTGACAAGAATACTACAAAAATTGGGTGACTGGGAAAGAAAAAGAACTAAAAGGGTAGCAGCAGGAATGAAAAAAAAAGAGGGATGGCAGTAGAATTCTCTTGGTTAAATATGGCAAATGGAGAAAAAGAAAGGATTAGTAAATAGTCCTAAGACTTTGTGTTTAGGGGATTAAGTGATGACAGTGCCCTCAGAGGAAATAGAGAAGTCAAGAGGAAGAGCTGGTTTTGGAAGAAGTTTGATTGATGGAGCTCTCAGAGTGGAAGGGCCATATTTTGGCATCATGGAGGTACTTGCTATAACCCCATGAGAGTAAGAGGGCTTGAGGGGTAAGGGAGAAACAGCAAACAATCTGTAAGTGGGTGAGATGAGGCAGAGGAAATGGAGGAGGTGACAGAGGATTTGCAATCAGAGATGGAAGAGAAAAGGTAAAACAGGGCATTATCAACATGCATGTCCAGGGATACGGCAGTTTCCAGGAAGTGGTGGTCTACTGACCAGCGAGATGGGAGACCCCATTGACTGATGGGTGAGAGCAGAAAGTGAAGTTGCGGGGGATTCACATGTGCTTTTTGTGTTCTCAGCTGTCCTCGATTTTGTCTTTAGACCCCAAAAGACTATGTCTTTATGTTATTTTGTGCTTAGGTCCTTAACTTCTGATATTGTTTTTGGCTCTTTTTCTGAGGTGTCATCCTTAGTCGTCTCCCTTTCTCAAGGAGCAGAGTTTCTTCAGTTAATCTCAAGATGGAAATACAAGGGCTTGTAAAGGGGAAAAAAAAAGTCCCGAATGCTCTGTTTCTGATACAAGTCTCGATTCTGACTCAGCATTTGATTCCCATTTTGGAACCTTCTGGGCTTTGGATAGTCTATACACCAACATTTCCAAAAGTGAATTCATAGTAACTTTATTTTTCTAACATTGGAAAAGCTGGGCTAAATAAAGTTAACAGTTTTCTTTTAGAGGACTTCTCAGAGTCTTCACTATGTTATTATGCATCGTAAATCTCCAGGAGGGAGCCGCAGTGTTCAGCATTTCCCAAATGTATTTGGCTAATGAACTTTGTTTTTAAAAAAATCGAAAATTTTATTTCCTACAAAAAAGATGAGAAAGAGAATATGATTAGCTAACTTGATAAAAAATATTTTCATCACATTTTTACAGGAAACAAAATGCATTTTTTATGATACAATTTTGCCAGTATCTCTCACTGCAAGCCAAATCACAGCAGAATATGTTCTAGGAGGTGGGAGTCTGCAGTCCTGTCTGAGACAGCTTGATCTAAGGATGGGTAGAATCAGGACCCGTGAAGCAGGGCTGAGGTAGGATGCCATGAGGGGTAAGGCTGGGTGGTCAAACTGGAGATGCAGGAAGAAGCCTAGGATGGAAGATGGGTTGGGAGCCACACCAGAGGGGTAGAGGAGTGGAGGGAGAGGGAAGCTAGAGGCTCAGGAAAGTGTGAGCACGGTTGTATGTGCATGTGTTTTGTTTTTTATATTCTGCAGCTGACTTGTCCACATTGGAAATCATTTGCCTTTCATGTCTTTCAACATGTCCCCTAGAGAAGCACTGGGAGTCTTCTCAGAACCCCAGTTCCCTCCTCTGTGAGATAGCACTGACTTCCCAAAAGTTCTGTGATTGTGGAAAGAGATGCCATCAGCAAAGGGCTCTGCACAGTGCCTGGCACATAGTGGTCCTCAATCAATAGACTTCCCACCATCCTCCACTTCTACTCACCCCACCCTCCCCCCAGAGCCGTAGGAGAAGACCATGTCCTGGCTTCAGGTTATGGCCATGAAACACCCCTTGGCGAGGGACATGGAGTCGAACTTGGTTAGGGCCTCATGCTTGCTCAGGCCTGTAGTGGGGAATCCTGTGATTAGCCCTGTGTCATCCTCTGGGGGAATCAAGGGGATTGCTCACTTGGATGATGCTTTCCAAACCCCCGATTTCATCAGTGCAAAGCCTCTGTGGTTTCCCATGTGTCCTCTGGGTCACTGCTTTTCCCTCTGGCCTCCCGAGCTCTGGACGCCTTAGAGCACACTCGCATTGTCATGACTTGGCTTCTGGACTCACAGGAAGAGTCCTGAGCAGTTGAGAAGGCATTGACCAATGCGACTTGGATGTGCCACATTGAGTGTGAAAATTGGTGGCCTTTCTTAGGAGCCTTGCCTTACTCTGCTGCTGAAACGTAGGATAAGGTCTACCTTAAAGCAGTGGCAGGTTTTATAACAGCCCCTCGGGCACTGTGCAAAGTCTACTGCATAGGGTTCTGGGAGTCCTGGCAAACTCAACAGCTGTGTGTCCTTGGAAGAGTGTCCTTACTGGGCCTCACTTTCTTTTTCTATAAAATGCAGGGATTTTACAAGATTTCTAAAGTTCCTTCTCATTCCAACAGTTTGCAAGCCTGTCAACAACTTAGCTGCTACCCTGGTCTGACACAGAAGCAGAACATCTCAGAAGTGGCTTCTCTTGACCCAGCCCACTAAGCAAAGCAGGCTTCAGATTAGGGTCAAGAAAAGTCACGTTTTCTTCCCTCCACTGTAGAGCTCCACGTTGGGAGGACACACATCAGCTCGCACACACCCACTCAGAGGTGGCCACACAGGTACACACACACGCGCGCGCGCACACACGCACATCAGAGCCACATACTCTGTTGCTCACACCCGGAAGGGAAGGGAATCTGATCTCTCTGTGCATTGCCTGCCTCCTTCGACTCCCCTGTCTGCTTTTGGCTGAGAAGGGCAGGGCTGTTGGTGCATTTTCCTCCTTCGGATTCCTCCTGGCACCTCTGTGTCAGAACATTCCTGACTCCTGCGTCTGACAAGCTGTGGGATGTGCACGTGTGCCTGATGCCCTCACGTGGCTAATGTGCCTTATATCATAATAACAGTGGTCAAAACATACAGTATCTTGGCACGGGCTTTTCCTCTGAACACGGGGAGAGCTCAGCTGGTGAGATGTGTGTGATCGTTGGGGAGCTCGCCTTTGCCTGTTGCTCGGGGGACTGTGGGGATGGTGGGTGAGAGCACTGGCTCAGCCTGAATGGATGGAGAGGTGGGGAAGGAGGAGGTGCCACTTCTTGTAGGGGAGGGAAGCCAAGTCAGACAGTGGAGCCAGGAGCCGAGGGGAGCAGAGGGACCCAGGAACAGGAACCATGCTCAGAGCTTACAGTGATGACACGCACTGCAGCAGGACAGTCTGAACTCATCCACTCACCAGATCTTTATTGATTACCTACTGTGTTCCAGGCACTGTGCTCAGTTCTGGGACCTACTGGGGAAGAAGGCAGACCTATGGAATGTTCTCATGGAGCTTAAAGCATGGAAGGAATGCAGGCTAGGGAGCCATATTGCCTGAACTCACACCGGGGACCCAGTATTTAATGGAGGCATGGCATTGGGCAACTTAGTTAACCTTCTGGGCCCCGGACTCCCCTTCTGTAAACTGAGAACAATAATAGGCCCTGCCTGAAAGGGTTGTTCTGCAAATACTCAGAACGGTGCTCTGTACATAGTAAGCACTCAATAATCTTCTCTTATTTGCCTTCTTCTTCTTCTTTTTTAAAATAGCAGCTTATTAGGGGAACGAGCAAGATAATAGGAGATATATAATACAAGACTTTGGTTAAAGAAGTGTTGCATATCAGGATGCCTGCCCCTGTAACATGGGGATCACAGAAGGATGCCAGGGGTGAAATCTGTTCTACTTTCCTGCTCTTAGTGAGACTGAGCTCATTCTATCTGTTCCTCTCTGCTTCTGCTTAGTTCTCACCTCCTTACAGCCCAGTGAACATTCTCTGTATTTTCCTGACCTAGGGCAGCACTGCTGTTGGAGGAGGAGGGAAATCTGAGAAAGATTGAGGAGGTCAACTTGAACATGCCTGTTGGGATATGACAGATGGGAGGAAGGCTGAAGTGAGGAAGCAGGACAGCCCAGGTCCTGGCTCCAGGGCCTGGGTGGCTGGTGAGGCCTGACCTGATGTGAGGTGTACAGGGGAGGGGCAGTTGGGACCAGATAAGTTTTAGATGCTCACAGATGTCCAGGTGGAGATGCCCAACAGGACATTATAGTGAGGGAGCTCAGGATGAGGTGAGGTCACATCTCCTATAGTATCTGAAATCAGGGCATACAGCACAGGCGACTATTGAAACTGATTTACTGACTGCAGTGAAATTGACCTAAATAATGCAACGCAAACGTGGAGTCTCTAAAATCATCCACCATCTCCTCATGCCTTACAAGTTAATCCCAACTAAATCTCATACTTGTCCATGGAGAGTTGCTAGTACCTGCCCCTCCCTGGGGAGAAGAGCTTCCCCGGCTGGGAAGTCCAAGTCCCGTTGTAGCCTCTGCTGTTGGGAGCGGAAACAGCAGGCCATGGTCTTGCAGCGGGAAGCTCTGACCCTGGAGGGATGTCCCATCAGAAGGACTCTCCCAGGACTGGTCCCCTGGACAAAGCCTTCTCATTGTACCCTGGCCTCTGATACCTCCTGTTTGATCAGAACAGTGCAGGGCGGTGATTTTAATCAAACATGGTCTTGAATTCTGCTGAGCCGTTGACTGGCCATACTGGGCCTCAGTTTCCTCATCCAAAATGACACCACTCTGTGTCAGTATATTGTGAAAGTCGAGCACATAATAGCTATCCATTAAGTATGAGCTACTCCCCAGGCCATATCAAGGGATGTTTACAAAAGTGGTGGCCTAGTTTTCTACGAAAGAGGTGGGATATCAGATAGTCACTCTTGGTCTAGTTTCTTTGTCTGGTTTCGGGAGCCATTTGGGAGAACCAGAGCCGTGACCTCCAGGGGTGAGCTGTGTGCACTCCTCTCCCCCCTCCCCTCGGTGGAATTATGCTGATCTTGCCTGGCAACGTGCCTCTCTTCCTGAGACAGCCTGGAGATGCATATTTATGTATTTCCAGTCACACCCCCAGAGCTCAGATTTTCCTGTCCTTGGTGTCACTTTAATTAATACACTCCCGTGTGCTGGGTGACAAAATTAGGTTGCAGGGGTGGCAGGCGTTTATATCACGAAGGGAGAGAAAAAGGTGTCTTGCATCATTTTCCTTCCTGAACTCCGTTATTAATCTTTGCAATCAATACTCCTTTATTTTTGGCTCCAGGAGGTGGTAGGGTAGAATCAGACTGTCAAGCCATTTAAGGCCACATCTGCGTAAGTAATAGAGATGGTTTGTTACTTTCACTCCAGGTGAGGTCATGTGTCCCTGGCTAGATGTGCCAGGGCCAAGCTCTGTGATTCTCATGCCAACTTTATGATGTGTTTGATTTAGGTAAAGTGCCTGGAACCTGCTGGGATGAAGTTGTTATTAAACACCATCTGTAGTTTTCACTTTAATTAATATCATAAGAACTAGGATCTCATGCTTTCATTACCATGTTAACCCTTTACAACCATTGGAAGAAGCAGGGGGAGGTAGGAGTGTGGACTAGATGGCTCTTTAGAGACCTTTGGATCTGTGTGTTGACATCCTTCATCCCGAGCCCCAGGGCTTTGAGTGCATGTCTTGGGCTGGTCACTGCCCAGGTATGACCCTGGGGATGCTGGAGTTTTCTTGTATGGAAAGGAAACTGGAGTGTATAATAGAGGAGTCTACTGAAATATCAGTCATACCTATTTCCCTGACTCTGTAAGGGAATATACTTCAGCAACAACACTAATAATAATTGGAATGACAGCATCGATGCATATCATTTACTGGAGAAAGAGGGAGTTATACAGTAATGTGCTAGAAGTTGCCTAAGTGCTTTACATAAATTTTATCATTTGTTTGTTACCATATTGAACTATTATTGCAGATGAGGAAACCGAGGCAGAAAACCAGTTCACACAACTGGTAGGTAGCAGGGCCTGGGTTCAAATGTAAGCTTGTTTGAACCAAAGCCAATGCTCTTCACTGGCATACAGCACTTAATAAGATATTCATGCTGAAAAGCTGAAAGGAAAGTCTCCAAGTTGAGAGGGGACCTGTTGTGCCCTCCTGAGTTTCATTTCCTTTGGGGAAATGAAATCTCAGGTTCTATTATCTCTGCCACCACCATCTCCAAGGTACCCATGGCTACAGCTTCAAGCTCGGCTCTCAGTAAAGAGACAGAACTCATCCCTTGGGTCCCCAAGCACAGCTAAGGTTGGCTGGGACTTTGAAATGCTTCCTCAGCCCATGCAGGATGATAAAACATGAATACTTCAGACATTACAAGAGATTAAAAAACTGAAAACATAGACTGTGAGTTGAAGTGTAGCCTCAACGTCATCCTCTAATTCCAAGAGAAGAGCATTTTGGAGTCAGACACCGCTAGGGAATCTTTGCTCACACCCCTACTGGCTGCAGGACCACATAAGTCACCTATTTCATATGCCGTGGCTTCCTCATAGGAAAATTGAGATGTCCATATTTAGCTCTCTTGGGTTTCATGAGGATTTTGACAGGTGCCTGAGACATAGTAGGTGTTCTTTACACAGTATGATTCTTCTTGCTGAAGGCTCTTACATGTGAGCTCTCAGGCTGTGATCTTTGACTCCCAGCTAGGAGCTCCTTACTGAGACCTGACTTCTGTGTTCCTGTTCTACTGCACATCAAGGTCAAGTGACTATTGCAGAGCCTCCAGAAGAGAAGAAAAGGAGAAAAAACATGGCTGAGGCAGCAGAGATGTGTGCTTATACATCCTTCATCCACTCAATCAAATGGAAGTGCACTGTCTACTTAGTGACTCTTGTGATCTGGGAATAAAGGTCCAGGAACAGCCTGGCCCTGGTGCTCCAGGTTCTGAATCCCAGGAGACACGGGAGGTGGCTGTGAATGTGGATGGCCTGTGAACATGGCAGGAGGGGGACATTTGAGGCAGAGCCTTGATTTGGGCAGACACAGCAGTCTGGATGGGTGGCAGACACAGGGCACCCCATCTTTGAACAACATAGTCCTTTGAAGGTTCCCATGGAATGCTCATTTCTCTTGAAGATGACAGCCAGCATCTTCCTAAAATTTACCATCAACCCTCCCTGCTACATCGAGGAAGGGGTTGGCTTCGCTTTGGGTTTGTGGCTGGTTTTTGTGCATTTTTCTTTCATCCCTAGGCACCGTGGGGACCATATTATGCTGCTAAGGGTCAGGGAAGCCCACAGAGACCTGAGCAGATACCTTTGAAGGTGGTTAATTTGCTTTGCCCCATTAGGTGGGTTGTGGCCACAGCCTCGGTGTAACTTGGAGACAAGCTCCCGAGACCTCTGCTTCTGGGGAGGTGGCTGTCAGCTTCCCATAGGGGCAAGTCTCCTGGCATCTGGACAAACTGGATTTTAATTGCTAGAAGCCTGTTCTTTGTGGGGTCCTCCTCTCGGTGGCTCTGAGCCCTGACAGACACTGAAAAATGAGATTCCAGTTTTCAGAGAAAACAGTCCATGGCACTGCTGCTTTGTCAGAAGAGGGAATCCTAAATAAGATGAGGTTTTGAGTTCCAGCCCAGGCCATAGACTCATGAGATATCACGGTGCGGGGAGATCTAAGAGAGCATCTTGTCCAGGGGTTTCAGTCACGAATGTTTACGGGGCTGTGCAGAGAGTGTCCATGAGAGTCTAAGAGCAGCGGAGCTTGTGATGACCCAGAAATCACATGCCCACGTTAAAACCATTCGAATTTAACACAAACACTACGCTGGACCAATCCAGCCACTCCTGGACCTGTCCTGAGGACTGGCGGCTTATAACCATGACACAGCCTAGTTTTCTCATTGAATAGTTAGGGAAACTGAGGCAACTGTTGATCAAGTGTGTCCCAGGATCCAGCACTATTCTCAGGGCTTTTCCTGAATTCACTCAATCTTGCGAGTAGCCCTGTTGTATAGATGAGGAAACCGAGGCACAGAGAGGTTGAGCATCTTATCCAAGGCCATAGAGCTAGCAGTGTAGTGTGATACTCACAACCACAGTCTGACTCCAGCACTGAAGCCCTGGACCCCTGCCCCGCACTGTCACCCCAGGACGGGTGCCCCTCAGAGCAGGGAGGTGCCGTGTTCTCTAGGCAGAGCCCAGAACCCAGGTCCCAGACCTCCCAGATTCACCAAAGTAGCCCATGTTGCTTCCCTAACTTGCTCCTGTTTCTCAGGAGGTACCACGTCAAGGTGTAGAGCCAGGCTTTGCAGCCGGAACAGACAGATGTACATGCTCAGCTCTAGTGCTGATGCTACATGGTCTTGGGTAAGTTGGCGTAAGTCTCTAATTCTTGCAGAAGTTAGTTCGCCTCACAGAGTCCTGAGAATGAGGACTGTAATAACTTCCATCCAGAGCTATTACGAGGATCCAGTAATAAAAGAGGAGATGGCACAGGAAGGCTTGCATATATTTGGATGCCCCCACTAAGTGCCGGAATCCTTCTCTTTGTCCCCCAGGCTGCAGAAACTTTTCCAGAAATTTCTCTGGGGTGCTTTATGTAGTGTTCCACAGCTAGGTGTTTTGCTCCCATCAGACAGTCTCCTGTTGGACACTGCAGAGCTGTCCTGAGTGTTTTGCCCAAACCCTAAGAAGTTAATGGGATGAATTATCTTAGAGAACAAAAAGCAGGACCATGTGTAGTTCTGCCAGCATCCCAGTGCTGCAGCTGTAGGCAGTGTTCCTCTGCTCGGGCACAGCCAGCTTCCGACAGTGCCTGCCTGGGGACTGAAGCAGACAGCCTCTGTCACTAGCCAGAGAGAGTGTCAGATCAAGGCCGTTTGGCTGGTGGGACTTTCTGGGGTGGTGCGGCTGGCACCTGGCATTGCTAATGGTGCTAGAAGAGCCTTTTGTCCAAGAGAAAACCAGCTGTAACTGAATGGTCCACAGCAGGGACATCACCCCAAGTTGGAGCTGGTTTGGGAAGGCCTCTCTGGCATCTCAGAGATACAGGCCTGGGAAAGCTCGGGATCAGACAGACCAGCAAGCTCAGCTTGGCCCTGGCATGGGGCTAGCCCTAAAAACGTCATCATTTCCTCATCTAGGAAGGGGTCGAATAACTTGTCACGAAGTGTGTTTCCGTAGATGAAATGAGCTGACCCTCGTGTAGCACCTGGCACAAAGTAGGGCCCCCTCCGTCCCTGAACCAAGCAAGACTCATCAGTATCAGAACATACCTCTGTCCTCCCAACTCCCTTCCCTAACCTCTCCATCGGCGTCCATATCCTTGTTAAGTGATTATTCTGCAGACTGATTCAGAATGGCTAGCATCCTGTGGCTTCACATTTAATTACAGCTGGGTTTGTATTGTTCAATAACAGACTCACATGCGCTAGTATTTTCTCTCCAGCTTCCCCACATGGCAAGGGCCTGAGTCTCCAATTTCTTGCGCAAGGAGTGCTAACTGCCCAGGCCCATAAACACACTCAAGTGGGCAAGATGTGTCATGTGCTATGATCCCTGCACTAGATGCTTTGGTTGGTTTCCCCGTCATACAAATCTGCCTCCTATGAGGTCACCATTCTGCTACCGAAGAACCCATAGCTGCTCGTTTATTTTAACATTTGTCAGAGCAAATGACATCCCTTAATCTGAGTGTCCCAGCCCTCCAGCCATACCCCTCTCCCTCTTTCCTCTCTTCTTTCTGCCCTGGAGTCCTTCCATGCACACACATACATGCACACACCCAGGCCCTGAACACATGTGCACAGGCGTGCATGCACACCCATGTGCATGCACACTCACGTGCAAGCACGTGGGCTCACTGTGACTCCTCAGCCCTGCCTTTTAAAACACGTGTGATAGCTTTCTGCAGTGCCTTCCCTGCTGCCCATTGTACAGGACGTGCCCACCTGCTCATCTCCCAGATGCTTGGACCCTGTAATTGTCCAGGGTACACCATCATTTTTGCTTTTCCATCCCATTATACTAGCCTATAAGTATTTTATGAATAATTATTTCCTCAATCCTATCCTTAGTGCTTCTTGGTTACTTACCATTTCTGCTCCCTTGTAGTAAACCATGAATAGTTCTCAGGAGGTTTTGCTCTCAAGACATCCATGGTTTGAAAATACTATCACCTTTGCACAGAACATCTTTTATTCCCCCTCCAATGTCAGTTTCCGCTTTCTCCTTAAGTCTCAACTTAAGCCCTGCCTTTCCTGCTAACCCTGCCTCCTTTTCCCCACCCTCAGTCTCTCATCTGCCAAGCTGGGATAGGTTCAACATCGTGTTCTAATGACTCTGAGCTTATTTCTAGCAATATATTCTGCACGATATTTTTGATCGTCTGCTTACTTGTTAATCCTCCACACTTAGCTAAGGGCTGCCTAACATCACTGTAGGATGGTGATCGAATGTGTGGGTTTTTGGATCAAGCCAGTCCTGAGTGGGGAGATGGCTCTTCTTCTTGCTGCTTCTGTGGCCTTCCATAGTTGCTTAATCTCCTTGAGCCTTGATTCTTCATCTCTAAAAGGGAGGGATAATAATAACTTCATGAAATTATGGCCAAGGTTAAATGAAGCAATACCAATGAAGTCTTAGCACAGTGTCTGGAAGTTAGCATTACTATAGCTTTCTCCTAGCATATCAAGTGACTGCATGCTGGGGAAGCTGACATAATAGAGGGACTCAGTCAGACATCTGGAAAGAAGGAGCAGAGGGAGGGGAAGAGAGTGAAAACAAAAGCCAGCAGGGAGGGAGGAGACTCAGGCTGTTTCTCCAGAGCACAGAGGATGCAGGCTGTGCCAGGAGACAGTGAAGGCACCTTCACACCCTCCCGGAGGGCTGCCGCTATGATTTGCATTTCAGTCACATTTATGACAGCCTCGCAATGGAGTAAGAGCCCTAACACTGATGTATTAAAGGTTAATGGTGCGTCCTGCTTTTGTATGGATTTGTGGCGGCAAATATTTGTGGGTGCGGAGAGCTGGGAGCCAGTCGTGTTCCCGGCATGGTGGTATTGCCGCCTGGTGGAGCTGTTTGTGTGGGGCTCCCGCCGAGTAGGAGGGGCATGGGAGCTAGGGAGGCAGAGAGCAGCTGCTGGGGATGCAGACCCAGGAGGAGACTCTCAGCCAGTGCTGATGTCCATCAGATCCATAAGGAAGCTTGATCCTGAAGCTTCCAGACCCTGAGAAGGAAGCCCGTGGAGAGCCCAGCCTGATCCCTGGGCTTCTTGGTGATTTGCTCCTGGCCTGGCTCTGACCATGTAGCTCTGTGCTGTACCTCCTGGCCCAAGGCTACAGCTCTCCCATTCAGACTCCCCAAGCCATCAGTATGCTTGCTTCTCTGCAGATGACCGGCCCACGCTTGTCCTGAAAGGACACTGGTCAACCCAAGACCTTTCCAACAGAATGTCCAACCTAGATAATGGGAAAGTGAGAAAAAGGCTAATTCGTTAATATATTATTCATGCACATAACAATCCATGTTTATTAGAGCATCTACTATGTGCCAGGCACTGTTGTAGGTAGGGGGGATATTACCACAACTTGGCTGGAACTTCCCTGGTTTTAGCACTGAGAGTCCTGTAACCCAGGAAACCTCTCTGTCCTGTGCAAACTGGGATGATTGGTCATGCAGGTGTAGGCACTGGTGACATTGCAATAAGCCAGACAAGTCCCATTCTAGGGGGAGAACTGCCATGAAACAGCCTGTCATATGTTTCTTTGTTTTTATCATATAATTTAAAGAGGGTGGTATTTTATAGAGGGTTGTCAACAAAGGTCTCATGGAGAAGGTGACATTTGATGTTCCCAAAGCACTGAGGGAATGAGCCAATTAGAGATGTGAGGGAAGAGTATAGGACGTGGAGAAAAACAGCTGCAGAACCCCCAAGGCAGGAAGGCAGAGCAGCCAGTGTGGTGAGAGCAGAGGTATTGGGTCCAGATTGTGTGTGACCTTTCAGGCCACGTGAGGATTGAGGGTGTTTCTTGGAGAGGTGAGAAGCAATTGGAGGGTTTCTAGCAATGAGGTCACACGATCTGACTTAGATTTTGAAAGGATACCCTACTTATCCCCCAAGTAACAGACTATAGAGTTAAAGGTGGAAGCAAGAAAACCACTGGGGAGATGATCTCAATATCCAGGTAAGACACAGAGTGGTTCATCGTGAACGTGATGAGAAGCAATGTGATTCTGCATCTATCTTGATGGCAGAAGATATCAAACATGCTGAGATTGTATGTAAAATATGCAAGAGAGAGGAATCAGTAGTGACCCCATGGCTTTTGGCTACAGCATGTCAAAAACAGAGCAACATTTGACTGAGGTGGATGAACTAAAAACAGAGCAGTTTTGGTGGTAGGTTTGGGGGTTTGCGATTCAAGAACTTGGATTTGAACATGATTGGTGTAGGGACCTAATAGCCATCCATATGGAGATGTCAGGGGGCAGCTGCCTAAAGTCCGCGGGGTGGATCAGGGCTGGGGTGGTCCAATGGAGCCAGCAGTGTATAGATGTATCTACAGCCAACTGACCTGACCAGATTGTGGTGAAGGGGGGTCACCAGAGAAGAGAAGGAATCTGTGGATTGAACCCGGGACACCCCAAGATTCAGAGTCTGAAAAGAGAGCAAGAACTAGAAAGGAGATGGATAGGGAGGTGCCTGCAAGGTGGGAGAGCTAAGAAAGGTGCCGTCCCAGCAGCCAAGTGACGGAGGGACAGATTGATCAAGTTTGTCAAATAAATGCTGGTGGGTGGGAGTAAAGTGAAGACTGGGAATGGGCCACTGTGCTTGAGAGATCATTAATGACCTTGACAGAAGCAGCTTCAGTTGAGTGGTGGGATGAAAGCTTCAGCTAGGTTCATGAGAAATGGGAAGAGAGTAATGGAGGCAGTGACCATAGACAGCTCCCTGGAAGAACTGGAGAGTGGTTGGAGGAGGATGGGAACTCAAAGCAGGATTTTTTTGTAAAAGATAGAAGATGTATGGGTTTGTATGCTGATGGAAATGACCTATAGAGAGAAGCAATTTCATGATGTGGGAGATAAAGATGACACCTGGAAGGGCAATGTACTTGAGAAAGCAAGAAAGTCTGGGATCCAGGAGACAAACAGTTAGAAATAAATAGGAGCAAAGACAGAGCCAGTGTGTTGAAAAGCAGGTATTTGATGGTTTTTGAAAAGGAAGTTCTTTATAGAGAGGCAAATTTCTCTACTGATTGCTTCTACTCCCTTAGGAAATTGGAAGTAGGGTCCCTTGTCTGAGAGTCATCTAAGAGAGTGAGAGGGTGAATTGAACAGGAGAATTTAGATTGCCAGGCAGCCTTAGGGGTCACTTGAGGTTAGTGGTCATGATTCTAAAGTTCGGCCCGTCACTGTGCTAGTCTCCAACTTGGATTTTCTCCAGCCATATTCAGCTGTAAACACAGAGTTGTTTTTAAACTAGATTTGATTCTTCCAGAAAGCATGAACTCAGCACACACTGTCTGTCAGACCATATGAGGGGTGACAGGGATCCAGAGATGTACACAGACTCCAGCCCTGAGGGAGCCCACTGTCAAAGTGGGGGAAACAGGCATGTCAGTAGCCACATGAAGTCCAGGAGGTAGGATAGACTAAGCGGGGAGCACATAGAGGGGGCATGGGCCCAGGGGGGGAATCCACTCTTTCTACTGGAGATGACAGCTGAGCTGATTCCTGAAAGAAGGGTGGGTTTTAGTCACATGAAGGCAGGGAACTGTGTGGGGAACAGACAGTGAGCCTGAGTGAAGGCTCAGAGGCCTAAGAGAGCAGGACATCCACCAGGCTAACACCCGAGAGCAGGGTAGTCTGAGAAGAGGCTGGAGGAGGTAAAACCGGAGTACAGAAGTCTCCATGGGCTGAGCACCCTTTGCCAATGGTATTGGAGGTCCCCGGATTAGACCCAGTGAAAGATGTGGATATCCAACCTCTGCCACGTGCCAGGGCCTGGGCTCGGTACCTGGCCCAGAGTTATCTGGCCTGACTGAGGTGATCCTTCAGCACCTATTACTGAGCCCTGCTCACTTCCAGGGTCTAGACTGCATTTAGCAAATCACAAACATGGGACGCGTATGCCCTTCTTTCAGAAACTCATGTCTAGCCGCCCCCATCTGCTTTGGCAGCCAAGGGCACCTGAGCTGGGCTGAATCCAAGCAGGAAATGTGCAAGTAAGGGAAACTCCAGCCTGCTTTGGTGAGGGAACCTTGGTCCTGACGGGCCCTGGATGCCCAGGATGGCTCAGCCCCCTTGGGGTTAATACGGGCGTGTTTGTTTTGCTCCATGGATGGAAGATGCGACTATCACAGCCCCTTGGAGCCCTCTCCCTACAGTCAGCGAGGCACGAGTGTAATGGGGCAGGAGAGAGGCCTCTTTCTTCCAAGCAGATCTTGGCTGCAGGGGCGGTTGGTGGAAGGGGTGGACGTGGAGGTGACAGAAGAGCGCAGAGCTAAATTCCCAAGGCCCAGAACTGACACTTGGGCAGCAGAAGGATTTGTTAAATCATTCAGATCACACTTGTGTTTACAACGTAATAAAAAATGCAAATTTTACAGAAATACATTTATACAAAGTGGAAGTCTCATTACTGTTCAGTGCACATTCCTCCTGTTTTTGTCCCTATATTGACATACATTTATTAATGGTTACTCTTTATAAGAATGGAAATATACTACATCCAAATGCATTGAGGTTTTTTTTTTTTTTCCTTAGCGTACTTTGGGCATCTTTGAATTTCAATAGTAATCAAAGAAATGGGATTTGGAGGGAAAAGAATGTGGAGGGAAGATTGGGGGAGGGAGTGAGCACACATCAGCTGGGTACCCGGTGCCCACCGGGCCCTCTGTGACTGGCACGTGGGGCACACTTTTGAAGAAGGGCTTCCTGGCCTCCTGTGTCCTACAAAGAGGCATTTTCCTGCCATGTGACCCTCATCTCGGTGGGTCACTAAGTGTCCTCATACAGTGTTAACCTGACAGTTTCCTGAGCTGGGATACAGTCACTCAGATGACAGCCTGTAGATTAGATACAAAGGAGCCCCGTGTAATATCCAGCATCGCCTGCCCCAGCCTCCCAGCGGGGACCCTGGTCCACGTTAAGGGGGCCATTCCGGGGGAGAGAGGCTGATGAGCTTCGAGCCTGCCGGCCTCTGCTCCTTGGAAGGCAAGCGTCTCCAGGTCTGAGCCCTGCCCTCAGCAGTCTCTACTCTCACCTCCTCCCAGACCAGGTCACGAAAAAGTGGTGAAGAAACACACGCCCTCGATGTCAGCTCCAATAGCTAAAACACCCCCCTGCATACTTCATATAATCACTTCCTCCATCATTTTCTGTAACCCTTACTTTGCTTTATTACTCTTCGTAGCACTTTTCATCACTGGAAACATGACATCGGCAGTCGGCTGACTACGTCCCCACAGGCCACATCTGGCCAGCAGCCTATTTTCCTGCAGCCTGCAAGCTAAGATTGTTTTTCTTTTTTTGAAACATTTTACAATGTTCTAAAAAAAAAACCCAAAACACAAAATCAAGGAATATGCAACAGAGTGGTGTGTGGCCCTTACTACCTACGTACGTGCTCTCTGTCCCTTCCCAGAAAATTTGCTGACCCCAGCATTTTGTAATTATTGGTTCTTTTGTTTGTTGCTCATATGTTTGTTTCTCTCTCCCACCTCCATCGTGCAAACTCCCCAAGAGTGGGAACTTTGCGTTGCTCATATCCTTAGACCTAGAACAGTGCTTGACAGAAGCAGATGCTCAGGAAATAGGATGTTTTTTCATTGGATGAAGGAAAGAATGAAGACCCTGAGATGCCTTTCAGGGCCCAAGGTTGAGAAGCATCTTGGAGTGTCTCAGCCTTCACCTGAGGTCCTGTTCGCCTTGAAGAACCCAGGTCTGGGGTGGAGAGAATGGGAAATGTGGCGGAGCCCTGGGTTGGAGCCACTGCATGGGAGAAGGATTAGAGAGACTGGAAGCACAGGGGGAGCCCTGGGAAGAAGCTCAGGAAGGGCAGGGAAATGGGCAGCTCTGGTACCCAAACGTCCCGGAAGGAGGCTGTGGAACCTGACCAGGCAATCCCAACTGATTGGCACAGCACCATTCTTGTCGAGTCAGACACGAGAGAGAAAAGTGAGGGGGCTTCCCTGGTAGCGCAGTGGTTAGGAATCCGCCTGCCAATGCAGGGGACACGGGTTTGAGCCCTGATCCGGGAAGATCCCACGTGCCACAGAAGCAACTAAGCCCCCGCGCCACAACTACTGAGCCCACGAGCCACAACTAGTGAAGCCGGTGTGCCTAGAGCCTGTGCTCTGCAACAGGAGAAGCCACCGCAATGAGAAGCCTGCACACTGCAACACAGAGTAGCCCCCGCTCGCCGCAGCTAGAGAAAGCCCATGCGCAGCAACGAAGACCCAACTCAGCCAAAAATAAATAAACAAAGTAAATTAATTAATTGAAAAAAAAAAAGAAAAGAAAAGTGAGGCTGCCAGAATGATAGTAAAGGCATCTGTGGGCTGTAGTTACGACAGCTTCAGATTACAAGGATGAGCATCCCCACCTGCCTGTAACTTTTGGGGTACTCCACTATTTCCTTTTCTCTCACTCTCTCTTTTTCTCTTCTTGGCCGCGTCGTAACATGTGTGATCTTAGTTCCCTGACAAGGGATGGAAGCCGTGCTCCCTGCAGTGGAAGCACAGAGTCCTAACCACTGGCCCGCCAGGGAATTCCCATTCCTTTTCTCCTTAAGCAAGAATAACAGGGCTTTGGGGTTTAGATTTATCAGACCCGTGATGATGGCATCCCCACAGTTGTTGAAATCTGTTTTACATATACTGTATATTGATTCTCCTCTTGTTGCAAGTGTATTTATCTTCATTGCCAATGTAAGTATTTCTGTAACATGCAAAGATGTATTTATACATTCTGTGTTATCGATTTTTCTCATGCTGGAAACAAATTTATCTCTTTTTTAATGAAAATGTACCTGGGAAATAGTAAGATTGACTTATGGAGAAAGGTACGGGGAGGGAGGGAGGTGGTGCCGACCTGGGTAGACTGTCCTTGGCCGCAGCTGAAGGAGACATTGTGGGACTTCCAGGAGGTGCCTGTTTAATTGGAGGAAACTGCTCTCAGAGGCAAGGGATGCTTACAGAGTTCTTTTGTGAGACAGTCTGATGTGCTCACAGGAGTCAGCTATGCTTTCAGCTAGGGAAGATCCCAAAAATCAGCCATCCAGGCCAGGAGATGCAGAGAAGCAGCTCCTATTGGTCCCAAACCCAGTTTCAATAGGGTTCAATTGAGTAAAAGATACTGGCTCAGTGGAAAGCACGGGAGAGAGGCTAAGCTTTGCCATGGGAGGATTGTAACACTCGTCGTTACTAAAAGGTGAAGTAAGGAGATAGGCAGCCGAGCACAGAGCTGGGTGTCAGCCGCTAAGTGTGCATGCCTGCACAGGACACTTAATTAGTCAATCCAGACCCAGGCAGGCTTCCTTCTCTAGAAATCCTTCTTTTAGCTCTGGCCAACAGGCTAGGTGCTTCTCCTGTGTGCTTCCAGGACCCCTCATGCAGAACTCCACTTTAGTCCCTCTCACATTGTTTAGTTACCGTTGGTTTACTTCTCTGACCACTCATCACCCATCACTATGAACCCCTTGATGAGGCCCACCATGCATTCCTTGCCTAGGTGCCTCTGTGCCTTACCTAGTACCAACTAACTAACTAGCTAGCTAGCTGACTGTGGATGCGACGCCTGGTTGGATGACTTCAGCCAGTTGTATCGTGCATGATTTTGGTTTATAGAGGCACCACGTGTGCCTCTCCTCCATCTCTGTGGTGAGGGTGCTTGGACACTTCTAGCAGTTGTTGCTGAAGAGACTGTTTGGGGAAACATGCTAAATTAAGTGTGTTGCTAGCGCAGCCTTCTCCAGGCTAAGCCTCCCTTGCTTGTTTGGATGGGCGTCTTATCTGATGTGAACATCTGTCTTCTGCTGACTGATGGCTTGGAGCCTGGATGGCTGGCTGTTCTTTATTCCTCCTTCCATGTCCCTTCCAAAACTGAGCAATCGGACAAGAGAATAAGTGCCCCAGGGAGATGACAGCTTTGGTCCATGAGTAGTCAGGCCCTCCCGCCGGATTCCAAAGAGACTTAGGTTTAGTCACTCTGAAATATGATGGTAATACTTCCTGTGTGTTAATGAGCTTGGAGACCTTCCCTGAAAGAGGCAATGTGCATTTAAGTCGGGAAAGATCCTTCTACACAGACTCATGGCTACCGGAGATGATGGATGGAGGCCAGGGGGCTGGCACAGCAAAGATGGTGGTGGTGTTTTGGGATGGGAACAATGACCTCTAAGGGGACAGAAATGGACATGAAGCCAATAACATTTGGGCTGCCTGCTTGCATTCCAGAGATGCTCCCTGAGCCTCTGGCCAGGAGCTCCGTTGTGAATAAATAGCAAGAGGAGAGAGGAAATCTACCTTTCAAACATGGGGATGAAACGGTAGTGCTGAACTCCTTGGCGGTTACACATTCATTCCAGACTCACCGAAACTGCAGTAATTTAGAGCAGTTCAGTATTTAGACTCAACTGTGTAATTCATCCTGATGTTTCCCATTCATCAAAGCCTTGTGTTTGTTTGTATTACCATGAGAAAAATAAAAAATGCGGGGGAAAAAAAGATCCCTCTTCCTTTCATTACAGGCAGATTACGACAGAGTTACAACCCTTGGGGCCCTTTAAGCAAAGGAACATCTTGGTTTAATTAGATATAAATAATGAACAATAATTAGAAAGATTTCTTCATCAAATTTGTTATTTTGTGTTTTCTTTCATCTGTAATGTGTTGAAACGAATCCTGAGCTCTGTTTCTGGGCCATGTAGCAGTGCCTGAAGGAATTCCATGGAGTGTGTCTCCAAAACAGGAGGAAGCATTCATCGCTGGTTCCTCTGTGTGCAGGCTGGCAACTGTCCTGGATCTAGTGCTGAGGATGCAAATACTGGGCTACTTTGGCTCCATCTACTGAGGACCCAGCCATATAATAATAGCACAGAAGTATTGCTCCTAGTTATTGGGCACTGAGTTTACATCATTCACTGCTCTAAGAGTTGAACACATATCACCTCATTTCATCTTCACAGCAGCCTCTGCTACAGGCTCTGCTTCTAGCCCTATTCTTTTAAACATCTGGGAACTGAGGCACAGAGAGGTCAGCTAATTTGCCCAGGCCCATAGTGTTAGTGCTGGTGGAGCTGAGAGGCAAGGCAGGTAGTTGGACTCCAGAGCCCCTGCTTTACCCATTCTGCTGCGCTGCTTCCTGCAATCACAGTGAGATCTTACCGCCATAGAAGCCATGCAGGGTATAGAGATGGTCAGGGAGGTGGGGGATGGCGATGTCTTCCCACAGGGAAAGGTGGCAGCTGGAACTTCCGGGTGTTTGCAGAAGTGTATCAGGTGGATGAGTAAGATAAAGGGATTCCAGGAAGATGGAGCTCCGTGGTTTGGTGCCATAAACGGGGACTGTGTGGGATTTCTCATTTCAGCCTTGGCTTTGGGGTCCTGTGGATGCAGGAGCAACAGGGGAAGATGAGATCAGAAGATGGAGGGTTGTGTAGATCAGGTGGGAATGACTGGATCTCTTTGTGGGAACAGTAACTCAGTGAGAGGTGGGGATGATGATTCTGGTTGATTAAAAGGAGAGACAGATTCCCAGAAGAGAAATAAATAAAGAGGGATCAGGTTGGAGCCTGGAGAGAGAGGCTGGCTCACCATTGAGCTTTTTGTTTTTTGCAGTTCTGTCCTCTCAGCACACAGAGTCAGGTACAGCTCATCTCGGGACAAGTGAAAACTTTATGCCAGTTGGTCCTTCCTGATGTGACTCTTCCTTCTACCCCAAGGAAGGCACTGTTCCTCTGCCCCCAGCTCAGACATCTGCTCCTGGACAGCTGGTGGACCTACCTGACGTGCCCCCTCCCTGCGTCATGCACCCGGCCTGAGCTACGTGCTTCTCCTCCATATGCAACAGACTGAGGCTCTCAGAAGTGCTCTGTTTTATCTTCATCACCTTTTGAATAATTGTCAACACTTCAAAGTCAAGAGATTTCATGTACAAACCCAGATTTCTTTCTTTATTGAAAAGCAAACTGGGCGGAGATTCTTAAAAGGCAACCATTGGGTGGAACTCCAGAAGAGCTGCAAGCTGTGGAGGGAACATGCCTCTTCACTGACACAACCTCTGAGTGTGTGTCTGCCCCACGCCATCTCTGAGTGTCAGAGACCAGTCACCATCGTCAGTCTTGCCAACGTGCTTCTCTTTCCTGTGCTTCTGCAGGAATTTGAGCTGGAGACCTTAAGTGTACAGCCTCCCACGTTGCCCTGACTCTTTCATATTGTGACTGTCTGTCTGTATGTTTCTGCAGCTAGACTCTAAGCTCCTTGAGGGCAGGAAACATGTCTTTCTCATCCTTTTGTCCTTCAGGCTCAGCACAGAACCTGGTTTTAGGTGTTCAGTGACATTATTGAATTAATCTACACTGAGGAAACGTAACTGGGATAGAATGCGGCCCTGGCAAGTGGTGCTCCAGACTGAGGGACTCATACAGCTGGGGGTTGGCAGTGAAGGATGTGGACAGTGGCCACAGCCAGGCTCCGACCTCAGGAGGGCCTTGTAGCCCATGTGTGTCCCTGCAAGTTGCAACATGTACCCATGTTTCATGGCCATTTTGTATTTCAGGACATTCCAGGACCTGTCCAAACAAGTGGAGATGTCTTACGGCACCGTCCGGGATTCTGCTGTGTACGAGTACTTCCGAGCCAAGGGCACCAACCCTCTAGAGCAAGACAGCACATTTGCTGAGCTCTGGCGGACCATCAGCAAGAATGGAGGGGCTGACAACTGCGTGTCCAGCCCTTCAGAAGGCATCAGGAAGGTAGGCGAGAGCTGGCTACCTGGGCATGTGTGTGCTGTGACGGGGCCATGGGGACTGTCATCCTTGGGGTAGGAGATACCTTCCCAGAGGCATCTCCTTTGAGAATCCCTGTCACCTGCAAGGTGATCCATGTTAGCAGCCTAGGTAGACACTTCTCATAAGCATGTGGGTATCAGGTAAAGAGGCACACCTTCTTTAGGCAGACACCCATTTTTGGCCGGAGAAGCAAAGGGGCTGGTCCTTATGGCTTTTCTAAGTTTCCAAAGGGTCAGGGAAGAGCAGACAGGTTAAGCCCAAGACATGGACCTCCCTCCTCCTGGGCTCAGAGGATGGTGGCGCAGAGGGGTCTCCCCACCCCAGGTGAGAACACTTGACAAAAGCAGACGCAGAAGACCAGGTGAGAGGTAGGTGGCGGAGGGAGACAGGGTTCAGGGGAGGGTGGGCACACTGCAAGATCTAGCTGTGGAGCAGAGGTGTGCTTGGGAGATGGTGATAAGGACAGCAAGCCCAGGATGGAGGCTGATTGGGAGGAGGAAGGGCAGAAAAAGGTTAATGCATTCTTCAGCAGTGGGTTAGACTTCACTCATTTATTACAGTGAGTTACCACAGTGACCCAAATTAATCATGATCATCCCGTTATACAGATGAGAATCAGAGCCGTGGGTCACACTCCTCGTTAATTTTGATGCCTGGGGTTCCAGACTGAGGGGTTTGGTATTTATCTGCCACATGCTGCAGAACCCTTGAAGGTCCATGAGGAGGAAGGTGGTGGGATGAAGGCAGGTGTCATCAGGATGTTGCTGGTGGTGGCACATTCTTCCCAATGACCCTCACATGCAGAGGCTACTATCTCTTGGTCATTAGTGAATGATGCAAGAAAGATGTGCACCATGGCCAGCACTACTGCCTCTCTGGGTAGACCAGCTGTCCAGCCTGTCTCACTCAGCATCTCTTGCCTTCTGTTCCCTGTTCAACCTACCCCACCACCTCTGCAGAACCTTCACACACATGCATTCACACACACGTACGCACATACATGCACACACCTGTCCAGCCTGCCTCAGTGTGTCCTACCTTTCCCTACCCATCAATTCTACCTCTGCGGAACCTTCTTACAGGCTCTCACACAAAGGCACTCGTGCACACGCTCCCACTACTCACACACACTAATGCACACACATATTCATGTACACACATACCCGTGTTCTACATCCCCAGCCATTTGGCCATCCCTTAGCTTTACTGCAGAGGGCAGTGGATATAAGGGGGCAGTCTGAAGAAAGCTTAGGGGCCACTAGGACCCACCACCTTGCTCTTCATGATGAGAAGAGTCCTCAGCAGTTTGCCAGCCCCTCTCAGGAGAGCCCCAAGTGGGTCCAAGGAGAGAGGCAGAGCCTGAGTCCTGCTTCAGAAGCAATAGGCCCTGGCCCCTGAAGGCAGTGCTTTGTGTGGTGTGGGAGCCCCCCAGGGCACATGTGCTCACAGGGCAGTTAGCTTGGAGTGGTTTCTCCCTGTCATTTAGCAAAGTTGAGCAGCAGAGAGTGTCTGGGCTCTGGGGCCTGGCACGTTTGGGTGTGAATCCCAGTCCCACAGCTCACCAATGACATAAAATTGAGCACACCACTCTTCCTGTTGGGAACCTCTCAGTGTTGAGAGAGGCCTGGGCAACTTCCTGTTCTGGGTTCCCTTTAGACACTTAAAACATTTAAAAGTACAAGTTATGGTAGATTTGGAATGTTTATATTTAACCAAGTGATATCTTGACAAAAATAATAGAATGCAACATAAATGTGCTATTCCCATGCTCACAAGGTTTATTAAAACCTCTTACATCCTCGTGCACAGAGAAATACGGCGCTCTCACCTTGAGCTGCTGGGTTTTCTTTCATCCCTGACAGTGGATCTTTGTGGCTATAGGTGACCTCATTTGGAGATAATGAGCACAAAGTTGATTTAAGACCTTTTATGAATATAAGGCTTGGTCCAAATGGCCTTGGAGTTTCCCTTCTCTGATTTCCTTGTCTCTCACAAAGAGCCAATACTCCCATCCAAACTGGATGCTTATGAAGATTCATTGCAACAAGGCTACAAAAAGAACTTAGAAAAGAAAAGATAGCAGCTTTTGACTTTATCAAACTTCTGTTCATTACAAGGGACTTGAAAGAAAATAAAAAGGCAAGCCACACACTACGAGTGGATGTTTACAATGCATGCAGTCAATATAGGATTCATATCCTGTATGGATGTTATATGAAGAACTTTTACAAATTAATAAGAAAAGCTCAATTTAATAGAAAAATGGGCTAAAGACTTGTACAGGACTTTCACAGAAGAGGTACCACATATGGCCGATAATCACATGAAGAGATGTTCAAAGTCATTAGTGTCTCCAGAAAAGGAAACTCAAGACCATAAAGATATATCACTCACTTTACCTCAATTAGACTTGCCCCAAATGAGAGGTGGTAGAAAGGATGGGAGTAACAGGGGGTTAATTGCTGGTGGTAGTGTACTCAGTACAGTCACTTTGGAAACAAGTTTGTCATTCTAGTAGAAAATGGAACACTTGCATACCCTGTGACTCAGCAATTCCACTCCTATACATCCACCCAAAACAAACTTCTGCAGCGCCTCAGAAATAAGAAAGACCATGGTAGCATTGCTTATAGAGCCAGGACCCTGGAAACAATCCAGATGAGCATTAACAAGTTAAAAAATAAGGCCTGCGGGGCTTCCCTGGTGGCCCAGTGGTTGAGAGTCTGCCTGCCGATGCAGGGGACATGGGTTCGTGCCCCGGTCCGGGAAGATCCCACATGCCACAGAGCGGCTGGGCCTGTGAGCCATGGCCGCTGAGCCTGCACGTCCAGAGCCTGTGCTCCGCAACGGGAGAGGCCACAACAGTGAGAGGCCCGCGTACCACAAAAAAAATAAATAAAAAAATAAGACCTGCAATGAAATGAATGAACCACAGCTTGATGTAATAGTATGGATGAATCTTAGCTGAATAATATTGAGTAAAAAAAAGAGCATTAAAGGCAATTTCATATAGGTCAACTAATAGAAAATAACATTCAACATAACACCCTTTCAAACACAGGCATACACACATCCAAGGTAATGATAAAATATAAGACTCAGGGTAAGGGTTACTACAGATGGGAGAGACAGAGCAAGAGGAAGGAGAGAAGCATATTGTTGGCTCTAAGTCAGGGTCAGTGTTAGCTTTATAGTCACAGTCTTTCCTTTTTTTTTTTTAATTTTTCATTTCTCATTAAAATAAATAATTAATAAGTTAATTTTAAAAGAGGGCCGTTCCTAGACAAAAGGATGGGTGTCCTGAACCAAGGGTGGTGATTAATCTCATTCTTTGCACCTACCTGCTCTTTCAAATAAATAATTCCAAGCCAGCCAGGCAGAGTTTGATTTAAGACCTTTAAGACACACCAGCCGCTTCTCTCCTTGCGGGCGCCCAGGTGCAGGCCTACTCCTGGTGTTCCTCAAGAAGGCCAACGCCACCAATAATGCCCTCTGGAGCACGGTAAATCTGGAAATGGGTCGTTAGAGAGATATCTCCCCACCTCCTGTTTACTCCTAGTCCATAGTTGGCACCTTAGAAATCATCACCCTCTGGTGATATTTAGGGTCTCACGCATGAATAAAACAATGTTAAAAAAATACGTGGTGGGGGCTTTCCTGGTGGCGCAGTGGTTGAGAGTTTGCCTGCCGATGCAGGGGACACGGGTTCGTGCCCCGGTCCGGGAAGATCCCACATGCCGCGGAGAGGCTAGGCCTGTGAGCCGTGGCCGCTGAGCCTGCACGTCCGGAGCCTGTGCTCCGCAGCGGGAGAGGCCACAGCAGTGAGAGGCCCGCGTACCGCAAAAAAAAAAAAAAAAAAATACATGGTGGAAGATGCAAATAAGGGGTTCTTTATAAATGCCTAAAGCTTCATGGTACAGAATCTAATCTTTTTCCAGTACAGAGGATGTGTTGCTTTTATGACACATTCATTTTATAAACCCCAAGCCAGCTTTGGGGTCACAAATCTCCCACTTGCACTTGGATCTTTAAGAAAAAAAACTGACTGTCAGCATTAGGCAAATGTTAAGGGTTTTATAACTGGTGTCATATAAGTGAGTTTATAGTACTGTCAGAAAGTGGAGTGCACTACATTTTTTACTGCAAGGAGAGCTCAGATCCCACTCTCTAACCTTCCTTCTGCATGTGCCTGTTTGGGTGGCTACTGTACTTACATGCTTATCTGAAACTCTTCCTGTCCCCTGCCCCCTCTGGAACTGCTCCTCAGCTCCCAGGTTTTGACTTCAAATACCTTATGAATCCCCAGCCTGAAGCACACCAGACTGGGGATGGCTGTGCCCTGAGTGAGGGCCATATCCTGAATCCAGAAACTGTAAGGAAAAATCCAGCATATTGGGAAATATGGACATGATCTTGATATTCAGGGAGGAGGGGCTTCTCCGAATCCCAGACAGAACCCGCGTGGGTGCAATGCAGGCCGCCTGGCAAAGGTGAGGACTGGGTGCCCCCAAGGGATATCAGAGGAAACCGCTTTAGCAAGAGGAGGATGCTCCAACTTCTAATTTCCAGTTACTCTTTGGTGACCCTGGCTCCATTTCCAGAGAGTGCTTGGTAGTGGAACAATGTCTAATTGCTGCTAAAGTCAAGGAGCTTGGTGTTGAAAGTAACCTCAGAGAGCTGGTATTTTTTTTTTCCTTGTGCTGCAGCTTTTAATGACCTGAAACCAATTTAGGTGGGAAATTGCTTAGCAAGAGGTGATCACTTTTGCACAGTATCAGAACCAGAGAAAGGAATTATGTCATGGTTTCCCCCCCTGCTGTGACCTACTCCTTCATGCCAGCCATCACTCAGATAAAGAGGGGGCAGCCCTTTCTGGGCCCTGGCGAAGAAAGCAGAAAGGGATTTGGAAGCAGAGGGAAATTTATTTATTTATTAAAAGCCCACAGTGTGCAGTTTTTAGAGCAAACCTGCATGGTGTCCAGTAATTCTTAATAAATACTGAATTGTCCCTGAATGAATCATCTGTTTGTTGTCTGACTGAGCAGAAACACATAAATCAGGGGTGTAGTTGGTGTCATCAGTGAGTAGGTTACCCTCTGTGAATTCCTTGATGGGAGGAATGAGGTAAATAGCTTTATAGTCCCTTGTCTCTTGATACCCACCTCTTCGGAAAGAGGTCCTGCTGGTCCTTGGAGAGTAGAGAGAGGCTGCCTTCATTTCTCTCAGCCACCTGTACTTGTCAGGCGTGAGGCAGACTAGAGCAAGGGTCCACAAACTATGGTCCATGGGCTAAATCTGGCACACCACCTGCTTTTACAAATAAAGTTTTATTGGAACACACACTCGGTCATTTACATACTGTCTGTGGCTGCTTTTCTGCTACTTCAGTAGAGTTGAGTAGTTGTGGCAGAGACCATGTGGTCTCCAAAGCCTAAAATATTTCTTACCCTGGCCCTTTGTAGAAAAAGTTTTGAGGATCCCTAGCCCAGAGCCATGGGTGCTCCAGGGATACTGTCCATTGGTCAATGCCATCTGATAACTTATAGACATATCCAGTAGCTTATCATCTAAGCTCTATAAAACTACCTACTAGAGTATATAAGCACATCTAGCAGGTAGTTCCTCCTCTGGCTTTATGTCATCTAATAGCATGTCGGCACATGCAGGGATACATTATCTAGCTCTATGCCATTACCTAAGTTCCATACCATCTAGTAGCATACAGGCTTTGTCCTTTCTTGTTCTTTTCAGGCCTACCTCTGATGGCCCACAGTCTTTGCCCTCACTACACTGGGACCCAGCCTCACTCCTGACCTGGCCTAATTCCCCCCGAAATCTACTATGTACCAGGCACTCTGCCAAATGATCTACATATATTGTTCTATTTATCCTAAACAGAACTACTTGATTATTATTGTCTCCATCATGTAGAAATGGGACTGACCTTCAGGGAGATTAAGTGGCTTGTTCAAGGTCACGTGGACGTGAGTAAGCCATGGCACAGTCATGTCTCACTTCAACCTTGCCTCTTCCCATGAGGTTACATCCCATTTCTATACCCAATGTGTCCGCACCCCCTTGCATACTGTTTACTTGTGCTTCTATTTCTCTTCCTCTTTTACACCAAAGTAGCAAGATATATGCCTGGCTCCCATGTTTAAAAGCCTTAGCTCTCTTTCCATGTGACATAGCAAAGGTTATTTAAGTCTGTGATTTTATCTTTTGATTTCCCAATTATTAAAAATATCGATTAGAGAAACTCGGATGCAGAATTGAGCTGGCAAGTGGTTCGAATTTGTATGCTAATAACTTTGTCACATGGAATCTGACTTTCATGTTGTTGGTAAGACTTTTTAAATTTTTCTTTAGCTTGATCAACTCTATGAAGTAACACCCAGCATAACCCGATTTCTGTACAGTGTCAGGGCTAACCCAGGCTGCCAATTTATTAAGTCTTTCCATAAATCAAACCTAATATTTAATAACATTGTCAAATAGAATACAGTTTAATAGTTTAAATGTCAATCTTCACAGCTCATTGGGCTCTTTGAATAAATAGAGAAGTAGCTTGTTCCAGACCCTGTGGCTGGAGATAGTATTTTTCAGATGGAAGTCACTTCGCAGGCAAGCAGTTGTAACAGAAGGTTGTTTTTTCCACTCAGTAAATATCGCTGAGGTCATAAAGTGTGAATGCAAATGCAGGAAGAAAACGGGCCCACAGATCTTATTTATTTCCACACTGATCTAATGCTTGCCCTGGCGCCAGATTGAGTGTGGGTATCACCAGTCAGCACCTGCCTTCATTCCTTGCCCTGGCTCTCTGCTCTGTGACAGGGGACACTCTCATGGTACACACTCCCTGTTGAGTGCCAGGAACCATACCTTGTGGCAGAAAAGGTGGTCCCCAGAAGGACTACAGTCTTCCATGGGAGGATCAGGAACTCTGATGCCCCACAGTGCCCTCCATTTGGAGGGAGCAAAGTGAGGAAGCATCCTGCTTCCATGGCATACTGGAAGTCCTTACTGAGGAGTGGGGAGAGACTTACATGGGATGGCGCTCCTTTATATCTTGGGGATGCTAGGTTCAGTGATCCGGAAGGTTTGGTCAAGTTGATGAAAGGGATCCTTTGATGCAGGTCTGACCCCCCCCCCCCCCCCCCCCCCCAGGAAAAGGACTGGTACAAACTAGGCAGCCCTGTGCGGTGGAAACCAACAGTGCTGTTCTCTGTAGCAGCAGTGGGCTTTGTAGGCATATGCTCCAAGACACATATTTTGTCCTTTTTCTGCTGCTAAGTCAGTGCACATTGGGGATTCTACACGCCTCCTTCCTTCTCAGACACTCACAGACGTTGGATAATCATTCATCTCTATTCTTTTTGTTTTTTTTTTTTTTGGCCACACTGAGCAGCTTGTGGGATCTTTCTTAGTTCCGACCAGGGATTGAACCTGGGTCCTCGGCAATGAAAGCATCGAGTCCTAATCACTGGGCCACCAGAGAATTCCCCATTCATCTCTGTTCTTTCATTCTTGCTCAAAAGGCACTATATCCTTTTTTTAAAAAAAATTTTATTGGAGTATAGTTGATTTAGTTGTTGTGTTAGTTTCAGATGTACAGCAAAGTGACTCAGTTATACATATATATCCACCTTTTTATAGATTCTTTTCCCATATAGGCCATTACAGAGTATTGAATAGAGTCTGTATGTTATACAGTAAGTCCTTATTAGTTATCTATTTTATATATAGTAGTATGTATATGTCAATCCCAGTCTCCCAACTTATCCCTCCCCCATCTTACCCCCAGTAACCATAACTTTGTTTTCTACATCTGTAACTCTGTATCTGTTTTATAGATAAGTTTGCTCGTACCCTTTTTTTTTAGATGCCACATATAAGTCATGCCATATGATATTTGTTTTTCTGTCTGACTTACTTCACTCAGTATGACAATCTCTAGATCCATCCATGTTGCTGCAAATAGCATTATTTCATTCTTTTTTAAGGCGGAGTAATATTCCATTGTATATATGTACCACATCTTCTTTATCCATTCCTCTGTTGATGGACATTTAGGCTGCTTCTTTGTCCTAGCTATTGTAAATAGTCAAAAGGCACTATATCCTTTTTGCAAGTTGGATGGTCTCTTCTCTTTATTCCTTCATTTATTCACTTATTCATCCATTCAATAAATGTAATTTGAATAGCTTCCTCCTAAGAGCTTGGATATGTGAAGTTAAGTTCCACTTTCAATCAGGTTTAATCTGTGGCTTTGGTCAAGAGAATTCACATCTCTGAGCTATCTGTGAGACTGAGACAAGCCTGCCCAGATGAGTTGAGTTTACCAGTGCAAAAATGGAAAGTGTCCAGTGCGGATTGCAGTACAAGGTTGACATTGAGTAGATGTCAGCAAAATGCCTTAGCACCTACTATATATTAGGAAAAGAACATAATAAAAATATAAAGACAAATAACACTTAGTCTTTTTAGGAGGTAGAGTTGACAAACAATAAAATGCACTTATATTAAATGTTTATTTCATGGGTTTAGACTATTATGTACAACTGCGTAATCACCACCCAAAAGAAGATAGAGTCATCCCTCAGTATCTGAGGGGGATTGGTTCCAGGACACCGCAGATACCAAAATCCACAGATGCTCAAATTCCTTATATAAAATGGTGGAGTATTTGCATATAACCTATAAGCATCCTTCTGTGTACTTTAAATAATCATCAGTCATTATAAAATTACTTACAATACCTGGTACAATGTAAATGCTATGCAAATAGTTGTAAATACAATGTAAATGCCACACGAATCAGTGCCAGCATGCACGCAACCAATTCAGGTTTTTCTGTTTGGAATTTTCTGGAATTGTTTTTTATATTTTTCATCCACAGTTGGTTGAATTCTCGGTGCAGAACCCACAGATACAGAGGGCCAACTGTGTAGAACATTTCCATCACCTTGAAAAGTTTTCTCATGTCACTTTCTAGAAACATCTCTCCCTAACCTCAAAAGCGACCACTTATGAATTTCTGGTACCACAGATTAAATTTACTGTTCTTGGAATTCATATAAATTGAATAATATAAAATATGTATATTTGTGTGTAGTTTCTTTCACCCAACAAATATTTATGAGATTTAACCATGAAGCTGTAGATATCAGTACTGAGTTCTTTCTTCTTTTTTTTTCCTTTGAGTAGTATTCCACTATATTAACAAACCTTAATTTGTTTGTCCATTCTCCAGTTGACATACGTTTCACTTGTTGCCAATTTAGAGCTATTATGAATAAGGCAGTATGATCATTTTTGTACAAAATTTTGTGGACATATGTTTCCATTTCTCTTTGCTAAATACGGTAGAGTGAATTTTCTGGGTCATAGGGCAGATGTATGTTTACCTCTGTAAAAAACCTCCTGACCACCTCCAATGTGATTATTCTATTTTACGATCCCACTAGTGATATCCTGCTTATGTGCTTGTAAATTCCAGTTGCTGGACATCCTAACCAACATTTAGTGTTGTCAGCATTTGGGACAGTAAACAATTAAGTGGCTGTGAGGTTATCTCATTGTTTTAACTTGCATTCCTTTGGTGGCTAATAATGTCCGGCACTTTAATGTGCTTATTGGGCATCCATGTTGCTTCCTTGGAGAGGGGTGTGCTCAAGTCCTTTTTAAATTTTTACTGGGCACTTCGTATTTTCATTGTTGATTTAGATGAGTTTTTAAAAATATATTCTGGATATAAGTCCTTGATCAAATGTAAGTGCTCCAGATATAATTCCCAGTCTGTAATTTGCCCATTCATTTTCTTAATGATGTCTTGTGGAGAGTAGAAAATTTTAATTTTGATAAAGCCCCATATATCAATTTTTCTTTTCTTTTGCGTTTAATAATTCTTGTGTCCTAAGAAAGTTTTGCCTACCTCAAAGTTCCAAGTTTTCTTCTAGAAGTTTTACATTTATGTCTACATTGCATTCTCAAATTAGTTTTTGTATATGGAATAAAAAAGTAGTCCAGATTCACTTTTTTTTCCCCACGTGTCTATCCAATTGACCTAGCACCATTTATTTAAAATAGTGTATTTAATTAACAAATGACTTGTATTTAATTAACTTGTATTTAATTAACAAATGACTAGGTGCTTTGATTGAAAATCAACTGGACATATATGTGTTGGTCTGTTTCTGGATTCTCTATTCCATTCCATTGATCTATATATCTATTCTTATGCCAATAAAAAAAGTCTTGATCACTACAGCTTTATAATAATTCCTTAAATCAGGTAGTGCTTTCAACTTTGTTCTTCTCTTACAAGATTATTTGGTCAATTCTAGAACTTTTGCACTTCCGTTTAAATTTTATAATCATCTTGTCAATTTCCTCAAGAAAGCTTGAGATTTTGATAGCTATTACATTGAATCTATAGATCATTTGGGGGAAAACTGATATCTTTACACTATTGAGTTTTTTAATACATGAACATAGTTGTTCCTTTTAAAACATCAACTTTTGATATTATTGATTTTCTCAATTGTTGTTATATCTTATTGATTTCAACTTTTTTGTTAATTTTTTCTTACTTCTATTTACTTTGGTTTCAATTTGCTCTTACCTCTTCTCGCTTCTTAATGTTGAAACTTAGATCATTGATTTTACTCCTGTTTTCTTTCCTAATATAAGTATTTAAAGCTATACGTTTCCCTCTAAGCACTGTTTTAGCTGAATTCCATGAATTTTTATATGTTGTGCTTTCATTATCATCAGCTCAAAATATAAAGCATCGGACTCAGTCTTTTTCTTCAGGTATCCCTACTGAGTTCTGGAGGACAACAAATGGCTGTGATTTAGTGTGGAAAAGGGTATGAGAACAGAAATTGGGGATTTATTCTGCTTAGTGAAGTTGAGGAAAGCTTCCGAAGGTAGTCCTGTCATGTACCTACATTTTACAATCCAAATGCCTCAATTCCTTTTCAGTTTTGAAGATACAAATGTGAGAATGTGAGAGAAAACTGACAAGCAGGAAATAAAATACACAGAAAACTAAAGGAAACCAGAGAGGCAGAAAAGACAGTGGAATGCCATGTGAACAAAACTTCATTTTTATTTCTACTAAATGTATAGTCTCCTCGTAGGAGAATGACGGCAGTGGTATTTTCCCTGTTTAACAATTGCTGTCTACAGAACCCCTTCTCTGGGTCTCAGGCTGAGTTCTGGCTGTCTTGACCCTGTAATATACCTGAGCCTTCTTCACATGCTTTAAATCTGTGGTCCAACCCAACTCCAAGGGCACTCAGGTTAAATAGCCCCCAATCCATGACAACGTTTAAAATAAGAGGTTTTGAGAGGAAATCTTAGGTTATACATTTATAATTTAAATGTGTATGTCATTTAAATAAATATATGTCACCATTTTTAAAAGTTTAGACTATTTCTAAAAATAAGCAGAAAAAAACCAGTTACGCATATTTTTTTCACCACCTAAATAAGGCTCTAGGAATTCTTGTGGGTATTTCTGGGGAGTCTTTTTTGAATCTCTGCAAATGTTTTACATAATTATGATGTTAGAGAAAATATGTTTTATCCTGTACTTTTTTAACACTGTTGTAAAACTTTAAAAATCATTTTAGTGGCTACTTAATATTTATCAAATAGATGTAAAATTAAACATTTCCTTCTTGATTGTCACTTGGGTCGATTCCAATTTTTCACAAATACAAATAACATTATAGTGAACATCTTCGTGCCTCATGGTTTTTCAGTTACTATATTTATTTCTTCAGGTCAAATTCTCAAAAGTGGAAATATGGTGTCAGAAAAGGATATAAACATTTAAAGCTCTCAACAAAATATTCCTGAGTACTGCCAAAAGCAGGGCTTTGAATAAATTACATTCTATCTTTGGGATCAAAAGAATACTCAGGCTTCAGTGTTTTTTCTTGTTTTTGTTTTTGTTTTTTCATTAAATCCTTGTGGATTTATCTTTAGAAGGAAAAACCTTTTAATAAATTGGTATTTTTCTACTTTTCTCAAATCCTTTATAGTGATTTTTAAAAATTTCTTTCTCTTTCTCTTTATGTAGGTACATATGAATTTTGACTTTATTTTGCTTTATTATTCTGGGGACTGGAGTGGAGAAGAAATCTCTTTCTTTTCAACTCACTTTTTCCTTGGCCTACATTAGGCAAAATTCATGAATTTTGGCAGTTTGAGGAAACTGAATAAGATCATGGTTAGACACCTACCTTTGTTTAATAATAAAATTGATGCACCTAACAACCCCTTCCTCAAATGTGTATTTATGCAATGATTTGATGTTTGAAATATATGGGGTTTTTATTCATTCATTCTTTCATTAGTCAACTCATTTACTAGTGGTGAGCTCAGTTAATATGTAAGAGTGGGCTTGATACTTTCCTGATAAAATTGAGTTAGACTTGGTATAAGGTCAAAGTGAAGGTGAAGGCTGGTTTGGGACAGGATGTTATTTCAAAAATAAAAGATTTGTGTTACTTTGCCCAGAGTTTTCCTTCCTTCCTTTGGGGCCTTGCATCAAAGTTTGGACAATCAGGAGGTTAATTTAATCGCAGTGTCTACTGTTAGAGAGCCCTCGATGGATCAGGGGTGGGGATAAGTTTCTTCCGTGCGTTAATTAGCTCAACTGTGCTTCTACACAACTCGTTTATTAATTAGGAAACTAGAGTTTAAGGAGGGCAAGGGACTTGCTGAAAATCAAGCTTGAGTCAATATCGGACCCAGGGTTTGAACTCAGTATTTTTCTCACTCCAGCACCTGTGTCATTACCTGGTGACACTGTGCAAAAATGGAAGAGATGCATGATCAAAATGAAGCCTCAGCTCCTGCTGCCACTTACCTAGTGTCTTCATCACAGGAAACCTGAGCAGTTCCTTCCCCTCTCCTCACCTTTATACACCTGGGTACGTGCTGCTTGGAAAACCTTCCTTTTCTTTGTTGGCCAGGATGATTCTTGATTATCTCTCCAACCTCAGCAGAAGCGTTCACTCTTCCCGACCCCCTGCTGGAGCTTCTAGTTTCTCAGGGCAGGGCCAGGGGCTCCCTTAACACCCTATGCATCCCAGAGTACAGATTCATCAGATGTCACCCCCATCCTCAGTGCCCTGCTCTGTCACATCCTGACTAGACTCTGAGCCTCCATAGGGTTGGGCCTGTCTCTTATTCATTTGTTTGTCCCCAGGGCCAAGAGCAGAGGTAGGCACAGGGCAATGAACATGGACATCCAAAACCTTTTATCCTTTCAAAAATCAAACAAAGTAAATGTTCAGTGAGTAAGAAATGAGAGTATTCAGAAATGCATCCACGTGCATCTTTCTTCAAGAAGAATGAGCAGGATTGCTGGAATCTAGTTGCAGAGGGGGCAAGAAGGGATGAGGAAGGGTGGGGAGGGCAGGGGGCTTAGTCAGTGTCCTGGAGCAGGTTTCCGTGCAGTTGGCTACATTGGCCCCTTCATAATGCCCTACAGCTTAATTTTGTTTGATGATGATTGGTTTGGGATAATATAGTGCTAAGGTCAAGGAAGGCCCCCACTGTGCCTCCCTTATTAAATTACTTTGCTTTGGGTTTTGAGCATTGCCAAGCAAATCTTGTTATGAATTCTTCAATTACTTTCTTTTGCGATTTTTATAATTTGGTAGGGTAAGCTTTGGAATCAAACCAACATCTGTGCCATCATGCTAACTTTGATTCCTTTTTTTTTTAACATCTTTATTGGAGTATAATTGCTTTACAATGGTGTGTTAGTTTCTGCTTTATAACAAAGTGAATCAGTTGTACATATACATATGTCCCCATATCTCTTCCCTCTTGCGTCTCCCTCCCTCCCACCCTCCCTATCCCACCCCTCTAGGTGGTCACAAAGCACCAAGCTGATCTCCCTGTGCTATGCGGCTGCTTCCCACTAGCTATCTACCTTATGTTTGGCAGTGTATATATGTCCATGCCACTCTCTCATTTTATCCCAGCTTACCCTTCCCCCTCCCCATATCCTCAAGTCCATTCTCTAGTAGGTCTGCGTCTTTATTCCCGTCTTACCCCTAGGTTCTTCGTGGCCTTTTTTTTTTTTCCTTAAATTCCATATATATGTGTTAGCGTACGGTATTTGTTTTTCTCTTTCTGACTCCTCATTTGAAGCGTGGGAGGACGTTCACTTCCGTTAAATCTGATTTTATTCTTCAGATTTCCTCTGCCCCATAATTTGCTTTTTACCCAAGTCTGATACACCTCACCTAATGCTGTCTATAATTGTGGGCTGATTCCATTCTATTTGTTCCACTATTATGGCTTTAGGTTTTATGACTTAAGTTTTTGTATTTTGAACTGAATTGTTTTGTTCTTTGATTACATTAAAATCAAGAAGCAGTAGCTGGTGAGAACAATTTTGATTTTTTGTGTCAGTCAGATCGTTGGCAGTTTTTGTTTAGCTTATTTTTATTTCCATTTTGTTGGTATAATGTTGTTTGTCCAGGAACAACAAGCAGGGAGAAAGAGGGGAAGGAAAATAACATTTATTAAGAAATTATTATGCGTGCTATTGTGTTCATACACTTTATCTTTACCATTGAGGGCATTTTGTAATATTTCCATTTTGAAAATAAGGAATGTAAAACTCAGAGTGGTTAAACAATTTGCCTGAAGATTATTGCACTCTTTCTACCATCCGTGTGTTTATTATTATTACTATCACCATCATCATTGTCATCATCAATAAGAAAATATTTGTGACTGACAAGGGATTAAGATCCAAAATACACAAACAGCTCATACAACTCAATATTTAAAGAACAAACAACCCAATCAAAAAATGGGCAGATCTAAATAGACATTTTTCCAAAGAAGACATGCAGATAGCCAATAGGCACATGAAAAGATGCTTAACATCGCTGATTATTAGAGAAATGCTAATCAAAACAATGAGATATCACCTCACAGCTGTCAAAATGGCCATCATCAAAAAGTCTGCAAGTGAGAAATACTGAAGAGGATGAAGAGAAAAAGGAACCCTTGAACACTGTTGGTGGGAATGTAAATTGGTGCAGTCACTATGGAAAACAGTATGCATGTTTCTTAAAAACTAAAATTGGCACTACCATATGATCCAGAAATTTCACCCCTGAGTATATACCCAGAAAAAGCAAAAACTCTAAGCTGAAAAGATGCATGCACCCCAGTGTTCATAGCAGCAGTATTTACACTGGTCAAGACATGGAATCAACCTGAGCCCATCAACAGATGACTGTTTAAGACGATGTGAGAGAGATATATATATATAATGGAATATTACTCTGCTATAAAAAAGAATGAAATATTGCCACTTGTAGCAACATGGAGGGACCTAGAGAATATTACACTTAGTGAAACAAGTCAGAGAGAGACAAGTACTGTATGATATCACTTATATGTGGTATGTAAAAAACAATACAAATGAATGTATATACAAAACAGAAACAGAGTCACAGACAGAAACAAACATATGATTGCTAAAGGGGAGAGGGAGTCAGGGAGGGACAAATTAAGAGTATGGGATTAACAGATACAAACTACTATACATAAAATACATAAGCAGCAAGGATTTACTGTATAGCACAGGGAATTATACCCAATAACTTGTAGTAACCTATAATGGAACATAATCTTCAAAAACCAAACAAAAAACCAAGTCACTGTGCTGTACACCCCAAACTAACATGATATTGCAAATCAACTATACCTCAATTTTAATTTTTTTTTTTTTTTTTTTTTTTTTTTTTTTTTTTTTTTTTTGCGGTACATGGGCCTCTCACTGTTGTGGCCTCTCCCGTTGCGGAGCACAGGCTCCGGACCCGCAGGCTCAACGACCATGGCTCACGGGGCCAGCCACTCCGCGGCATGTGGGATCTTCCCGGACTGGGGCACGAACCCGTGTCCCCTGCATTGGCAGGCGGACTCTCAACCACTGCGCCACCAGGGAAGCCCTACCTCAATTTTAAAAACAACAACAAAAAAACCTATTTGGATATAAGTAGTTGTTTCCACTGGAATGGGAACCTCTAATAAATAGTCCCTTTACTCTCCAACATAGAGGTATTAAGATTGGCTTTGAACCCCACATTTAAAATTTTTACCGTGTGTGTGTGTAAAACACACACACACCAACAGGTGGACAAAGGCAGAGAAGCAGAGAGAGAGAGAAATGAGAGGTGGATTAACTCAAATCAGGAAGAGTCATTAGAACAGTAAGAGCTCAGAAAAGCATGCCTCCTAAGGGTCAGATAAAGGAAGCAGGAATGGTGAGGAGCCTGGTAAAGAAACTGCTCAGCAGTGAAATTTGGTATTTCTAATATTTTAAGAATCTCCACGTTGAAAGGTTTTGGACGTATCCGTGCAGCTCGGATCTCAGACCTCAGTCGGTTATGTCAGGAAGTGATGAGCAGGCATCGCTCCACTTTCTAGTGAGTATTCAGCAGCCCTGGACCATGAGGTGGGCTTCTATCAGGGCCGTGACCCTGCAGGCCCCCTAGTGGCGCATCTTGCAGATTCTTTGACTTTACAGAGCTGTACAGCCTGACAGGTAGAGCTCAGAACTCGTTCTGTGAGGGAATGGGAGTCCATCTGGATCAGGACATGATCTCTTTCGTGGCTTCTCAAAGAGTGAAAGGCTATTGTGAGAGCTCTTTCTCTCTCTCTCAAGGCTGACATTTTAGCAAAGGCCATAAAGGGATCCTTAGCTACAAATAAGATTAGAAAATGAGGCTCTTCAACATAAGCCCCGCAGGGATGGTCTCTGAACACATTAAGGGATAGTCTTTAATATGAATCGTGATCACATGCAACTTTACTGCTTCTTTCTCTTTCCTGCATAGTCCAGGTTGCCAGTTTCCAACAACCCTTTATGGCTAAAGAAACACTGAGAGGATGTGTCTGCAGATGGCAAAGCTACACTGGCCTCAGGGTGTAGTTTCGTGAGTCTCACTTGAACTTTGTCTTAATGGAGTCAAGTGCTCCGTTAAGGCCACATAGTGTAGTGACTAAAGTGTGGGATTTGAGTTAACAAGAATTGAGTTTGAGAAACAGACTCACAGACTTAGAGAATGAACTTATGGTTACCAGGGAGGTGGGAGCAGGGGCAGGGGGAAGTTGGGGATTGACATGCTATATTTAAAATGGATAACCAAGAAGGACCTACTATATAGCACAGAGAACTCTGCTCAATATTATGTAATAACCTAAATGGGAAAAGAATTTGAAAAAAAAATAGATACATGTACATGTATAACTGAATTACTTTGCTGTACACCTGAAACTAACACAACATTGTTAATCAACTATACTCCAATATAAAATAAAAAGTTAAAAAAAAAGAATTGGGTTTGATTCTTGTACCCATCTTGTGCCAGAGGTGAGATCTTGGGCAAGGCTGATTCACTTTGTTGTACAACAGAAACTAACACAGCATTGTGAAGCAATTATACTCCGATGAAGATGTATTTAAAAAAAAAAAAAAACTTACTCCTAAACAAAGTTATCTCATCTGAAAAATAAGAATAATAATACCAGTTCTTCTCAGATTTATTGTAGAGTAGAGGTGATGTGAATGGATGAATGCAATGCCTTGTAGAGTGTATTTTAACACAGTAGTTCCCCAGGGGTGGTCTTTGGACCAGTAGCATCAGCATCATCCAGGAACATGTTAGAAGTGAAACTTATGGGCCCTACTTTAGACCTAATGAATCAGAAGCTGGAGGAGGGAAGTTGGGGAGAGGTTAATCATCTGTATTTGAACGTGCCCTCCAGGGGGTACTCATTCCCTCTCAAGTTTGAGAACATATGCTTGAATGAATAGTGCTTATTGGTATGATTGTTGTTTTAATAGTATCAGTATTTGATTTATTCCTGAATCTTAGGAAGTGACTCTTAGCCAGAGACCAAAGGTTACCATTGATACTATCCATGAAATCAGGCTCTGGAGGAGAGCACAGGATGGAAGAGTGGAAGGCAGACTTGGAGGGGCAAACAGGACATCGCCAGCCCAGCGTGCTTTGATTCAAGTCCTCAGGCTTCTCAGATTCTCGTATTCAGCCCTTCAGTTCTGCATTCGTCACTTTATACATATTTATTCAGCACCAACTGTATGCCAGACATCATGCTAGGGCGGTGAAAAGGACACGCATGGCCAAGGGGCTCACATCCTTCCGTGTGTGCGCAGGCGTGTGTGTGTGTGTGTGTGTGTGCACGCACTTGTGCACGCGTGCTGGGAGTATCTGCGAAGCCCTATCCCTGTGCTTCTTCATGGAATGTTGACCCCATGGGTGCCTGTCCTCTGTGATTCCTGGGTTCATGTATTCTTAGGTTGTTTCCCTTTCCTACATGGGTATTTCTCATTCCGTATTCTTGTCTCTTCCTAACCTATCTTGTATATAAGCAAACCAAATTACCCTTTTTTGAGATCATTCTTAATCTTTCCCATGGAATAACTCAGATTAGATTGTTGTTTATCATGGTCTTTGGACAATTTAAAGTTTTGACAAATCATTGAAAATCAATGTGTCCCTTTGCCCTGCTGAGAAGGTTGTTTGTGGCCCCTAGCTTTGCTGACGGTATACAGTTTCAGACTTTTGAGGAAGGAGCCATTGATTCTTCCAAATTAGGGCTTTTCTTTTTTCCATTGTACCAAACCAGCTTCTTCTCCCTTGGAGATGTGAGAAAGCTTCTCCCACTGAGACGATACTTGGTTCACTAAATAAGATTCTTTCTCCCCAGAGTGCCAGAGGCTCTAAAAGGGAAAGCAGCTATGAAGCCTCCATAAGGTCAGGTGCTGGAGGCAGACATCATTAGCAAAGCTTGTCCAGAATCTGTCAGTGTGACAACAGCCAGCTGCTCAGGGAGCTCTGTGTGGCTCTTCGGGGCTACTGATGTTGAACTTTTGATGTGGGAGAAGGAAAGGCCATTTGCAGTCAAGGAGACCTGGGGAGACATTCAAGCTCTGATGGAATAGCTGCTTCTGGTGTCTTGGGCAAAGTCCTTTTTGCGTCTCCATTTCCTTGGAAAATGGACACAGTTTGTACTGTGGAAGTTCAGCCTGAACTTTGTAATAGGAGAATGGATGGGAAAGCACCAAGTAGAGTGACATTCAGGAAGAAGATGTAAAGTGTGACTTTCCTTTAATGGTTGTTTTCAATAGCCCTGGTCTCAACCCTATGCTATTCCCTCCTCCATTTGCTGCCCCAACTCAAGATCCTAGAGCCGTAATACTCTTTTCCTTCCTAAACCTACTCTGAAGAGGAGATCAGAAATTCATGGACAGAGAGGTCTCTATCATTGAATCCCAACTTTAGCACACATCAGGGGCACCTGGAGAGATTATTAAGACAGATTGCTGGGCTCCACTCCCAGGGTCTTCTTTTCACTGGGTCTGGAATAGAGCCTGAGAATTTATATTTCTCCAGTGATGCTGAGGCTGCTGGTCTAGGGAACATTCTTTGAGAACAACTGGTCTATATTATAAACTTGGAGGATGTTAAAGCTGGAGAAGATCTTAAGAACTGTCTGCGCTCATCTTCCATTTTTACTAATCAGTAGTGAGTCGGTAACTGGGCCAAGACTGTGACCCCGTCTAACAGACTTTCTAAATTACCAGGCTGGATGACTGAGGACAATTTCAAGTGTTATTTACCCCAAGGCAACTGCATTTCAATTAGGATCTGAACTTAAAGCTATAAGGATGATGCTGGTGATGTTTATCATGATCATAAGGATAGTATCTTATTGTTTGAGTTCCTTCAATGCATCAGACACTTTCTGTGTTGTCTCTTCCTGTGATAAGCCTAAGCGATGGGCGGGGCTCGCTACTCCTGTCTTCTAGAAGAGGTTACTCAGGCTCAGAGGGTTCAGGTGGCTGGCTAAGGACACTAGGGGAAGACCTGGTCTCCCCGTCTCCAGGCCCTTGCTCTCACCCACATACCATGCCATACTTTCTATGAAATGAAGTTGAACATTCTGTAAAGGAAATTAAGGAATCAAAGAGAAGGTAATGGCATTGGTGGCCTGAAAACTAATTGCCACTCTACACCACTTGCTCTGCTTCTCACTGTTGACTCTGTTCCTCTGGGACACAGGAGTACCAGGATATAGGGCAGGTAATCACTTGCAGAAATAGTTTTGCAGACCTACTGCCTGGCCGTCAGGAACTGTTCTCTGCTGCTGTAGCCTTGGGGTGTCTCTATCATCTCTGTCCTCTTGCCCAGGTAATGGGCGACCTCCCTGTGACCAACGACCATGACAAAACTTCAGGGCTCAGGCCTGTGCTCGTGACCACACACACACACACACACACACACACACACACACACACACACACGACATCCCCCTACCAGATGTTTTTGTACCCTGTGGACGCTTCAGGAAAGCAGCTGTTGCACTAACCGTGGGAGAGCCCAGCTGCCGTCCCCCCTCCCACTGAGCCCCCCTGGCTTTGCTTGCTTGTGCTGGTCCAGGGGCTGATCCAGGTGAAGGGTCATTCTCTTTCGCTCCTCGCTTGGCAGGTTTCCTTACAGCCTCCTGAGGAGGCCATGTGAACACTTCCGAGGGTCCTGTTGATTGTCTGCCTTACATTTTCACATCATTTTGGAGGTCTCTTTCTACTGTTCTGAGGGACCGAAGAGATATAGGCAGGCTCCTTCTTTCCAGCTGAAGGTCTCCTTTTCCTGAACCTCGTGTGGTCTCCAGGTGCTTCATACCTCAGTTCACCTCTCTTCTGCTTCCCTGGGGGATGTGGTGGCACACTCACACTCACACGTGCACACACACACACTTCCACACATGCATACATTCATGCACACACATCCTCATGGGCACACGCGTACACACACTCACACACAAATGCCCCCCACACACAGCATGTTGCTGACTTGGTCAAGGTGGAGGAATGGTTGGCAAGAGGGGAGTGGGTGGGAGGAAAGTTGTTTCAATGACAGCTGAGGTATTGATCTTCTGAATTGAGCTGGGGAATGCCAGACAGAGAAGAAGGAACTTGTGTTGGGTCCTCACTGTGTGCCAGGCACAGTGCATTGTGTCCTGTAATTTCATCCTCAAGCCCCAAGTCTATATAGGTTCATTTCAAGCCCCAAGTCTATAGGTTCACCAGAGAGCTGGAATGTGGCAGTGTGTCTGTCTTCATTCAGAATCCTGCTCTTTTCACTACCCTGTGCTCTGTGAAGGAGGCTGAATCACTGAAACTACCCTCTTGGGCAGCTGCAGTCACAGAAGAAATGCTTGCTGAGTTGCAGAAAACATGGGGACACAGGAGACTGAAAGAAACCAGCAGGAGTCACCCATGATGGCATCACCCAAAGATAGTATTTGGTACTTGGTTTTGATTCTTCATAAAGTTCTTGCATAATAATTTTAAAAAGATATCACAATGTAAATACTCTCTTGTAACAGGTTCTTTTTCACTAAACGATATAATACTGGTTGTCATTTATTTAGTGCTCACCACATGCCAGGCAAAACCCTAAGCATGTTACGTTTACTGAGGGATTTAATCGTCATCAGAACTCTCTGAAGTATGGACCATTTTACATCCAGGGGAACTGAGGTTCAGAGATGTTAAGCATCTTGTCGGCACTTACACAGCCAGCAAGCAGTGGAGTTGGGATTCGTATCTGTACGGCTGGAGTCCAGAACCCAGGCTGGCTCTTCTTCATCACGGACAGTTGTTTCCCTTAGCAGGGAATGCTCTTTTAAAACACCATAGTAGCGGTAACATAATATTCCATCATCTAATACATCATTTACCTAGCTGATTCTCAATTGTCAAGCATTTAGATGGTTTCCAATTCTTGCTAGTTTAAACAATATTGCCCTGAGAATCTTTGTACAAACATCTTCTCTGAAAGGGAATAATTCCTTAGAATGAATTCCTAAGGGTAGAACTGCTACATACGCA
Source organism: Tursiops truncatus (assembly GCF_011762595.2). Lineage (NCBI taxonomy): Eukaryota > Metazoa > Chordata > Mammalia > Artiodactyla > Delphinidae > Tursiops > Tursiops truncatus. Next base: position 48,926,926 of record NC_047049.1, read on the forward strand.
CATTTTAAAAGCATTTGATTCTCCCCACCAAATTACCGTTCCAGAAATATCGTTCCAGCACACACTCCTGCCAGCAGACCGTAGAATTGTTCTTTTCTCCATAGATAGTCTGGGTCTTACTGTTGCATCTTTTGATTTGGCGTAGCGCATGATAATGTATCACTGTAGCCAGGATTCAGGATGCCTGTGGTGATGTGTGGCGATTTTGTGAACATGAGCGTAGGAGCTAAGATTTGGGATGCTGAGCTCTGCTTTGTTGGGGTGAAGGGTGGATGCAAGGAGAGACAATGAGCGTGTCACTGGATGGTTAATGCCCATGAGGCTGCATCAGGTTTCCAAGGTGTCCCTGATACCCTAACATCCCCATCCACAGACAGCGCAGGCCCCTGTGTCTTCCCTCTCCCCACATTTCAGCTGTTCCACGAACCACCTCTGTAAAGCTGGAGGATGACAGTCACTGGAGCCAAAGAAACCTGTGCTCTCCCCTCTGCCATGCTTGGACTCACGAAGGGAGGGCTGGGGAAACTGCTATGGTGCCCCTACCCTCTGAGCACTTCCCAGGGGAATGCTGTTGGTGATAGAACCCGTGGGAATGGCAATGACTGTCTTTCTCCAGGTTGACCTGGCTCCACTACTCACCATCTGGGTTTATTTGGGACAAGTCACTTTATTTTTCTGAGTCTCAGTTTCTTCATCTGTAAAATGGGGTTAATGTTCAGCCCCTCAGAATTATACCATGGATAGAAAAGGAATCATGTATCTGACAACCCAGCATCCAGGAGGTACTTCACACCTACCCTGTACCTGGCAATGCAGACACCTGATTTCCTTTAGCACTTCTTTTCTGATAGTATTTGTGTTTGATGTTTGTAGTACCTGCATTCTTGTTTGGGGGGATAGAGTGGTTGCTTGTCCCTTTCCAAAATCAGTTAGGATGGAGTAGAACAGCATTATGAAGTTCTTGCCTCCAAGGCTGTTGTCTTGGAAAGTTTGTGCTCCAAGTGAGTTCTGGGAAGGGCCATGTTAGTGGTGCAATGAAGGGCAATGCAATCTCATTTTATTACCAGTGTGGAGCAACGGCGATGAGCCATCCAATATCCCAGCTCACTTGTGACTCTGTTTATGGTGCCCAGCCTTCCTCTAGCAAAGTAGGCTAATCATGTTTCCCCAAATGTTAGGGAGGCTGCTCTAAGCACTGGGGTCAGACAGCCCCGTGGTCTCAATCCCTTTCCATTTGTAGCAGTGCATCAGCATGTGGGTGGACTTGGGAGGAAGTGGACTTCAGGGATGGGCTTGGATTCTGTTTGCTAAGATGCTTCCTGGGAGACAAACTAGGAGTGGTCTGTCTACCTGCTGCTGTCCTGGCATCCTGAGGTGCCAACTGGACATTTTCTATGACATTTTATGTGATGTCAAAGCTGTTCTTTCCTCCTTTCCCCAAGGTCCTCACATCTCTTCTTTTATGTGTGAACCAAATGCCTTTTCTTTCTTTTTTTTTTTAAGGAAAAGGAGAGAGTGAAATGAAGCCACATGTTTAGATGCAGGCCAGGGATGTAAGGGAGACTTTCCCAGGTGTTTGAATAGTGTCAGGGAGCCAGTGCCCTGGGAAACCGGAGAGCTCTGACAGACCTTTGTGCTCTGTTGATGGGCAAAAGCGCCTTTAGGAGCCAAGAGCACACAAGGCAACGGAGATTGAATCTGGTACAGAGATCGGATCTGGTACCTATGTAGTGTGTGATAGCATAGATTGTGTAACAAGATGAAAGAAAATATTTTAACCAATTTGTCCTAAGAATCACCACTAATCCCACTCCATTATGTAATATTCCTGTTCATCTTTTGGCGTATTACATTTCACATATATACAGAACAGTAATAATAGTGTATCCATCCCATTGTTTTCTACTAATTTACATATATAATATGTATATATTTCTATGTGTGTATATATATATAATATGTATATATACATTTCTATGTTTCTGCATAGTCTTTATAATTACTATCAGTTGCATAAAACCATATCGTATTAGTGAACCATAATTTATTAAATTATGTCCCTAAATTAAATATTTAAACTGTCCCATGCTTACTTTATAGTCAACATTAGATTTAAAATGCCTGTCACGTCATTAAGATACATAGATACGTTTGGTTTACTTTTTAGGTTAAATTCTTAATTTGCTAGGGCAAAGGGTAGGAGCAGTTTTAGACGTTCATGTCATGGATGCTGCGTTACTTTCCGAAATGTTGTGTCATTCTGTGATGCCTGTGGCCGCGAAGGATCACACCCACTTTGTCACAACCTCACTAACACTGGATATGACCAATTAAAAACAAACTGTGGAAGTAGGAAATTATATTCCTAGACTGTGTTAACTGTCAAACCTCCACTGTCTTAGATGAGCTAAAGATGCCTTCATAGCTCCTGGAAGTATCTTGGGCTGGTGTCCCGGGACTCCAGAGCCAGCTCTGAAGGGCTCCCTGGGTCGCTGTGCCCACCTTCTGCATAGAGCCTTCTGCATAGAGCCAAAGGCTTGGGGAAGGCTTGGCTGAATCTACCAGCCTTGTCTCCAGCCTAACTTTCCAACAGCCGCATTCCAAGGCATTGATGCATAATAAGTCAATGATTAGAAGTTAGGAATACATTTAATATTATAAATGGGCCAGCCAGATCAAGGTAATATAACTCATTAAAGAGGTGAAGTCCAGTATTTGTTCTTGTTTTGTTTTAACGCAGAACACAAATCTGTGGTACCGCTTTCATCTTTTAGACTTTATGAAATAAACGTCAATAATCTATTTGTAAACAGCTCACTGCCTATTGCTTCTGATCTCACATAACATCCTCCTTAACTCCCCTCAGCCCCCTGCGAAGTAGCGAAAGGACAGGACTGGGAGACATAAGAAAGGATGAGTTGGTATGAACGCTGGCAAAGTAGCCACCCTAGAGCTCTGTTGTGCCATTTAGCCAACGCGTTCCCAGTTTCCTGCAGGAAGGTGTCTGGTTCACCCTTCTTTCTCTGTGAGGAGCAGCCAGTGGCACACAGTTGAGAAGAGGCTAGATTCCTGCCAATAGTCTGTCTTCCCAAGAGACTGGAAAACAATCCTCAGCAAAAAGAAGTAGTTAATATAAATAGGAAATGACAGATGTCCCAAAGTGTGCGAGATCTCTGGCACAGAGTTGAGGGGGTGGAGGGTAGAGGGAGAGGCGTAGAGATGCCTTCTCAATGGAAGTAGAGACGAGGCAAGAGGCTGAACCAAGAGCAGAATGGGAGAGATGCTCAGACTCAAGAAAGGCAGAGGATGAGCCTATGACAGGAGGGGAGAGAAAGAGAGGAAATTCTTGGATCTCTTGGAGGCAGATTTTTGATGTATCTGGCATCCCCCACATATGGAGAAGCCAGAACTTTTGGATAAGCAGCACAGAATAAGAAGGTGGACACATAACTATTAGAGGCTGCATGGAAAATCGGTTCTGATCCCATAAGGAAGAGTTATAACTGTGGGGAGGTTATGGGGCGTTCATTCTGCCTGGATCAAGAAGAGGGTCTCTATAGAGGGGGTATAGCCATGGTGGATGGCATGTTTGGGCTTCTGATACTGACATCCGAAGCGTTCCTGAGAATATGGTCCTACCTAAGAAGCTTTCTGTCTCATACAGGGGCTGCGACATACCAGGAAGATTGGGGAGACACCTGTAAGGTCCAGGAAGTTGTGCTGGAAACTGATGAACTTGGGAAGCCCAGGGTGGTGCATTTTACTCAGCATGAGGCTAAGAGAAGAGGACCCAGGAAGCCGTGGGATGCTGAGGAAGTGAGGAAGGGTTGTTGGGGATGGGAAGTATTTTATAAGGCTAGAGCTCCATTGCAGCTGCAGTTTCTGAGTTAGCCCACATGTAAGAGGTGGCGCATCAGCCAGCCTCTCCAGGTCTTCCCTGTTCTGGCATCGTTAGGTAGATTAGGGACCAGCCATGTGCTTCTTGAAGCAGACATAAGAACTATGGTAGTCAATGTAGTCCCTGTTTACAAATAGGGAGACTGAGTGTCTGGGGTCATTCAGCAGCTCAAGAAGGAGAACTTCTATTTTCTCCTCTTTTCCTGACTGCCTTCCTGGTTAGCAGGGATTTGCACCTGAGACATCGCCAGCATGCCTTCCATATGTTTTCTGCCTTCTCAGCTTAGGCAGCGGGACTATAAATGCAGCTTCCTTCATGGATCTGTGCTCACCTGTCACTTAGCCCAAGCTGGAGCCACAGATGCCTGTGGCTTGACGGATCCAAGTGCCCCGTTCAGTGGCCATGCCAGGCTTTTGTCAGAGCCGGTTTCCACTTGAGGCAGGCCAGCTTATTTCTTTCTCCTTCTTGGAACATCACTTGAAACGTAGGAACGAACTTGATCTTAATTCTTTCTTCAACATGACATGCCCTTTTGAAATTGTGCAAATAACAATGTCTGATTGTCATGTTGAATTACAAGCACGGGTATGAAATGCTCCAGAGTCGGACAGAAGCCAAATATTAGGTCATAAGTCAACATTTTGCTGAGAAACTCGGTTACTAAGAGGTGGAAAATATATATCTTTTCATGAGAAAACGTGTTTGCCAGCAGGAGAAAATTTCAAAACTGTTATGCTCCCATGTGGAGGGAGAGAGATGAGTGTAATTTTGCAACCTGGGTCAAAGCCCTTTAGGGACTCCTGAAATTGACTTGGGCAAGGAAAGAGGCTCTGAGGTAATATTTGGATTGTTCCCGAGGTGAATATCAATGGGTGGTATGGTCTATGTCATTTCTTACAAGATCGTCGGGTAAAATTGTGTGAATGGCTAGGAGCAGTCTATTCCTGGCAGGGGGAGGCCATGCTCCACCCACAAAGCCTTCGGATGGAAAACTCCTGATGAGAAAATAAGCCAGCTTAGCCCACGGGCACCTAGGGTCCCAAAAGAAGCAATATCGTGATGAGCTTCACCTAAGCAGCTATGGCATTCTCCGGAGATTCTCAGTGGACACAAAGACAACTGAATAAAGGCAGGAGAAGGGAATAACACCCCTGCTGACAGTGCCACAAAGCTTGTAGCTTGCCAGCTTGGCCTGTTGTTACCTGTGATGTTTCAGCCCTGCCACTGCCCCAGGCTGGGGTCCTCCAGCATCTAGTGTGAGCTGTGGTAGGAGAGAAGAAAGCATGAGGTGTCTGTATGTTCACTAGAGAATTAAAACCAGGCTCTTGGCTGCATTAAGAACATCATGCTCTATTTTAAGCTGGCCAAGTGACAGTGTCTAGTTTGCATCTTCTTCCAAAAATAAAAGCAGCTCACATTACTTGTGAGTGCCTAAACTCCAGGCCAAGTCAGGATTATGGCTCAGGATAGAACTGAATGTCTGCTGTGGATGGGTGTGATGGAGTGGGACTTCAGCTGTGGCCACAGGCAAATTCGGATGGAACAATTTGCCACCATTGCATGGATATAGAGACACTGACACCAGAAGCCTCCTCCATGTAGATGCATGTGCGTGTGTTTATGCACATGTATGCATATATATCTGTGTGCATATAAATGTGTGTATGCTTATGTATGTGCATGTGTGTTTGTGTGTGCACACTTTTGTGTGGGCAGTGAAAGGGAAGCAGCAGAATCCTGGCTTGGCACCATAACAGTCAGGACCCTGTCCTTAATGGCTTCTTCCCCAGGCATAGCAAGTTCATGACTTAGATATTAAGTCACAGCCACTCGGGGGCACTGATCCTAGGGCCGTCTCCCCTGTTCGCCTTAAGCAGGGCTCAGTCAAGTTCTAAGTAGAAATATTAAATGGATACTATCATGCATCCCCCTAAATCTCCGGTCAGAATATCTCAATTCCCTGAGGTCAGACTTTCTGCACTCTCCAAGGTGAGCTCACTACTCTGAGAAACAGGTCCATGGCACTGTGACCAGGAAGCTAGCTCAGAGGCCACGTACAGCTCATCTTGCCCACCTCTCTGTGAGATGCGCAGCACTGGGGCCTCCTGCATGCATCATCACATCCTTCTATGTCTAACCACAGTGAGTGGCATCAACCAGGGGTGGAACCTGCAGACCAGAAAATAGGAGAGTGTGCTGTGCCGGCTCGTTGGGCAGGAGGACCATTTAGAAGGGTCCCTCAAATCCCACCACTGAGAGGCCTCACTGCTCGAAAATAATACGGGAGGCCAGGTCTGCCTGACTTTATGGTGATTTTGGTGTTTCAGGCAAAGAAGGGGAACTACGCCTTTCTGTGGGATGTGGCCGTGGTGGAGTACGCAGCCCTGACAGATGACGACTGCTCCGTGACTGTCACTGGCAACAGCGTTAGCAGCAAGGGCTATGGGATCGCCCTGCAGCACGGCAGCCCCTACAGGGACCTCTTCTCTCAGAGGTAGGCTCGGTCAGTCAGAACACGCTGGCAGCCCCCATGCTCCAGTTGGGGTTTAACCAGCCTTCGGGAGATGAGAGCCTACACAAACTTGTTTATTCATCACGTTTTCCTCAGTGCCGACTATGTACCAGTACATGCTGCTCTCCACCCCTGTCCCCAACTAGTCCTGTGCCAGGTCCTGGGGTAAAAAAGAGGAAGTATGTGTAACCTTCCCATGAAGCTGCATAGTCTCAGTGGGAGCTGTGATGTGAGTAGGCGATGTCAGCACGGGGCAGTCAGTGAGACAGAGAGGATATTCTGGGGGTGGAGGAGTTCAAAGAAGGGCATCTGACCAGACCCAGAAGACCAGGGAGGACTTCCCAGAGGAGGTGGCACTTGAGGCCTGAAGGTAGAGTAGGAGTTAGCCAGATGGGCCTAGTAATTTAAAATTAAATGAAAGATTAACTGGATCTGGGAAGGGCCCAATAATAACTTCTTAAGATAAATGCAGGGTGGAAAGAGTCAGTGTGGAGATCTGAAAAACTGGGGCCAGAGAAGCAGATTGACTCCATATTCACCTGCACAGGGGCTGAGGGAGCAGATGCTGTCCGCTGGGGCAGGACAGAGACCTGGCCCTCACTGCCCACCTCCCCATCTTTTCCGGATCAGCTCCTGGTAATTGATACTAGCAATGGGGCGTGTTGGGGGAGAGTGGGGGGAAACACTGTGTAGACAGGAGTGTTCTGGCCTAAGCAAAGACACGTGGACCCTGTCCACCAGAAATGAATATGTGTGTCTAGTTTGCATTGGCCTCTTTAGCTTCCCAGGTGATTTTCTGGTGCACGTCCATCCTTTGAACTTGATCTTCTCTGGACTCCTGGGCATGACTGAGTTTCCAAGTGCTCAGTCTGGACACCTGGTTGGCCTCCTTGACGAAGATAATCTCTCATCATCCCACCCCCATTTCTCGCTTCCCCACAGGAACTTACCTTAGCCCTTGACCAGGTTACCTGGCCTCACAGAGAGGATGGAGGTGAACAGCATGGGTGAGCTCAGTGGCCTTTTCCCAGCAGCCAGCCTGCTAACAGGAGCTCGTGTCCCCAGTGATGTCTAAGCCCACCACTCACACATGTCCGTGGGGTGACATCCTGGTGGGTGAAGGAGCAGAACTAGAGCTCTGCCTTGGTCCACCAGAATCCAAACTGTGGCAGAAGCGGCCAGGTGAAAAGGCCGGCATGGCGCTGAGGCTTAGGGGCAGCGCCCTGTTACCTGATGAACACATGTTTTCCAGCACTGAGGAGCATCCACTTGGAGGGGTGAGAATTGTTAAAGATCATTCGTTTCACATCCTGAAGCTCAGAGAGGGTAATGTGCGCTGAGGGCAGCTCAGCCAGCTACTGGCAGAGTTGAGAGGAGAAGGCAGGTCCCCTGAGCCCCAGTGCTGTGCCCGTGTTGCTATCGGATCTCTGAGCCCTCCCACCTCCCTCCTCCCACCTCCCAGATGTTGATTGGGCTCTTCTGATCACGAGCACCTGAGCCTAAACCCCAACAGGGAGAGGCCTAGGAGGAGGGCCTGCAGCCCATTCATTCAGTAGCTTGTTTGCAAAACTGGGAAAAGGGGTAGAACTAATTAAGTTCAATGAGGCTTTGGGGTTTTCTGTAGAATTTAATCAAGTATACAGTCCATGCCTCCCTTTGCTCCCTGGAGCAGAGATGGATGACACAAGAGAAGGAGGAGTAGTGATTTATCAATTGCTCGGATTAAAGGCATGAAGAAGAGATGGCTTCTCTCCAGGGTATATAAGACAGTGGTGTTCTTGAGGTTTACCCTACTTGGTTTTCTGAGACAGGATGCTCAGGGCATTCCCCAGGCCATCAGCCTGTGAGCACCTCTCTCACAGGTTGGTAACAGATGGTAAGGGAGCTTGTGGTACCAACGCAGCAGCATCAGCACCACCAAGACAGCTAATGTGCCCCAACGCAGTGCTCACAGAAGCACAGGGTCCCCAGTGTGGAAAGCTTAGGGTCCCCGTGCACTCCAACTGCTCCGAGATCCCCTGAAAGTCTGCTGAAGTGAACACTGACGGACTGGAGAGAGGAGAGAGCCTGGTTCTTGGCTGGATCTTTCAACAAACATGATTGAAAGTGGCTAGTCCAGTTTCTGTGTCATTCTGGCAGGAAGTGATTAATTACCCTTTGCTTTCATCAGAAGGCCACATGCTCTAGGACTGTAAGTGAATGTCCTTGGTAGGCTGTGCTGGCCTCCTGAAGTATTGTCATTGGTGTCTATGTTTTAGCCTTTCCTGGGCTGGAAGCGTCCCCACCTCCCCTGCCTGGACACGTGGGTACCTACTTGGGGGGAACACTCAAGGCTTCAGGTTTCCAACTTTCTGCCGCCAACGGTACTTTAAGAGGCTCCATTATATGACGCATGCAGAACTGGGGGCTGCCCCTAACTGGGTCATGCCTGAGAGGAGGAAGGGGGCAGGTCCAGGAAGCAATGCCCCATGCCATTGACAGAAAAAGAATCCTATGTAAATAGCAGATTCCGTCTTATCTGGAACTGCTGTAGCCTTCCTTCCCTGAGTCCCAGGGACTCAAGTTATTTCCTTGAATACAGATATGTTCCCTTGTTTTGGCAGAGGACTGGGTCTTTAGGCTACAACGTACGTGTGTGGGGGGGGGGGACTGCGGTTGAGTGCCAAAGCCCTTTTATGGACCATGGCATGCAGAGTAGGCATTCAGCAAATGTTTAGCAACTTAATAGCCATTTATAGAGCACCTACTATGTGGCAGCCTCCACGACTATTGACTAAAGGAAAGCACCTGCAATTATATCTGTCTGGAAAATAGAACAACTGGCTTCAGGAAGTGGCTGTTATCATTCTGGCTTACTCATAAGCAGGAGTAGATATTATTATGGTGTGCATTAGTTTAGCCTCGTTCCAGGAGTCATTTTGTGCCCATGACTTGTTTTATCTTCCCTCTGTTGCTTACATATTTAAATTTTCTTTTGGATTGGCTTGTCTGTTTTTATTTTATTCTGTGTTTTCCTGTAAATTGCCTTACAGTCTTCCTGGAATAATATTGGGCATAAACATGCATACAATTACAAGGAGCAGGAAGAAGGGAAGCGTCAGCAAAATGAAGCCTCCTGCAGTTAATGAGCGCAAGCATGGGAATCCGGCCCTCTGGCCCCGCTCCTGTTGGAGTCTCACCATCCCCTAGGCTGGAGGTGACTCTCAGAGAGGAGGCTGACTGCACTTAGCAGCTTGGTGTTCTGGAGAGAGCATGGCCTCCCGGGTCAGCGTGACCCAGCCCTGAAGAGCAGCTACGCCACTTGCTAATTGCAACTGGTGGCAAGCCATCTAGATTCTGAGCCTCAGGTCTTCCATCTGTAAACATAAGAGCTACTTTGCAGGCTATTGTGAGGATTAAAACAATGTAAAATGGTCAGTCCTTACTGTGTCCTCAGTAAAAGGCAGCTTGTGTAAACATTGGATGGCTAGGGCTGCTGGTCAGTATGGCGCCAGAGGGTGGTGCTATACTGACCAGCTTTCTGGAGCTCTTCTTGCTTGCTAGCTCTTGAGCTGAGTGGTCCCATGTGTTCTCCCGCTTTTCATCTGCTTGTGATAATTCTGTGAGGTAGGTGCTTTTGTTACCGACCTGGGTCCTTGGACTCTTGAATCAACAGAAGTTGATAAGAGGCCAGACAAGGAATTCAGGCAAGGCTTTACTGGGACTCGTGCTATAGCAGGAGGGAGCAAAAACAAGACAAAGGTCCCTTGCTCACTCCCCAAGGGTGGGGAGGGGGGCAAGCTTGTACCTTAAATGGGGTAAGGGTGGGGGCGGATGGCTGGGTCTGGCTGGAGGGCTGGCTTAGGTGGTCTGCCCACCCCCGTGGGGGTGCTGTGTGCAGGGATCGTGTGCAGTACCCTCCTTTTGCTCCCTGAAACTTAGAAGCAGCAGTTGGTTTGTGGCCCTTTTGTATCTTACTCTTCATAATGGCCCCGACTGCACATGCATGCAGTTATCTTCAGTCCGTCACAGTTTCTTTGTGTTCTGTTGCTGCAGCAGACATTTGTCCAGGTACAAGTGCAAGCACTCCGGTAAAGGGTCCCAGCTCCCAGCCTTTCTCACTTTTGTTATGATCTCCGATTTTAGTGATACAAAAGCTAAAGTTGAGAGGTTTCCTAACATGGCTAGTGTGACGGCAGAGTCTGGGTTTGACTGGTGTCCATCAGAGCAGAATCTGTGGCAATAAATTAAAAACTCTGCTGCTTCTCCATGGTGAGCCAGTAGCCCAACCACGAGTCCTCTTGAAGGCCCTGAGGTCCTGCATACCTAGCCCTGGGCTTCCCGTAACTGCCAGGAGGCCCAGCCTACTCGGAACTGCCAGTAGACACGTACGTAACGGCCACTCAGCATGAGCCAGTGGACGTACAGACATGCAGCTTCCCTAACACGTCCAGAGCCACTTGGATGTAGAGGGACCCTGCAGCTGCCCAATTAATCATGGCATGTGCCACAGAACAGACCTGTGGCATACCAAGTGCGACCCCAAATGCCTGTGTAAATCATGCCTTTATCCCAATGACCAAGCTGAATTCTAAGTCTTTTGTGCTGACCTGTGCCCTGGCCACTTAGCCGACATTATCTCACCACAGCCACTTTAGTTCAGGATAGTTTTCATGATTCCGTTCATACATTCGTACATTATCGATGCAACAAATATCCCTTGATGGCTCAAGTTGTGCCGGCCACTGTGCTTGCTCAGGGGAAGCCACGGAGATCCAAAGGATCTGCTCACTCACGGTAATCATGGGTGAATCCTGCAATGATGAGGAAGCCAGGCTTAGTAGGGGCGAGTCACTTGTCCGAGGACACCCAGCTGGGATTGGTGCAGATTCTTTGCACAGAGCCAGGCTGTACCCAGCCGGCGAGATGCCACACTACGCTGGCCCCTAGGTGCTGACAGGGCAGGGAACCCCCTCTGGGCTGTCTCCCTCCCTCTCCACAGTCACAGCCCATGATTGTTAACTGAGCTCAGCTTCAGCCTGTGGTCACAGCTGGCCTGCAATTCAGGTCCAGGGCAGAGTCTGCTCAAGTGGCCAGTTGGCCATGAGCTTCTCCTGACCATCAAGAACCACTGTCTTGAACTGTGCACACCCAGAGGGCTCAGAGAGGCCACCGAGGGTGTTGTCACCTGAACAGATGACCATGGACCAGGCCAAAAGTGTCCGGCCTCCACAAATAAAAAAGCTTCGGTGTGAGGAGCCCGGGGGCTGCCAGCTACAACGGGCTCCCTGTCCAGACCCCTGGATTATAGAAAGAGTCCATGAAATACTACAACAAAGGAGAACTACCATCCAGACACCGACCTGGGGAATATGGGGGAAGGGGGGTTGCCCCACCTCTGTCAGCAGGATAAACGCCAGGCTCCCCTCATACCTTCCCAGAGCCCACATTCTTGGCTCTGCCTGTTTCATTCACTTCAACTCACATCCTCCTCCTCACCCACCGTCTACAGCCTCACTTGCCACGTTTTAGCTTCTCATACACTCACCCTAGACAAGACTTCCAACCATGGTTCTAGTCTCAGGAAGGCTCTTCCTCTTCCCTGTGGAATGCCGTCCTTGCCAACCACAAAATGACCTTGGCAAGATATGTCACCTCTCTGTGCCTCAATATCCTTCTCTATAAAAATGGGGCCATGGAAGTAGCCTTTCCAAAGAGCTGACATGAGCGTTAAACACTGTCAAGCACTTAGGCGATTTCCTGGCACACAGGTATGCTAAACCCCTGTGAGCTATTTTATGCTTACCTTTCACCTCCTTGATGAGGTCTCCCCTCACCCTCCAGTCCAGGCCACCCTCCCAATGCCTTTCTTAGCGCTTCTACTTTCATTTCATTGTATTGATCACAGCTTCTGACTCCACGTTGATTGCTCTGATTGTTTCAGTGTCCGGGTAAGTATCTCTAGACCAGCACTTCCCCAGCCTTTTTGGCATCAGGGACCAGTTTCATGGAAGACAAGTTTTCCATGGACCAGGGTCGGCGGGGATGGTTTCGGGATGATTCAAGCGCATTACTTATTGTGCACTTTATTTCTATTATTATTACATTGTAATATATAATGAAATAATTACGTGACTCACCATAATGCTGACAGGAGGTGGAGCTCAGGCGGTAATGCGAGCGATGGGGAGCGGCTGTAAATACAGATGAAGCTTCACTCACTCACCCGCCACTAACCTCCAGCTGTGGGGCCGGGTTCCTAACAGGCCACAGACCACTACCGGTCCATGGCCCAGGGGTTGGGGCCCCCTGCTCTGGACCATACTTGCAGCAGTGTTGAACATCATACTTGGCACAATGCAGATGCTCCTCAGATCAATGAATGAATGAATGATTTGATGAATCCTAGTGGGAGAGACTTAGGATATAGTTATTGACGTTTGAAAGAAAGCCTTTCTGTGGGTCCACAGTCTGAGTGATTGCATCATGCATTTCTGTATTTCCTGATTTTATCCTCAGAGCTTGCCCCAGGATCCCATGTCAAGGGTCCTTATGTACTTTGCTGTTGGACTTCATCCATGGGCAGTGGGACAGGGTGGGAGAGGACATCAAGGCTTTGAGGAGGAAAGTGACAAAATCTGAGGAGTGTTTTGAGAAGGGTGCTTTGCCTGCAGAGTGGAGAATGGATTGGGAGGGAAAAGCTGAGGCAGAGAGCCACTGTGATGGTTCAGCATCGTCTGTGGAGGGGCCGACATGGCGGGGAAGGGGCCAGGGCCCCCATGGCTGTGTCAGTGAGGCCAGGGCTGTGGCTCATGTGGATTGTATCTTGCAGGATCCTGGAGCTTCAGGACACTGGGGACCTGGATGTGCTCAAGCAGAAGTGGTGGCCGCACACGGGCCGCTGCGACCTTACCAGCCATGCCAGCGCCCAGGCGGATGGCAAGTCCCTCAAGCTGCACAGCTTCGCCGGGGTCTTCTGCATCTTGGCCATTGGCCTCCTCCTCGCCTGCCTGGTGGCCGCCCTGGAGTTATGGTGGAACAGCAACCGGTGCCACCAGGAGACCCCCAAAGAGGTCCGTGCCCTGGGCCCTACTTCTCCTTTTTGCAGCCTAGAGGCAGGAGAGTCCCACTGGGCCACTCGGCGGGCGGTTTTCTTCCAGTTAGTATTTACCCAAGCCACTTGTCTGGAGACAGCAATGTTTTATAGGGGGGATGGTATCATTGTTTTATTTTGCCTTGAAAGCCAGATAACAAATGTAAGGAATGTTTTCACGCTTGAGCAAGTGCCAAGGCGCCAGCAATGGCCACTAAAGTCATGTATTTATCTATAGAGCGGGTACAGCATGAACAGCGCCTTCCCTACCCTGCCCCGCCCATGTGCCTCCACCCTGACCTGGAGAGACCAGCTGTAGGGTAAGAGAGGAAACCGCATTCCTTCCTGGTTCTCTTTGGTTCATCAAGGGTCATGGGCCCTGCTTTCCCAGCCTGGGAGGGAGGACCGGCCCCCGCCCCTCATCATCCATTCTCCCTCTCTTCCTCCTCCTTGCAGGGCCCAGCCTTGCCCACATCCCTCCAGGCACACCCAGCACAGGGACCACTCGGGCTCTGTTCTGACTCTAGGTTCTGGGCACATGTCCTTCCCCGTGGGTACCAACTACAAGCTGATTCTGCCCTCCACACTTCTGGGTTTTGCTCATCTTCAAGATCGATTTTTTTTTTTCTTGTCTGTAGAGTCTTCATGAAGTTCTCCTGGAGCCAGTGCCTCTAGGGAAGGGTGGCGAGGAGCGTCATTTGGTAATGATGCTCTCCTGGTCGAAACCTGCACACAGACACTGTAGCACAAGTCCAGCCACTCCACTGTAGGGCTGTCACTACCTGATACATATACCTCAGCTAATTCTTGAGTCATAGCTCCACTTAAAGATTATGTTGATAGGGCTTCCCTGGTGGTGCAGTGGTTGGGAGTCTGCCTGCCGATGCAGGGGACGCGGGTTCGTGCCCTGGTCCGGGAAGATCCCACATGCTGCGGAGCGGCTGGGCCCGTGGGCCACGGCCGCTGGGCCTGTGCGTCCGGAGCCTGTGCTCTGCAACGGGAGAGGCCACAACGGTGAGAGGCCCGTGTACCGCAAAAAAAAAAGATGTTGATACAAACAGGGCTAAATTTCAAACAAGAAGCACTAAAGTAACCAGAACCAGCATTCAAAGGGGCAGCATCACCATGGCCAACATCTCTGCAGCCTAGAAAGGCTGGCTGACCACAGCCCCATACATCAGTCTGTAACAGAGCCCCTGACATGACTGGGAGTGAGGACAGACCCTCCATTCATACCAGGCAGTGAGCTCTCTGTCATCACGCTTAGATTTTGCTGGAAAGAGCTTGCTGTTTGACTCAGCATGTCTGAAATGTTCTGAGGACCTCCATCTTCCTCTCATGCTATCTGCATACCTTCATGTAAGGCCATGCAAGGCCAGAGTCTCCCACAGACTCAGGGGTCTCCTGTCACCCCTGGGCCATATGAGAGGAGGAAGGAAGAGATTTGAGGAAAACCCACTGACAGGAACAGTTAATGGTCCTGTCCCAAGCTTCTTTTTCATTTTTTTTAACATCTTTATTGGAGTATAATTGCTTTACAATGATGTGTTAGTTTCTGCTTTATAACAAAGTGAATCAGTTATACATATACATATGTCCCCATATCTCTTCCCTCTTGCATCTCCCGCCCTCCCACCCTCCCTATCCCACCCCTCTAGGTGGTCACAAAGCACCAAGCTGATCTCCCTGTGCTATGCGGCTGCTTCCCACTAGCTATCTATTTTATGTTTGGTAGTGTATATATGTCCATGCCACTCTCTCACTTTGTCACAGCTTACCCTTCCCCCTCCCCGTATCCTCAAGTCCATTCTCTAGTTGGTCTGCGTCTTTATTCACGTCTTGCTCCTAGGTTCTTCTGACCATTTACTTTTCTTTTCTGTTTTTTTTTTTTTTTTAGATTCCACATATGTGTGTCAATATACGATATTTGTTTTTCTCTGACTTACTTCACTCTGTATGACAGTCTCTAGGTTCATCCACCTCACTACAAATAACTCAGTTTCGTTCCTTTTTATGGTTGAGTAATATTCCATTGTATATGTGTGCCACATCTTCTTTATCCATTCATCTGTCGATGGACACTTAGGTTGCTTCCATGTCCTGGCTATTGTAAATAGAGCTGCAATGAACATTTTGGTACATGACTCTTCTTGAATTATGGTTTTCTGAGGGTGTATGCCCAGTAGTGGGATTGCTGGGTCGTATGGTAGTTCTATTTGTAGTTTTTTAAGGAACCTCCATACTGTTCTCCATAGTGGCTGTACCAATTCACATTCCCACCAGCAGTGCAAGAGGGTTCCCTTTTCTCCACACCCTCTCCAGCATTTATTGTTTCTAGATTTTTGATGATGGCCATTCTGACTGGTGTGAGATGATATCTCATTGTAGTTTTGATTTCCATTTCTCTAATGATTAATGATGTTGAGCATTCTTTCATGTGTTTGTTGGCAGTCTGTATATCTTCTTTGGAGAAATGTCTATTTAGGTCTTCTGCCCATTTTTGGATTGGGTTGTTTGTTTTTTTGATATTGAGCTGCATGAGTTGCTTGTATGTTTTGGAGATTAATCCTTTGTCAGCTGCTTCATTTGCAAATATTTTCTCCCATTCTGAGGGTTGTCTTTTGGTCTTGTTTATGGTTTCCTTTGCTGTGCAAAAGCTTTGAAGTTTCATTAGGTCCCATTGTTTATTTTTGTTTTTATTTCCATTTCTCTAGGAGGTGGGTCTTGCTGTGATTTATGTCATAGAGTGTTCTGCCTGTTTTCCTCTGAGAGTTTGATGGTGTCTGGCCTTACATTTAGGTCTTTAATCCATTTTGAGTTTATTTTTGTGTATGGTGTTAGGGAGTGTTCTAATTTCATTCTTTTACATGTAGCTGTCCAGTTTTCCCAGCACCACTTATTGAAGAGGGTGTCTTTTCTACACTGTATATTCTTGCCTCCTTTATCAAAGATAAGGTGACTATATGTGCTTGGGTTTATCTCTGGGCCTTCTATCCTGTTCCTTTGATCTATATTTCTGTTTTTGTGCCAGTACCATACTGTCTTCATTACTGTAGCTTTGTAGTATAGTCTGAAGTCAGGGAGTGTGATTCCTCCAGCTCCGTTTTTCTTTCTCATGATTGCCAAGCTTCTTTTGCTACTGGAAAATCTTCAATGAAGTTTACAGCAAATGTCCCTCTATACAAATGTCCCTTTGATTAGGGGAGGAGGACAGCTTTTCCAGCTGGGTGAGCATTGCACTGTCATGGAGGCATCATTCTGGGCTGCTGTGAACAGTGTGGAGATGAGACGACACAGGCTCAGACCCAGAATGTCCCTTGTGAGTCCATCCTTGTTGCTTCTAGTCACTGTCTCTTCACATCCCCTGGTTCAGTATCTAGCGCCAGATCCAGCCTGGACAGCCCAGAATGAATTGTCAAAGGGGCTGTGTGTGTGAGAGAGAGAGGTGGCGGCGGGGGGATCACTGGAGAGGCATAGAAGACAGAGGCAAAAAGAGAGAAAGACCAGGAGACCAAGGGATGACCTCCCTGAGAGGAACAGCTCCGTTCTTGCCTGGAAAGCCTCCTAGCTTCCTTTCTGGCTTCTACATAAGCCCAGGATCTCAGGCACAAGAGAATGAAATACAGTATTCCTGCTTAGAAAATGTGGAACTTTCTGCCCGGGGATTCCAGCATGCTTCTGGATAGGAATGAGAGTTGATGTAGAGGTGGGTTGAATAAAACACAGTAGCTGCCTTTCCTCCAGCCATTTTGGGTGTTACATGGTAAAAGGAAGAACTGTTCCATCTTTCTCCTGTTTTTATAGGTTTCTGCTTTTCAAATGAAATTTCTCCCTTCCTTTCCTCATTTCTTTAGTAAGTATCCCTGTAAGGACATAGTTCCTGGCTTTAGGTGGCTTAGCTCTACATGGGCAGACATGACAGAGAGGGCAGACATGGCAGAGAGGTCAGCCAAGTGGTCTCCGTCATCCGTTGATCAGGGCCACCCTGGAATGAGCCACAGTTTCCATCTCAGGGGCACCCAGCCCAGCCAGGGCATGGTTGGGTCACAGAGGGTAGGGATACTGGTTAGTGAAGAGTTCCTGGGGCTTGGGCTTGTTGGAACTGAGTGTTGAAGGATTGGTACTAATCCTCGAGCTGGAGGAGATTGGAGCTTGCTTTGGGGCTGGGTGACCAGCACAGGGCAGACAAAGTCATCACACCTCCTGGAGCTCTGGGGCATCAGCAAGGAGATGGGAGTAGAGGAAGCTGGAGTGCAAAGCAGGGACTTGCTCTGAAGGACTTAGATGCCAGACCAAGGGGTTTATACCTCATCACACAGGGAATAGGAGCCAGGAAAGGGGTTGAAACAACAGATTTTAGAAGCATATATTGAAAACCTTTGACAAATAATGATGGTATTTAATCCAGAACCGCTTTGTATCACTGGTTGCCTGTATTTTATGGCGCAGCATTTGCAATTAGGTGAGAGTGTCTGCTTGAGCTGAGAATGCTTCATTTTGGGGCATTGGCCGTATTTCTTAAGAGCCAGAAACCTGTCTTTGGGTGGCGTCCTAAGTCGTATTTAACAGCTTATGCTGCGACATCGTCAGAGTTTAGACACCTACTTCGGGAAGAGTAGTAATGTGCATTCAACCTCTTAATATTCACGTGGATTTGAGGTCATATTTTTTCTAAGGAATCAGACGATTATGTAGTTAACCAATGCAGGTGAGTGCATCCCGCTCCGCAGTTGCAATAAAGAGCCACCCTCTAGATTTATGGGGAAAGTGGAGCCGTTGCTCTGAGAATAAAATATTCATGAAATAAAGATGAGAACTGCACAAATGGGAGATGACATGAGAAGTGAGGGATGAATCATTTGTCACTAGGCTGGGAGCTTGGAATTCTTGTTGCTTCCTGCCTTGCCTGCCCTCCCCCAGTCTCTGCTTCCTCTGTCAGGGGCTGACAGAGGCCGGGGTGGCCAGGCAGCAGGGGTGAAGCAGCAGCCAAGCTCCTCTTTTCTGGCCAGTGGTCCAGCTTCTGTCTGCAAACGCCCACAACACACTCCTGTGCTCCATTGGAGATTTGTTGCTAAGGACATTTCCCTCAAATGTACACCTTTCCCTGCCTCCATCCTCCAGTGCTTCTTCAACTCCATGTAGAGACTTTCTCTCCTGCATCTTTGCCCTCTTCATTTATGCTAACCCCACAGTGTCACTCTGAGGTTCAACAAGGGACGGTGTGTAAATTGCCTTAAGTAGCAGCTGACCCATGGGAATGGTTTTGTTGAATGGTGGCCAAGGGGCTGCTCCCTCCCAAGGACCTTGTGATGGGCAGAAAGGGCTGCAGGAAGAGGAGTCACATCTTAGGGCACCTTCTCTGTGCCAGGAAAACTACATGTTATCTTCTTTTCTTTTCTTAAAACGTAAAAATATTTATTATTTCAGAGTTTGGGTCAGAAATGGAAGCATAGCTTAGCTGGGTCTTCTGTCTCAAGGTCTCTCACAAGGATGTAATCAAGTTATTGACCAGGGTTGGGGTCTCATCTGAAGGCTATACTGGGGACAGATCCACTTCCAAGCTCAGTCACATGGTTGTTTTTGTGGTCAGGATTCATTTCCTTATGGGCCATTGGGCTGAAGGCCTCATGTTCTCACTGGCTGTTTGCCAGAGGCCATCATTGACATCTTTGCACATGGGCCTCTCCATAGGCCAGCTCACAACGTGGCAGCTGGTCTGGTCATTGTCATTGTCATAGTCATCACCACCACCACTGTTGTTGCTTCTCAGATGGGGAGAGATTAAGAAGCCTTCCCAAGGGGGCTTCCCTGGTGGTGCAGTGGTTGAGAGTCCACCGGCTGATGCAGGGGATACGGGTTTGTGCCCCGGTCCGGGAAGATCCCACATGCCGTGGAGCGGCTAGGCCCATGAGCCATGGCCACTGAGCCTGCGCATCTGGAGCCTGTGCCCCGCAACGGGAGAGGCCACAACAGTGAGAGGCCCGCGTATGGCAAAAAAAAAAAAAAAGAAAAAAAAAGAAGCCTTCCCAAACCAGACCTGGAATCTGCCTCTGCAGCACTGTTAGAAATATGGATTCCCAAGCCCCACCCCATGGATTCAGAGCTGAACCTGGGCCTTTTTTTGTTTTTTCCAAGGCCCCCACATGATTCTCAGGTTCCCATGTTATCTTCTTAACTCTCCTGATTCTCTTCAACAACATTTGAGGAAGGTATCCCTATCCCTGGAGAAATGGGACTCAGAAATAGCAGTGGCAGAACTGGGAGAGGAATGATGTGTCTGCCACTGGGCCTTACATCAGGAGTGTGCAGGAGCAGGGGTTCCTACTTAGCCTTTCCAGATGGTTTGCGGATGAAGAGTGTAGACCAGTGATCCTTTCCCTGAGCCAGGATCCTGGCTCCTAGGTAGGCATTTACATCCTCTGAACCACAGAGGGGTTAGGATTAGGGTTAGTCCTAACCAGAGGGGCTCAGAGCTTCTGCTGAAAATGGATCCTGGCCCAATGGCTACACTGCTGATATCAGATCCCTGGGAAAGAGGGTAAAGACAGTGAGTGTGTGTTTCAGCCCTTCACTCACGGCCTTTCAGTAAGAAGGCACTGAACACTTACTGTACACCAGCGTGTAGCTCAAAACCAGCTCAGACGTCACCCTGCTCTGTAAAACCTCCCTTGCCCATCTCCACGGGCCTTCTTACCTCCCTGTGTAAACACTCAGGATTGAGTGTTGGGTGGGATTCCAAATTGCCACTAATGGTTTACCTGCCTATCTCTGCTTTGAGTCTGTTGGCTCTTCTCCACCTCTGCATTCCTATCACTTTGCTCAGTTTCTGGAACGGTGGGACCTCTTATTAAGGGGTGATGAATACAAACTATTGAGCACCTTCTGTGTGCCAGGGACCAAGATGGATGCTTCACGAAGAACATTAGCTCTTCTGGTAGTAGGAGCTCAAAAGTGTTTATCGAATGAATGAACCAGTCTAGGATCCTATAAAGAAAATGTTATTAATGTTAAATTGCTGTGGAACTATTGCAGCTGGATCAATGGCTTTCAATTCTGGCTGCACATCAGAGGTGATTCATTCTGGAGCTTTTTAGAAATACAGATGCTTGGGCTCCATTCCCCAAAGGGTCATATTAGGCAGATCTGGACAACTGTAATTTCTAGGAGCTCCCCATGTGCTTCTGCTGTCCTGTCAAGGATGAAAACCAGTGGTCTACACCATCATGCCAAGGGGAAAATGAGTGGAAAAGAACTCAGGTTTTGGAACCGGGTAAACACGGGCTCATCCTGGTGCTCCACTTACCATAGAATTGTGTAACCGTGAGCAAGTCTCTCCACCCCGTGTGTACCTGCTGCTACCACGTATGATGGGAGGTGTCTGTTAGCTCCCTCCTTTCCTTGTCTGCCCCTACAAAATCTGCAAATAAGCTCATCAGGACTCTTTCTCTAAAGTTCTGAAATACTGCCCATCTCATCCCCTGGGACCACTTCATTGGCTTAAAGTTCAGCTTCTTTGCTCATACCCGGCTGTTACTCTCAGATCGCCAGCCCAGCCCTTTGGGTTGGAGCAATTCTTTGGAGCAACACTTTAGAAGATCATGTTTATGGTGTTTCTCCCAGCCAGCTGGGTCTTATTTACTACCTGGTTGGTCTGTGGTAATAGAAGATCACCTCCTACAGCCATCCCAGTCATGTGGGAAGTCCCTCATTTCATTTTGTTCCTGCCTAACTTAAAGTAGGAGCCAATGGACTCCAAACAAAGTCAGTTCTAATGAGTCCCACCTGGAACCCGCTGTTGCAAAGATGATAGTTTAGTTAATTACTGTTTTCCAGTACAGTGTTTTATTTCCATGTTGGTGAACAGAGGCTCAGTTACAGAACTTTATCTCTCTGCAAGACAATAGCTGGGAGAGGGTCTACAGTAACCTGTGTTGGTGCATATGTTGTCATGTTTAATATGAGGTAACAAACACAGAACTGGAATTCAGCCGGATTCATGGATAAATGCCATCAATGAATTTTATGTCATATTCAGGGCTGTTTAACTAGGTCAGTTACTTACAGTAAATTAATGAATGCAGCAGCAAGCTTCCAAGTCTCTTTCCACAGCTGTCGTTACCTGGTTGAACACTGAAACCTTGATATAATGAGGATGTAAACTGATGTAGTGCATATAAAAAAGTCCATTATTTGAATTTGCATAACATAATAGAATGCCCCATTTTGTCTAAAATATAGATAATTATTCAAATCACTCCTGCCTCTTTCCTTGAGCAGGTGGATTATGTCTGCCTCCTATTTCCTTGGACAGGGGGCCACCAGAAATGACTTGATGTGTGCTCAATCTGATCCAAGAAGACAGTGTTTCCAGAGTTTCCAAAGAAGGTGGTTTTTTCCAATCCTCTGCACTTCAGCTCTGGCCCCCTAAACAGATACCTAATGGGGCATATTGGGAGACTCAGAAATGGGCTGCATGTGTTTTTCAGAGAGGATAAGGAGGTATTTGGCTTAGTTCTACTCATTTTCTTGTGCAGTTAAACAACCAATATAGGAAGCTCATGATGGCATCCTCTTTTTCCCAGGTTTGGTTTTGTGTTGGATCGACCAGCAGTAATAGATTTTGAATAGAATGAGGTCCCACTGGTGTGGAGAGGATGGGTTTCTTGACTGCCATTT
Source organism: Tursiops truncatus (assembly GCF_011762595.2). NCBI lineage: Eukaryota > Metazoa > Chordata > Mammalia > Artiodactyla > Delphinidae > Tursiops > Tursiops truncatus. The sequence continues at coordinate 48,949,084 of NC_047049.1, forward strand.
GGAGTAGGAAGTTCTCCTTGGAAAGTTTGTTCAATGGGTATGGACATTTTCTCTGTGTCCCGATGAGGAAAGGTTACAGGCTAATGAATAATCTCAGTGGAAGATGAGACCCACTGCACACCTTTGCATCCCTTCTTGGAACTGATTCATTTGTCCTTAATTGGAGGCAAGAAAAAAATATGGATTTAAAAATGCTGTTTATTCAAGGAAAAGATCAGAGAAAGGCCTTCCAGGCGGAGGGGAGCAGGCAGCCATCTCAGGAAAAGACTGCACTTAAGAAAGCCATCTTAGATTGGTTCAAGATGGCAGAGTAGAAGGACGTGCTCTCACTCCCTCTTGCGAGAACACCGGAATCACAACTAACTGCTGAACAATCATTGACAGGAAGACACTGGAACTCACCAAATAGATACCCCACATCCAAAGACAAAGGAGAAGCTGCAATGAGATGGTATGAGGGGTGCAGTCACAATAAAATCAAACCCCATAACTACTGGGTGGGTGGCTCACAAACTGGACAACAATTATACCACAGAAGTCCACCCACTGGAGTGAAGGTTCTGAGCCCCACGTCAGGCTTCCCAAGCAGGGGGTCCAGCAACGGGAGTAGGAATTCCCAGAGAATCAGATTTTGAAGGCTAGCAGGATTTCATGGCAGGAATTCGACAGAACTAGGGGAAACAGAGACACCACTCTTGGAGGGCACACACAAAGTACTGTGTGCGTCAGGACCCAGGGGAAGGAGCAGTGACCCCACAGGAGACTGAACCAGACCTATATGCTAGTGTTAGAGGGTCTCCTGCAGAGGTGGGGGGTGGCTGTGCCTCACCATGGGTACAAGGACACTGGCAGCGGAAGTTCTGGGAAGCACTCCTTAGCGTGAGCCCTCCTGGAGGCTGCCATTAACCACACCAAAGAGCTGGGTAGGCTCCAGTGCTAGGTTGCCTCCGGCCAAACAACCAACAGGGAGGGAACCCAGCCCCACCCACTAGCAGACAAGCAGATTAAAGTTTTACTGAGCTCTGCCCACCAGAGCAACACCCACCTCTACCCATCCCCAGTTCATCCCATCAGGAAGCTTGTACAAGCTTCTTAGATAGCCTCATCCACCAGAGGGCAGACAGCAGAAGCAAGAAGAACTACAGTCCTGCAGCCTGTGGAACAAAAACCACATTCACAAAAAGATAGACAAAATGAAAAGGCAGAGGACTATGTACCAGATGAAGGAACAAGATGAACCCCCCGAAAAACAACTAAATGAAATGGAGATAGGCAACCTTCCAGAAAAAGAATTCAGAATAATGATAGTGAAGATGATACAGGACCTCGGAAAAGAATTGAGGCAAAGATCAAGAAGATGCAAGAATTATTTAACAAAGACCTAGAAGAATTAAACAACAAACAAACAGAGATGAACAATACAATAACTGAAATGAAAAATACACTAGAAGGAATCAATAGCAGAATAACTGAGGCAGAAGAACAGAGAGGTGACCTGGAAGACAGAATGGTGGAATTCACTGCCGTGGAACAGAATAAAGAAAAAACAATGAAAAGAAATGAAGACACTCTAAGAGACCTCTGGGACAACATAAAGTGCACCAACATTCTCATTATAGGAGTCCCAGAAGGAGAAGAGAGAGAGAAAGGACATGAGAAAATATTTGAAGAAATTATAGTCGAAAACTTCCCTAATATGGGAAAGGAAATAGCCACCCAAGTCCACGAAGTAATCAAATCAAGTAATCAAATCGACAAAAATTAAAGACAAAGAAAAATTATTAAAAGCAAGAAGGGAAAAATGACAAATAACATACATGGGAACTCCCAAAAGGTTAACAGCTGATTTCTCAGCAGAAACTCTACAAGCCAGAAGGGAGTGGCACAATATATTTAAAGTGATGAAAGGAAAGAACCTACAACCAAGATTACTATACCCAGCAACGATCTCATTCCGATTCGATGGAGAAATCAAAAGCTTTACAGACAAGCAAAAGCTAAGAGAATTCAGCACCATCAAACCAGCTCTACAACAAATGCTAAAGGAACTTCTCTAAGTGGGAAACACAGGAGAAGAAAAGGACCTACAAAAACAAACCCAAAACAATTAGAAAATGGTAATAGGAACATGCATATCGATAATCACCTTAAATGTGAATGGATTAAATGCTCCAACCAAAAGACACAGGGTTGTTGAATGGATACAAAAACAAGACCCATCTGTAGGCTGTCTACAAGAGACCCAGTTCAGACCTAGGGACACATTCAGACTGAAAGTGAAGGAATGGAAAAAGATATTCCATGAAAATGGAAATCAAAAGAAAGCTGGAGTAGCAATACTCATATCAGATAAAATAGACTTTAAAATAAAGAATGTTACAAGAGACAAGAAAGGACACTACATAATGATAAAAGGATCAATCCAAGAAGAAGACATAACAATTTAAATATATATGCACCCAAAATAGGAGCACCTCAATACCTAAGGCAAATGATAACAGCTATAAAAGAGGAAATTGACAGTAACACAGTAATTGTGAGGGATTCTAACACCTTACTTACACCATTGGACAGAACATCCAGACAGAAAATTAATAACCTAACACAAGCTTTAAATGACACAAAAGACCAGATAGATTTAATTGATATTTATAGGACAATCCATCCAAAAACAGCAGATTACACTTTCTTCTCAAGCGCACATGGAACATTCACCAGGATTCACATCTTGGGTCACAAATCAAGCCTCGGTAAATTTAAGAAAATTGAAATCATATCAAGCATCTTTTCTGACCACAACTCTGTGAGATTAGAAATCAATTACAGGGAAAAATATGTAGAAAACACAGAAAAATGGAGGCTAAACAATACGTTACTAAATAACCAAGAAGTCACTGAAGAAATCAAAGAGGAAATCAAAAAATACCTAGAGACAAATAACAATGAAAACACAATGATCCAAAACCTATGGGATGCAGCAAAAGCAGTTCTAAGAGGGAAGTTTATAGCAATACAAGCCTACCTCAAGGAACAAGAAAAGTCTCAAATAAACAATCTAACCTTACACCTAAAGGAACTAGAAAAGAAAAACAAAACCCAAAGTTAGCAGAAGAGAAGAAATCATAAAGATCAGAGCAGAAATAAATGAAATAGAAACAAAACAATAGCAAAAATCAATAAAACTAAAAGCTGGTTCTTTGAGAAGATAAACAAAATTGGTAAACCTTTAGCCAGACTCATCAAGAAAAAGAGGGAGAGGACTCAAATCAAAATTAGAAATGAAAACGGAGAAATTACAACAGACACCACAGAAATACAAAGCATCCTAAGAGACTACTACAAGCAACTCTATGCCAATAAAATGGACAACCTGGAAGAAATGGACACATTCTTAGAAAGGTATAACCTTCCAAGACTGAACCAGGAAGAAATAGAAAATATGAGGAGACTAATCACAAGTAATACAATTGAAACTGTGATTAAAAATCTTCCAACAAACAAAAGTCCAGGACCAGATGGCATCACAGGTGAATTCTATCAAACATTTAGAGAAGAGCTAACACCCAACCTTCTCAAACTCTTCCAAAAACTTTCAGGGGAAGGAACACTCCCAAACTCATTCTATGAAGCCACCATCACCCTGATACCAAAACCAGATAAAGGTACTACAATAAAAGAAAATTACAGACTGATATCACTGATGAATATAGATGCAAAAATCGTCAACAAAATACTAGCAAACAGAATTCAACAGCACATCAAAAGGATTATACACCATCAGCAAGTGGGATTTACCCCAGGGATGCAAGGATTCTTCAATATATGCAAATCAATCAATGTGATACACCATATTAACAAACTGAAGAATAAAAACCATATGATCATCTCAACAGACGCAGAAAAAGCTTTTGACAAAATTCAACACCCATTTATGATAAAAACTCTCCAGAGTGTAGGCATAGAGGGAATCTACCTCAACATAATAAACGCCATATATGACAAACCCACAGCAAACATCACTGTCAATGGTGAAAAACTGAAAGCATTTCTTCTAACATCAGGAAGGAGACAAGGATGTCCACTCTCGCCACTATCTTTCAACATAGTTTTGGAAGTCCTAGCCATGGCAGTCAGAGAAGAAAAAGAAATAAAAGAAATACAAATTGGAAAAGAAGAAGTAAAACTGTCACTGTTTGCAGATGACATGATACTATGGATAGAGAATCCTAAAGTTGCTACCAGAAAACTACTAGAGCTAATCAATGAACTTGGTAAAGTTGCAGGATACAAAATTAATGCACAGAAATCTCTTGCATTCCTATACACTAATGATGAAAAATCTGAAAGAGAAATTAAGGAAACACTCCCATCTACCATTGCAACAAAAAAATAAAATACCTAGGAATAAACCTACGTAGGGAGACAAAAGACCTGTATGCAGAAAACTATCAGACACTGATGAAAGAAATTAAAGATGATACCAACAGATGGAGAGATAGATCATGTTCTTTAATTGGAAGAATCAATATTGTGAAAATGACTATACTACCCAAAGCAATCTACAGATTCGATGCAATCCCTGTCAAATTACCAATGGCATTTTTTACTGAACTAGAACAAAAAAATCTTAAAATTTGTATGGAGACACAAAAGACCCCGAATAGCCAAAGCAGCCTTGAGGGAAAAAAACGGAGCTGGAGGAATCAGACTCCCTGACTTCAGACTATACTACAAAGCTACAGTAATCAAGACAATATGGTACTGGCACAAAAATAGAAATATAGATCAATGGAACAGGATAGAAATCCCAGAGATAAACCCATGCACCTATGGTCAACTCATGTATGACAAAGGAGGCAAGGATATACAATGGAGAAAAGACAGCCTCTTCAATAAGTGGTGCTGGGAAAACTGGACAACTACATGTAAAAGAATGAAATTAGAACACTCCATAACACCATACACAAAAATAAACTCAAAATGGATTAGAGACCTAAATGTAAGACCGGACACTATAAAACTCTTAGAGGAAAACTTAGGAAGAACACTCTTTGACATAAATCACAGCAAGATCTTTTTTGATCCACTTCCTAGAGGAATGGAAATAAAAACAAAAATAAACAAATGGGACCTACTGAAACTTAAAAGCTTTTGCAAAGCAAAGGAAAATACAAACAAGACGAAAAGACAACCCTCAGAATGGGAAAAACTATTTGCAAACGAATCAATGGACAAACAATTAATCTCCAAAAAATATAAACAGCTCATGCAGCTCAATATTAAAAAAGCAAACAACCCAATCCAAAAATGGGAAGAAGACCTAAATAGACATTTCTCCAAAGAAGATATACAGACTGCCAACAGACACATGAAAGAATGCTCAACATCATTAATCATTAGAGAAATGCAAATCAAAACTACAATGAGGTATCACCTCACACCAGTTAGAATGGGCATCATAAGAAAATCTGCAAACAACAAATGCTGGAGAAGGTGTGGAGAAAAGGGAACCCTCTCCCACTGTTGGTGGGAATGTAAATTGATACAGCCACTATGGAGAAGAGTATGGAGGTTCCTTAAAAAACTAAAAATAGAACTACCATACGACCCAGCAATCCCACTACCTGGCATATACCCAGAGAAAACCATAATTCAAAAAGACACATGCACCCCAATGTTCATTGCAGCACTATTTACAATAGTCAGGTCATGGAAGCAACCTGAATGTCCATCGACAGACGAATAGATAAAGAAAATGTGGTACATATATACAATGGAATATTACTTAGCCTAAAAAGGAACGAAATTGGGTCATTTGTAGAGACGTGGATGGACCTAGAGACTGTCATACAGAGTGAGGTAAGTCAGAAAGAGAAAAATAAATATTGTATATTAACTCATATATGTGGAATCTAGAAAAATGCTACCAATGAACTGGTTTGCAAGGCAGAAATAGAGACACAGATGTAGGGAACAAACGTATGGACACCAAGGGGGTAAAGTGGCTGTGGGGTGGTGGTGTGATGAATTGGGAGATTGGGATTGACATTTATACACTAATATGTATAAAACAGTTAACTAATAAGAGCCTGCTGTATAAAAAATTACAAAAAAATTTTTTTTAAATGACATAGGGAATGATACAATAAAAATAAAAAAAAGCAACCCATCTTAGAAAGGCCTCAGGAGTCAGGTATGCAAGATTAGGGAAATATTTTTCAATCTTATCAATTGCAGCAAATATTATTAACGTTGTTAAATATTTGTACAATTATCACAACATTTGCTTTTATATTCACCATCTTCCCTGATCTTTACTCGGCTCCTAGGAAGCAGATTTTAGTACAACTGCCCTGTTATAGGGGAGAGAATGGAGGCCCAGATAGATTGTGTGTCTTAGCAGAAGCCAGACTCACATCTCAACCTTTGGCTCCAAATTTCATCCTCCTTCTTCTCCACCTCATGTCAAGTGCTAATAATAAGTGGAAAAAAAGATGTTAAAAAAAACACAAAATAAATGCTATGTATTCAAGTTTTTCCTCCAAAAATCTGCACTCTAGGGTATCGGATTGTCTCCACATCCACACTCTGGGCTGGTCTTTATTCTAGATGCTTTGGTACTACCTGGTCAACCCCTCAGAGCTGTGATAATTATGCTAGATTATTATATAATTATGCCTGTGACCTATCACTTTTATAATACTGCCCCCAAACCTCCTGTCCCTTGTCCTTCACTGGTGAAGGATTTCCTCAAAAGGGTGACCTCTTTTGCTCCCATTTCTCCAGAAGATTTTGGTTGGTTGGTCTTCCCACAAAGCTTTCCTTATGTCTGTTTCCCTGGCTTTAGGTAAGAGGGCTCCTTTCACTTTGCTCCCACTCTCAACTCTCTGTCTCCCTCTGGCCTTCTTTGACAGGAAGTTCTCATTCTCTACCTGTCGACCCCCAAAACATGGGGAGCATCTGAACACTTGCCCTGGCCAAGTGTTCCATTGACTATAAAAAAGGGGGCCAAGCCCTCTCCTTTAACTGACAGAATCTAGAGTGAACACAGCTGAGACCAAGACACTCGCTTCATACTCCAAATTAGTCTACTCTTAAACTACTTATTTCTGTCCTCAAAAGGATTCTTACAGCCCTGAGAAGAAAATAGAAAGGAGAAAAAGGCAAGATTATGCAACTAACTAGTTCCTCCAGTGATCCCAGGACCACTCACTTGGTCATCAGTTTTCCTTTAGGCTAAAGGCTCTGCCAGCCCTTGGCTCGTCCATTCTTTGAGCTTGGCTGGCTGCAAAGAGAAGGGAAGTTTATATTATTAAGCTTCAAAAGTGTCTGAAATTCTCCTTCAATTTCTCCAGCTTCCAGGCTTTCTGGTACCTGTCTTCTGCCCTTCATGTATTTTGAAATGAAAATAGCCCATAGATACAAATATTTACCAACACAGCTGTGGCACTGACTTTGGCTGACACACATGAAACAGGGCATCAGAAGCTTATCAGCAGCTCACAGCAGCCATGAGAAGGCTGGAGAAGCATGCTCGGTGATGGGCAGAAGTCAAGGCTTGTTTGGAGGGCTGGGAGGCAAAATCCAGGAGGTGGTCATAGAGTAGAAAGTTTCTTGAAGCACTACCGCTGTCATGGATGGGCCGTCAACCATCTTCTGTCTCTTTATCTCTTTGTTCAGGATTCAGATCCATTTCTCTTGTCCTTACCTGGGTCACGGTCCTGCCTTTTGGCTACAGGTAGGCAGGGTACTGCCAAACTGTTATCTAGTGGGGAAAAAGTGATTCCCCCAAGGAAGATAAATCATGGTCCTCTTGGGAAGGGAGAATTGATGCTTGATAGCAGTAAAACAGCCAGTGCCTGATATAACACTTTAACAACTATTAAAAATAGTTTAATATTCAAGAATAGAAACAAAGCATAGAAATGATACACGGAAAAGAGCAAGGTTGCACAGAGCTGGATCAACTATGCTGTAACTTAATTAAGAAGAGAACTTGGATTTCGTTTGCTAAACATTTTACAGACTGTTGAAGGAGTCAGTGGAAGACATTGTATGCACCGTGTTTAGTCTAAGTAAAGGCCTGGTACTCTCTAGCCACTTGCCCCAATTTCACCCATCATACTTGCCACCCAGAGGCGTCCCTAACTTGGAGCTAGTCTCCCAGCAACGGTGAGCTGAGCTCTGCTGAGCTTCGGCTTCAGATCACTGGAATCTTGGCTCTGCCCGTGGGGCCATGTCAACGATTTCTGATGTGGCTTCCATTATGACATGACCCACTTCTCATAGTGCCTTCCACCCTCAAACCAGTTGGATTTCTTATCCTCAGGTTTCCTCTTGGCCTTGAATGAGTTCCTCGTTGTATGGGTATTGTCAGTCTTCTTGTTCTGGGAAAGGTTCTGGGGAAGATAGCAGGTGTCCCGCCAGAAGCCAAGCCCTGTGTGCTAGTCATGAACTCAACAAAGTTGTGGAGAGAGCAGTGGTCCTGCCTTCTCCACGCCAGGGTGATAGGGAGCATGGAGTGGTCTGCAGAGACAGCTTCCTTGCCTGAGAAAGGCTGGAATGAGACTTAATGGGATGAAACTTAACCAACCCCATGTACTCTCCTATGAGAGGGGAGCTCATGCCAGTTATTTAGGGTTGCCTCTTCCTGGGGAATATCCTCTCCCACTAGCCTTAGAGGAGCCCAAAGCAGCCACTGGAATGGCCCTTGGATTTGTGTGTCTCCTTTTTACTTTTGAAAGTACATTCAGGGCTTTTACATTTCGTGGTATTTCTAACAACCCTACAAGGTGGGCAGGAGGTAGGTTTCTCTCTCTGCTCTATGGATGTTGACATTAGACAGCCTGTGATGCTGTGTCTTGGAGCAGAGCTTTGACTTGGTATTGCTCATGCAGTTCGACAACAGGGAAGCACAGGCAGTGGGGATAACCTTGCCTGGCGCATCCGCACTAATGCTCCTGAAAATAGGACTGCAGCTTCTAACACCTCACCGAGGGGCTGGCATGGCTCTTCCGTGGACACCTGGTTTTGTACCCCAGGTCACTGGGGAGAAACTGAGGAAGTAGATTACATGGTCTTTTTCTTTAAGGAGCTTTCGAGTAGTTTGGCCTCTTTGATTTATTCTGACACTGTAGACAAAATATCAGTGATATTTGTTCTGCTTCTTCTCTTAAGCAAATAGATAACTGAACAAACAAAACAACTTCCTTGACGCCGTGCACCATGTGGAGAAAGAGTCAGGTGTGTGAGGGTCACAGATCTCGGCAGCCTCAAACCCTCATGATACCAGAAAAGTCAGCTGACCCCTGGGAAGTCTCTTCCCTCACCATCCCAGCCCCCATCCTCATCCAGGACCCCGGCGCCATGAGACTCCAGACGGGGACGTGCCCGCTTCCTGGCATCTCCAGAGATTTTGAATGCTCCGGGCTTCCCGTGCTGCCTGTGCCGCTCACTGGGGTTATGAATCTGGGAGGCCATTGACCTTCCTGAACCCAAGCCTCCTTTTGCGTAAGGTGGGGTTGATCCCACCAGGTCTTTTGAGCATTAGGAGCACTAAATGGCAAATCCATGGGGCACGTTAGGAGCTCAAGGACCATTCCCTGTTATCCCCATGGGACTCCTGCTGTTTCCGCCAGTTGTTCAAAGCATCTTCTCCCAAGGCTTGCCTCTGGGTGTGACAATTGTTCTAAGCAGAGCGCGGGCGGGGGTTGGGGGCAGGTGGCAGATGCTGCCAAGTCCTGCTTGCTGGGTCTTTGCTACCTGGGGGCAGTGTCCCAGGCTACTGGTACCCCAGGTAACAGGGCTGGCCATGCAGTTGAGGGGAGGTGGGAGAAATGGGGGCATGCTCACCCAGTGCCCAGCAGGCTGAACAGGCCTGGGGTCTCCAGCCTCCCAGAGTTTTCAGAAAGCCAGTCGGGGCTCCTGTTAGGGCTTGGCCTGACCCTCCTGTGCTTTCCCTGCAGGACAAAGAAGTGAATCTGGAGCAGGTCCATCGGCGCATGAACAGTCTAATGGATGAAGACATTGCTCACAAGCAGATTTCCCCAGCGTCCATTGAGCTCTCGGCCCTGGAGATGGGGGGCCTGGCTCCCAGCCAGGCCTTGGAGCCAGCGCGGGAGTATCAGAACACGCAGCTCTCGGTCAGCACCTTCTTGCCGGAGCAAAGCAGCCACGGCACTAGCCGGACACTCTCATCAGGGCCCAGCAGCAGCCTGCCTCTGCCACTGAGCAGTTCGGCCACCATGCCCTCCATGCAGTGCAAACACAGGTCGCCCAACGGGGGGCTGTTCCGCCAGAGCCCCGTGAAGACCCCCATCCCCATGTCCTTCCAGCCCGTGCCTGGAGGCGTCCTTCCGGAGGCCTTGGACACCTCCCACGGCACCTCCATCTGATCGCGCCGCCTGCCCTCCTGCCCACCCATCCACCCACCCGACCAGCAGAGCTTTTTAATACCAGAAAACAACACCACAAGCCACACACACACGTGCACACACACACAGAGACTCTTTCATTTTTCTTGTATATATGTGTAAATAATGACAGAATGGAGTGGGGTAAAAGTGTATTTTGAATATTCCCAATTTTCGAAGTCAGTAAAAAAAAAAACACAAAAACTGTATGAATGACTTTGTAAATTTTGTTCTATATGAATAAAAAGGCAAATTACTTGTGATCATTCTGAAGTGCCAAAGAAGCCCCCTGTTCCTGGGCCTTTCTGAGGGCGAGGGCAGGAGGGGCGATCAGATAAGGATGTCCCCTGCTGGCGGAGAGAGGAAGGTAAGCAGCCGGTCCCTTTAGAGGAGCCCCAATTGCTGCTTGCTGCCCTGTCACATGGTTTCCTGCCATGTTCCTCCGCTCCTGGCCCTTGGTTCCCCTTAGTCCTCTCGGGTCGATAAAGGGTGAGCCTCAAGTCGGCGCTGGTCCGACCCCTGGGTCCCTGTGCTGTAGGGTGATCAACTGTGCCAGTCAGCCTGGGACTGAGGAGGCTCCTGGGACACAGGACAGTCCTGTTTGGTCACTCTACTGCATGTCACAGTGTGCTGTGGACCCAACAGAAGCACCAGGCCAATGCAGCCGACTCTGAGGGCTCTGAGGCCGACATGCTCTAGGCTTATCCTGTTGGCCTTGTTTTTTACTTTCTTTTCCTAATTGGAAGAATCAACAAGTGATGGAATCTGGGAGAAGGAGGGTAGGTCCCATCATTTCCTCTGGAGACTGGGCAGAGGTGGGCTTGGCCTTGTCTGTGGGGATAGGGAGATGTGGGGTGTGATGTGTGGATCAGGTGAGGTGGGAGGATGAGAAGCCAGGTAGGGGGAGGATATTCCCTTGGATGTGAGACCCGTGGTTTCAGGTAAAAGGATCCTGCTGGAGGAGTGGAGGGAGGTACCCCAGGTGAGCAGACTAGTGCTGTAGGTGATGGGAGTGCCCAGAGTAGATCAAAGGGATCATGTTGGTTCAGGTAAGAGGAAGCCTTAGCTCTGAGAGAAAGAACAGCATAACTTTGTGTGATGTGGAGACAAGTAATTCCCAGCCCCCAGGGAAGTAGCCCCAAAAGTAAAAGAATGTCTCTGGGTCTTAAACACTGCAGGCAGTCTGCCAAACAGGGCCGGAGCCCAGCATGAGCCCTCATACCCTGCTTTGCCACCTTCTCCAGACCAGAAACCCTCAAGCTGGGATGTAGCCCATAGCAGGGGCCCTCCTGGCTGATGGCATCATATAGTCTCTGAGATCCACAGGCCTATCCTTGAGCTGGTGAACCTGCTAGGAAACTCTGTTTCTTAAGCCGAAGACAACCTGACAGCCCTGCCTCCCTCCACTGCCCTTTTTGGGGCAATTAAACTATAGGACGAGAGAGGGAAAAAACAAAATCAAAGCAAAACACTAGGGGCAGAGTAATTCGAGTACTGTGAGCTGTACCTTCAAGCCCTTCTTCTGAAGACGAAGGTGATTCTGCTTTCCTAACCTGCCAGAATGTGGTGAACGCAGCCTACATCTGGCACCAGAAAGGGTGGGGCTCCCTCTCCCAGCAGCAATCAGGGGGCTAAGAGCTCGGATCTGTGGTCGTGGAGAAATACAAAGTCCTATTGATTGCCTCTCCTATAGCACTGTGGAATTACTCCAGAGATGTAGTTATGAGGGTGATAACTAGCTTGGGATTGATTTCTTTCCCAAAGTCCTATGTGACATGATTGAGCAGTAAGGAGTGGCTGCATCACACAGTCAGCTAAAAACACTCTGGGGAGGAGAGTGTTTACAATTATGTTATTTATCTGTGGATTCTGAGAATGGCCTGATATTCATGCTACCAAGGAGATCCATTGACATTTCTCCAGTCACAGCGTGTAGAGCCCAGTACCTGGGTGCATGTAGATGGGGAAGCTTAGGTGGGCAATGGTTACCCTGAGGGAGGACGGGCTTCATTTTCTTTCCATCAGCACTTTGAGGGGTCCTGCCCTGGATGGTCAAGTTTTCCTATGTATTTCTCTATTTTTTTAATCAAATTCTGGTCTCACTGCCTTATCTCACACACAAGTCTGTTTTTTTTCGGGGTTTTTTTTGTTTGTTTTTCTCCCTGAAATGATCTGTCTTCTGGGATATACCATGGGTATCTTCTTGGACAGTTTGCTTTGAATGGGTGTCAGGGAGAGGTGAGAGATTGTGTGTGTGTGTGTGTGTGTGTGTGTGTGTGTGTGTGTGTGTGTGAGAGAGAGAGAGAGAGAGAGAGAGGGAGAGAGAGAGAGAGGATGAGAGCAAGTGGATCTTTGAGGGAAAGGTATTTTGCTGATAAAAAAATATTAACACCTCATGGTGTTATTCTTCACCATGTTTATGTTATTTTTTAAAATTTCCTATTCTTGGCATGAGGGGAAATGATTGATATTCAAGCAAATTCTCTAGAAAAAAATTCTTCCCAACTCAGATTTCTGTGTCAGCTCAGAATGTATCTTTTTTTCACGCTTTGCTCTTTGGATTTATAACTCTGTTTAGACTATTCCATACATTTTAGGTATATTTTGTGCCTTCAGACACTGCAAATAATAATCAGCATTTGGATTAAAGTTGTTTAATAATAAAACTTGACTTTGCTCCCTATCCTCTTCTTCTGTGGGGGAAGAAATGCTACCTGCTTGTTCCTGGGCAGCAGCTGGATTCTGTCCCATTGGCGTGGACTGTTGTGAGTGAAATTCGTAGGCCAAGTGGGTCTCAGACACGCCTAGGGGTGGAGGCATGCCCTCCTCACCCAGTGTGTATACAGAGCACCCTCAGACCGACTGGGGAGCAATGTGAGAGCAGGCTGAGAAGTCATCCTAATCTTTGGTTAACCTAACAGCTTCCTGTGATATGTGACTTCTTGGAAAACTCCTTGGAGAAAATTGGGCCACACTCCATAGGGAAGTGTTCCCATGGCCTTGTGGAATGAACATCCTTTTAAGAGTTGGGTGGCTTTGTTTCTTCTCTCATCTCTACATCCACTCTGACCTTGGAGAAGTTGCTTCCTTGTGCTTTGGCCTTCGGGCTAAGGGTCTGTCATTCTTTGAGGACCCACAGCTTGCCTTCTCAATATTTGGCCCTCAGAAGGTCTGTGGGTACCATTTTCCAGTGAACATCCATATGCCCAGTCATCTCTACGGCTCCAGGATCACCAGCCTGGGCCCTGGACCTCCAGATTCATATGCTCTCCAGACCTATCTTTTGCATCACAAGGTTCCCCTCTGACTTTTATGCCTTTGCAGGAGAAACAGCTCCACTGCCAGCCTTGGGCCAAAGAGGACTGACCTAAGGAGTTTGGTCTTCATGATCAAGTTTTCAACTTTTAGGCACTGAAAGGAGCCTGTCTGGCCCTTGCCCTTTTGTCCCCGCACCAATGAGAGGCTTCTCCAGTGTTGGGTGCAGGCTCCAAAGGCTGGGGGCAGGGAGGCAGAGAACCCTCAGGCATTCCCAGGTCATCTGGACAGACAGATGGATCTGGACAGGAATCCCAAAGTGTTCTATTTTCTTAAGAAAAAGCTGCCCAGTTCCTAAATTCCAGATCCTTCTAAATCTTGCCAAGGCGAAATGAATTCCATACTTAATCTTGTCTTTTCAAGCGCTGAAAGAAGACAAAGGACACATAAAGGAAGAAAAGACCACTGACCCTAAAGGCCACGATCACATGGAAGGAATATTCCGTTCCTCTGGTCTGTGCCTTCTCATTTTGTCATCATAGGGGTGGGCAAGGTCCCATGGAAAACCTGGGTCTCTATGTGACAATATGCTTCCAAGACTAAGGGGTTACTTACTCACAGGCCTCCGCCTTCATTGCAGGAAACTTTCTAGAGAAACTCACCTTTCACTCCCACAGGTGAGTGCTCATGAATTAGCATCTATGTCTTAACAAAAGCTTTGTTTTGCTCTCCTAGCTTTGGCAACACAAGATTAGATAAAATTTCAAAATATTTTAACTGACCTTCCCTGGTTATGAACACAATAAAAGAGAATCTCTGTTCCTAATGTGACATGTTTTACATCTAAAATATTATTTTATTTCATACCATTAGTTGCTTTTAATAAATGAAATTATGCTTGATCCTTATTACTCTTACCCTTCATACCAGGAAACTTCAGATAGGTGACAATTTCCTGTGCCAATAACTTTAATTATTGTCTTTTTTTTCCCTCCCATTGGTATATAGTCAGAGGGATTATTTATGAGAGAAGTGCACACATTCCAGATAAATCAGGTGAGCTAATAGTCACCTCCTACAAGGGAGGAAGGGACAATTGTCAGTGATATCAGACCCTCCCTCTAGCAAATGCTTGATATTGGGTGCTGAGCTCCAGAGAAAGGAGAGGGTCTCTCCATAGCAAGAAAAATAAAATTCCTGCTACAGAAATTTGCAATGGTCAATGGCCAGGATCTGGAAGAGGGAGCACCAGGGTGATCAGTCAAATGTGTCTCTGGGAGGGCTCAGTTGCTGGCAGATTCAAGCATACAGTTGTTAGGGACAACCAGGTATCCAAGCTCAGAGGGAAACAAAATAGCCACCAACACACTGAGACTTACCAACAAACACAATAAGGGTACACAGGCACACTGAGGTCCATGCACGCACACTCACCATTGCAGGCGCAGGCATATAGAGTTTAAAAGCACACAGCAATGCACTTAGGTGATGAAAGCAGGTCCTGCTCCTCAGATCTAGGAAACAGAGTCCAGGGAAGAAAGAGGCTATTTCAGAGCTTTTCTGCCCAGTGCGCAGTCTCAATGCAACCATCAGCCAAGTGGTGTTCGGAAATCAGCCGCTGTGGAGGGAGACGCATTTCCTGCAAAGTGGCTTCTCTCTGGCCAGGTGGCCCAGTGTGCAGTGAACTGTAACCAAACCATTATTCTGAAATCCTTCGGATTTTCAACCCAAATCCTTGAACTATGCAAAGAAATCTCAAGCATTCTCCAAGGCATCTAATTGTTTCCATATAAGAATAGACATGAGGTATAGGCAGACCTCAGAGATACTGCAGGTTTGGTTCCAGACCACTGCCATAAAGTGAATATCACAATAAAACAAGTCACACGAATTTCCCATTGCATATAAAAGTTATGTTTACACTATATTGTAGTCTACTAAATGTGCAATAGCATTATGTCTAAGAAAACAATGTACATACCTTAATTAAAAATACTTTATTGCTAAAAAATGCTAACCATCATCTGAGCCTTCAGGGAGTCATAACATCAAAGTGCAATAGTGACATCAAAGATCACTGATCACAGGTCACTCTAACAAATACAATAATGATGACAAAATTTGAAATATTGTGAGAATTACCAAAATGTGACACAGAGACGTGAAGTAAGCAAGTGCTGTTGGGAAAATGGTGCCAACAGACGTGTTTGACACAGGGATGCCACAAACTTTTAATTTATAGCCAATGCAATATCTGCACAGTACAATAAAGTTAAGTGAAATACAATAAAACGAGGTCTGCCTCTATAGTGTTCCAGGGACTGCACTCTACCCTTTGCATACAAATGCCTTTTCATTCTCAGATCAGTGCTGCGAAGTAAAAATTATTATCCAAAATTTGTGGAAAGGGAAGGTGAGACTCAAAAAGGCATGGTCCCCAAGCTGGTAAGTGATAGTGCTGGGATGCCTATTTCCTCATCTGTCTCAGTCTTGAGCACACGTTCCTGCCAGCACAGCTGGCTCTCCCTCGGTAGGGAGCACACCCGCTGTCTCTCAGCCACTGGACCTGTGCTGGCCTTCTCTGTCCCAAGGTATGGGGGAGCCAGCCCCACAAGGTCCCTCAGCTTCTGCATCTGCTGCTTCCTCTCCAGTGGCCTCAGGTGTGTTGGTGAGTATCTGCTTTTGCACCCCTGCTGTGGACGTGGCTAGCCTGGGCTAACAGGGTTATTCCTACCCACAGAGTCTAGGCCAGGTACACGCTGCATTGATTCAACTGCATTGAATCCAGAAATAAATCTGGGGAAAATTGACACCTCTCCATTCCTTACTTTCAACTTTTCTGTGTGCTTATATTTAAGGTGTGACATCTGTAAGCAGATTAAAGTTCTGTGTAAATGTGTGTGTGTGGGGGGGGAGGTCTGTGTTTAATTTGGTATATTTCTTAAAATCTTTAATTGCAGTAATTAGTCCATTTGCATTCAATGTACGTGCTGATTCATTTGGGTTAGATGTACAATCTTATTTATTTATTTTTCTATTTGTCCCTCTTGTTCTATGTTAATTATCTTCTTTTTTGGCCTACTTTGTAGTCAAAATAATGCTTTGTCATTCAATATCTTTGTCTCTGCTAGCATGTTGGATATACATTTTTATATCCTCTATATTCTTGAAGGAATTACCCTAAAGATATAAATATGTATTTTTACCATGTCCAAGACAAAGTCAGCACCTTAAAACACTTTAATTCAATTTATTATTTTATTTCCCACCTTGTATTATTTTAATTCTACATATATTTTTGACAAGGGCCAGGAGAGGTGGTAAATATTTACCAAACAGAAGAACGTGCAGGGCACCATGTTCTTCTGGGGATGGAGAGATGCATAGAAATTCCTACGGAGATATCAAAGTATACTGTGGTAAGACTAAAATGAGGATGACCTGACATCCTCATCTGCCAGACACTGTCTCGGTTTATGCTTATTGTTCTAACAGAGTTACTAATACACTTCAGTTAGAGGGGTAAATTATGTGGTCACTCTAGCTATCATGGATGTGGGGATGCTGAGTTCTTTGTGGCTGGGAATTGGGAACTGGTGGGGGGCCTGGAAGAGGAAGTCAGGGATAAGCTCTGAAGGGCCAAAGCAGTTTGAACTTCTGATAAAGTGCCTCCCAGGTAATGAGGAGCCTCCAGGGAACTTAAGCAGTTAAAAGTCAAGTCAAGTCAAGTCACCTGGGGGTGCTGACTTTTTCCTAAGGCTCTCTCTAGCAGTGGATGAAGTGGTAGGATGGGAACAAAAGGTAGCAGGATCCTGAGGAGGTGCTGGCCATAGCTCAGAGAGTGAGAACAGGATTCTGAGCTGAGGCAGCAGCGGGGGAGGATGGAAAGGACAGAGATGGATTTGAGAAACATTACCCTTCATTTCCTATTACTGTTGCACCTGTTCAGTGACACCTGTACCCTGAATAAACCCAACCACCTATTTTCTCTATTCCTACACCCAGACAGTGGAGCACAGGTGACGTAAGCTGCACAGCAGAGCAGATCGCTGTCCTTATAAATTCATGATCACCAGTCTCAAGGAGACCTGAAAATTCTACTAGGACCATCTGACCAATTCAATCTTCATTTTCTCCAGAAACTGTTCACATTTTAGAAATGCATGGTTTGTGACCACCTAGAGGGGTGGGATAGGGAGGGTGGGAGGGAGGGAGATGCAAGAGGGAAGAGATATGGGAACATATGTATATGTATAACTGATTCACTTTGTTATAAAGCAGAAACTAACACACCATTGTAAAGCAATTATACTCCAATAAAGATGTTAAAAAAAAAAGAAATGCATGAACATGCCTCCTCTCCCCTCTCAACATTTTTAAAATTAAACTTAAAATTTTTTTGATACAATTATAGACTATGTAGTTGTTAGAAATAATACAAAGAGATCCAATGACCCTTTAGTCAGTTTCCTCTAATGGTGACATGTTGCAAAACTATAGTACAGCATCACACCTAGGATACGGACATCAGCCAAAATAGAACACATTTTCACCATCGCAGGACTCTTCCTATTCTTCTTGAAGAGAACAATAGCCACAGCTATTGGTAGCTGGTAGGCTGGGCTGTATCTAGGGGCGTGTCCCAAGGTGGCCAGGCCAGAAAGTCTTTAGGCAGCCTGTCAGCTGATGGCTAGCCACATCCACTTTCCTATACCTCTTCTTAGCTCCTGGCAACCACTAATCTTTTCTCCATTTCCACAATTTTGTCATTTCAAGAATGTTACATATGTGGAATAATGCCGTATGTAACTTTTGGGGATTGGCTTTCATCACTCAGCATAATTCTCTAGAGATTCTTCCAAGTTGTTTTGTGTATTAATATTTGATACATTTTATTGCTGAGTTCATGACTCAGCAATGGATATACCACTGTTATTTTAACTATTCACCCATTAAAGGACATCTGAATGCTCACAGTTTTTGCCTGTTACAAATAAACCTGCTATACAGACACACATGTACAGATTTTAATGTGAACCTAAGTATTCATTTTTATGGGATAAAAATCCAGGAGTGCAATTGCTGGCTTGCAGTCGCTGTGATAGCTACATTTTGGTTTTATAAGAAACTACCATCTGTATGGGCATTCTTTCTTTGTTCCTGGTTTTTTGACCATTAAGTATAATGTTAGGTGTAGATTTTTTTTGGTAGATGTTCTTTATCAAGTGGGAAAAGTTTCTATCCCTGTTTTCCTGAGTGTTTTTGTATTTTTATGTATGTGATGGGTTAGTTATGTTTCTTGACTTTGAAGAAGTGGCCTTCTGTAGGAGATGTCCTATGCGTCCTAGCAGCCCATTCACTCTCGTCACCCGAGCTATATGCTCTAGGGATTCCCCCTAAGAGGGCTGAGGGCGGCCTTCTGTTGTGACAGGCTGACTATGCGGGTGGTCTGGTAGGCTTGGGTGGCCCCTAGTCCGGTTGGTTGCTAGGTCCTACCTTGTGGGGATGCTGCCGGCTGCTGGTTAGTGGAGCCTGGTCGTGAGGGGTCTGACTGCGAACACCTGAGAGCCCCGGGGCTAGTGCTGGCTCACAGGTGGGTGGAGTCAGGATCCAGAAAACTTTGGGGCTGTTGCCCGCCCACTGGTGGGCGGAGCTGACCCTTGGCCCTCTAGTATACTGGCTGGGCTGTATCTAGGGGCGTGTCCCAAGGTGACCAGGCCGGAAAGTCTTTAGGCAGCCCGTCAGCTGATGGCTAGGGTTGTGTCCCTGCCCCGTTAGTTGTTTGGCCTGAGGTGTCCCGGCACAGGCTGTTCGGTGGCGCCAGGTTTTAGCGCTAATGAGCTGAAGGGAGGAGCCTACGAAAGCGCAGCCAGTACCGGCTTTCACGCGGAAGAAAGTTCTGAAGTATGGCTGCCGCCAGCGTCTTTCTCTCCAGCGTGAGCCACCCCCTCTTTCAACTGGGAGACTCTTCTGGACCAGCAGGTAGGTCCAGCCCAGGCGCCTATCAACTTACTGCTTTTGTCCTGGGTCCTGGTGCACGTGAGGTTTTGTGTGCGCCCTTTAAGAGTGAAGTCTCTATTTACACCCCCTTATCCCCCCCCAACGCTGGCCCCTGTGGGGCTCCCAACGTTAAGCCCCGCTGGCCTTCAAAGCCAAATGCTCTGGGGGCTTGTCTTCACGGTGCAGGACTCCCAGGCTCGGGAGCCCAACGTGGGGCTCAGAATTCTCATTCCTGTGGGAGAACCTCTGCACTATAATTATTCTCCAGTGTGTGGGTTGCCCGCCTGGGGATATGGGACTTGATTATATCTGGAGTCCACCCTTCCTGCTGGTCTCATTGTGGGTCCTTTGTGTCTTTAGTTATAAAAGATCTTTTGTGGTAGATTCTGGTCTTTTTCATTGATGTCTGTCTTGCAGATAGTTGTGGTTATGTTACGGGGCCCTTTCCAGATTCTTGGAGAGCAACATCGTAGAAATAAATATCACTTCCACAAGACTCTTAGGCAAGCAAAGCTTTTTACTAAAAGAGATAGCAGATGCACAAAAGAGAAGGCAGAAAAAAAAGTACCAGCTCCCCAAGTAGAAGGGGCGAATTGCTTTTATAACTAGAGGGGGAGGGTTTGTGTCATGATCACTGATAATTTCCCTAAATCCTCACACCTGTGATCAGCAGCAGGTGGCTCCGTGGTGCCTGTCAGGAATCGGGAGCATTTCTATGAGCAGAAAGAAATGCATGAAAATTTTCTGCAAGAAAGCACAGGAACAGATAAGGTTAAAATTTATAGTTGAACCTGTCTCTTGGCAACTAAGTATACTTGTTAGTGCAGCAGAGATAAAGTTAATCTTTTATTCCTGCAAGCATGGTTTTTGCCTCTGGGACTCAGGCCCTCAAGGCCTTTGCTCTTTAGCTTGCAAGGCCTGTTTTGCCCAAGGCCATTCCCCTTTTCCAAAATGGTTGTGCTCTTGTCTTCCTGTCTCAAATTTGGTGTGTTCCTGGAAGGAGGTGAGCTAGGGTCTTTCTACCATCTTGGCCAATCTCCTTCCTGAGTTTTTTTGTCGTGGGTGTTGAATTTAACCAAATGCTTTTTCTGCCTTGACTCATATGAGTGCATGATTTTTTTCCCCCTTTAACTATTTAATATGGTAGATTGCATTGATTAATTTTCAAATACTGATCTATCCTTAAATCCCAGGAAAAACCTCACTCGTAATAGTATAATTCTTTCAATACATTGCTGAATTTTATATACTAATATATTTTTAAGGATTTTGTATCTATCTTTAAGGGATAAATATACCTGTAGGCTTTTGTTTTTGGGTTTTGGTTTTGGTTCTGTCTCTGTTTTGTCTTGGTATCAGGTAACAGTAGCTTCATAAAATTAATTAGTACTGTTTTCTGGGAGTGATTGTGTACAATGGGTATTAATTCATCTTAAATATTTGATAGAATTCATTGGTGAAATATTCTGGGTCTGCATTTTTGGGGGGTGATAGTTAAATTAAAAAATCAATTTCAGGACTTCCCTGGTGATGCAGTGGTTAAGAATCTGCCTGCCAGTGCAGGGGGCACAAGTTTGAGCCCTGGTCTGGGAAGTTCCCACATGCCATGGTGCAACTAAGCCCGTGTGCCACAACTACTGAGCCTGTGCTCTAGAGCCTGCAAGCCACAGTACTGAGGCCACGTGCCACAACTGCTGAAGCCCGCGCACCTAGAGCCCATGCTCTGCAACAAGTCACCGCAATGAGAAGCCCGCGCACTGCAACGAAAAGTAGCCCCCGCTTGCCGCAACTAGAGAAAGCCTGCAACGAAGGCTTCGTTGCTGCAACAGCAACAAAGACACAAGGCAGCCAAAAAAAGAGAAAAAAAATCAATTTCATTAATTATCCATTAAAATTATGTTTCATATTGGATGAACTGTAATAATTTTTGCTTTTTGAGGAATTGATCCATTACACCGAAGTTGTCAAATGATGTTTTGTAGAGTTATTTATATTATTCCCTTTTTATCCTTTTGAAGTTGACAGGGTCTGTAGTGATATCTTCGGTTTTATTCCTGATATTGGTAATTTGTGTCTTTTCATTTTTGTCAGTGTTGCTAGAGATTTGTCAGTTTTATTGATCCTCTCAAAGAACCAGATCTTGGTTTCATTGATTATCTGTTTTTCTGTATGCAATGTTATTTATTTATGTTATTTTCTTTGTTGTTTCCTTCCTGTTGATTGTTGTGGGTTTTTTTTTAAAGGATTATTTATTTATTTATTTATTTTTGGCTTTGTTGGGTCTTCATTTCGTGCGAGGGCTTTCTCTAGTTGCAGCAAGCAGAGGCCACTCTTCATCGCGGTGCGGGGGCCACTCTTCATCGCAGTGTACGGGCCTTTCACTATCGCGGCCTCTCTTGTTGCGGGGCACAGGCTCCAGACGCGCAGGCTCAGTAGTTGTGGCTCACGGGCCTAGTTGCTCCGCGGCATGTGGGATTTTCCCAGCCCAGGGCACGAACCCGTGTCCCCTGCATTGGCAGGCAGATTCTCAACCACTGCGCCACCAGGGAAGCCATGTTGTGGGGTATTTTTCCCCTTCTGGGTTCTTGAGGTGGAGACTTACATTGTTTTGAGACTTTTCCTCTTTCTAGTGTATGTATTTAGTGTTAATTTTTTTCTCTTAGCACTGCTTTCTCTGTGTCTCACAAATTTTGATTTTCCAATTCAATGAATTTTTAAAAAATTTTGCTAGGGATTTTCTCTTGAATCTTTGGTTTATTTAGAAGTATATTATTTAGTTTCAAAGTGTTTGGAAATTTTCTTGTTATCTTTACGTTATCGATTTCTAGTTTGACTCTTGTAGTCAAAGAACACACTCTGTATGGTTTCAATTTTTAAAAATGTGTCAAAGGTTATTTTATAGCCAAAGATATTTTTATGGTCTATCTTGATATGTGTTTTACAGTAACTTGAAAATAATGTGCATTCTGTTGTTGTTGGTGGAGGTGTTCTATACATGTTGATTAAATCTTGTTGATTGACCATGTTTTTAGGCTCTTCCATTTCCTTGCTGATTTTTTTGTTTAGTTGCTGTATTGATTGTGGAGAGGGGCATATTAGAGTCTACAACTATAATTGTGGATTCGTCTATTTTTCCTTTCAGTTCTATCAGTTTTTCTTCACATATGTTGCAGCTCTATTTTTTTGTTAATACGCATATATCTTTAGGATTTCTATGACATCCTGGTGGATTGACCCTTTCTAAATCATATTATGTCCCTGTCTGTCTCTGGTAATAAATTTCTTTGCTCTGGATCTACTTTATCTGATACTTTGCTCTGGATCTACTTTATCTGATAGTAATATATGCACAACTGCTTTCCTTTGATTAATGTATACATGATATAACTTTTCCAGTCTTTTACCCTCAACTTGCCTACATCATTATTTTTGTAGCTTAAAAAAAATAAACAGCATATAATTGGGTTATATTTTAAAATCTACTCTGCAAGTATTTGTCCTTTATTATAATTATACGTTTGCTAGGGCTTAAGTCCATCATTTCTTTTTCTCTTTCTTCTCTCTCTCTTTTCCATTTCTTTGTTTCCTTTTACTTTTTCCTCCTTTCCTATGGCTTATGGGAGCTTTTTTTCAAGTTATAATTCCATTTTTATACAGCATTTTTTGTTAATATTTTAAATTTAATTTTATTTATTTTTTTATTCAGCAGGTTCTTATTAGTCATCCATTTTATACACATCAGTGTAGACATATCAATCCCAATCTCCCAGTTCATCACACCACCACCGCCATCCGCCACTGCTTTCCCCCCTTGGTGTCCATACATTTGTTCTCAACATCTGTGTCTCAATTTCTGCCCTGCAAAACGGTTCACCTGTACCATTTTTCTAGGTTCCATATTAATGCTTAAATATGCAATATTTGTTTTTCTCTTTCTGACTTACTTTACTCTGTATGACAGTCTCTAGATCCATCCACGTCTCTACAAATGACCCAATTTCATTCCTTTTTATGACTAATATTCTATTGTATATATGTACCACATCTTCTTTATCCATTAGTCTGTCGATGGGCATTTAGGTTGCTTCCATGACCTGGCTATTGTAAATAGTGCTGCAATGAACATTGGGGTGCATGTGTCTTTTTGAATTATGGGTTTCTCTGGGTATACGCCCAGTAGTGGGATTGCTGTGTCATATGGTAATTCTATTTTTAGTTTTTTAATGAACGTCCATACTGTTCTCCATAGTGGCTGTATCAATTTACATTCCCACCAACACTGCAAGAAGATTTCCTTTTCTCCACACCCTCTCCAGCATTTGTTGTTTGTAGATTTTCTGATGATACCCATTCTAACTGGTGTGAGGTGATACCTCATTGTAGTTTTGATTTGCATTTCTCTAATAATTGGTGATGTTGAGCAGCTTTTCATGTGCCTCTTGGCCATCTGTATGTCTTCTTTGGAGAAATGACAGTTTAGGTCTTCTGAACATTTTTGGATTGGGTTGTTTGTTTTTTTAATATTGAGCTGCATGCGCTGTTTATATATTTTGGAGATTAATCATTTGTCCGTTGATTCATTTGCAAATATTTTTTCCATTCTGAGGGCTGTCTTTTCATCTTGTTTGTAGTTTCCTTTGCTTTGCAAAAGCTTTTAAGTTTCAGTAGGTCCCATTTGTTTATTTTTGTTTTTATTTCCATTCCCCTAGGAGGTGGATCAAAAAAGATCTTGCTGTGATATATGTCAAAGAGTGTTCTTCCTGTTTTCCTCTAAGAGTTTTATAGTGTCCGGTCTTACATTTAGGTCTCTAATCCATTTTGAGTTTATTTTTGTGTATGGTGTTAGGGAGTGTTCTAATTTTATTCTTTTACATGTAGTTGTCCAGTTTTCCCAGCACCACTTATTGAGGAGGCTGTCTTTTCTCCATTGTATATCCTTGCCTGCTTTGTCATACATGAGTTGACCGTAGGTGCGCGGGTTTATCTCTGGGATTTCTATCCTGTTCCATTGATCTATATTTCTGTTTTT
Source organism: Tursiops truncatus (assembly GCF_011762595.2). Taxonomy (NCBI): domain Eukaryota; kingdom Metazoa; phylum Chordata; class Mammalia; order Artiodactyla; family Delphinidae; genus Tursiops; species Tursiops truncatus. Next base: position 48,973,780 of record NC_047049.1, read on the forward strand.
GTGCCAGTACCATATTGTCTTGATTACTGTAGCTTTGTAGTGTGGTCTGAAGTCAGGGAGTCTGATTCCTCCAGCTCCGTTTTTTTCCCTCAAGGCTGCTTTGGCTATTTGGGGTCTTTTGTGTCTCCATACAAATTTTAAGATTTTTTGTTCTAGTTCAGTAAAAAAATGCCATTGGTAATTTGATAGGGATTACATCGAATCTGTAGATTGCTTTGGGTAGTATAGTCATTTTCACAATATTGATTCTTCCAGTAAAAGAACATGAGGTATCTCTCCATCTGTTGGTATCATCTTTAATTTCTTTCATCAGTGTCTGATAGTTTTCTGCATACAGGTCTTTTGTCTCCCTAGGTAGGTTTATTCCTAGGTATTTTATTCTTTTTATTGCAGTGGTAAATGGGAGTGTTTCCTTAATTTCTCTTTCAGATTTTTCATCATTAGTGTATAGGAATGCAAGAGATTTCTGTGCATTCATTTTATATCCTGCAACTTTACCAAGTTCATTGATTAGCTCTAGTAGTTTTCTGGTGGCATCTTTAGGATTCCCTACGTATAGTATCATGTCATTTGCAAACAGTGACACTTTTACTTCTTCTTTTACAATTTGTATTCCTTTTGTTTCTTTTTCTTCTCTGATTGCCGTGGCTAGGACTTCCAAAACTATGTTGAATAATAGTGTTGAGAGTGGACATCCTTGTCTCCTTCCTGATGTTAGAAGAAATTGCTTTTAGTTTTTCACCATTAAGAATGATGTTTGCTGTGGGTTTGTCGTATATGGCGTTTATTATGTTGAGGTAGATTCCCTCTATGCCCACTTTCTGGAGAGTTTTTATCATAAATTGGTGTTGAATTTTGTCAAAAGCTTTTTCTGCATCTATTGAGATGATCATATGGTTTTTATTCTTCAATTTGTTCATATGGTGTATCACACTGATTGATTTGTGTATATTGAAGAATCCTTGCATCCCTGCGATAAATCCCACTTGATCATGGTGTATGATGCTTTTAATGTGTTGTTGGATTGTTTGCTAGTATTTTTTTTGAGGATTTTTGCATCTATATTCACCAGTGATACTGGTCTGTAATTTTCTTTTTCTGTAGTATCTGTGTCTGGTTTTGGTATCAAGGTGATGGGGGCCTCATAGAATGTGTTTGGGATTGTTCCTTCCTCTGCAATTTTTTGGAAGAGTTTGAGAAGGTTCGGTGTTAGCTATTCTCTAAATGTTTGGTAGAATTCACCTGTGATGCCATCTGGTCCTGGACTTTTGTTTGTTGGAAACTTTTTAATCACAGTTTCAATTTCATTATTTGTGGTTAGTCTCCTCATATTTTCTATTTATTCCTGGTTCAGTCTTGGAAGTTTATACCTTTCTAAGAATTTGTCCATTTCTTCCAGGTTGTCCATTTTATTGGCATAGAGTTGCTTGTAGCAGTCTCTTAGGATGCTTTGTATTTCTGTGGTGTCTGTTGTAAGTTCTCCATTTTCATTTCTAATTTTATTGATTTGAGTCCTCTCCCTCTTTTTCTTGATCAGTCTGGCTAATGGTTTATCAATTTTGTTTATCTTCTCAAAAAACCAGCTTTTAGTTTTATTGCTCTTTGCTATGGTTTTCTTTGTTTGTATTTCATTTATTTCCACTCTGATCTTTATGATTTCTTTCCTTCTGCTGACTTTGGGTTTTGTTTGTTCTTTTTTCTCTAGTTCCCATAGGTGTAAGGTTAGATGGTTTATTTGAGATTTTTCTTGTTTCTTGAGGTAGGCTTGTATAGCCATAATCTTCCCTCTTAGAACTGCTTTTGCTGCATCCCATAGGTTTTGGATTGTCGTGTTTTCATTGTCATTTGTCTGTAGGTATTTTTTTATTTCCTCTTTGATTTCTTCAGCGATCTCTGGGTTATTTAGTAACCTATTGTTTAGCCTCCTTGTGTGTTTTTTTTTACTTTTTTCCCCCTGTAATTGATTTCTAATCTCATAGCATTGTGGTCAGAAAAGATGCTTGATATGATTTCAATTTTCTTAAATTTACTGAGGCTTGATTTGTGCCCGAAGATGTGATCTATCCTGGAGAACGTTCTGTGCACACTTGAGAAGAAAGTGTAATCTGCTGTTTTTGGATGGAATGTCCTATAAATATCAGTTGTGTCTATGTGGTCTGTTGTGTCATTTAAAGCTTGTGTTTCCTTAGTAATTTTCTGTTTGGATGATCTGTCCATTGGTGTAAGTGAGGTGTTAAAGTCCCCCACTATTATTGTGTTACTGTCGATTTCCTCTTTTATAGCTGTTAGCAGTTGCCTTATGTATTGAGGTGCTCTTATGTTGGGTGCAAGTATATTTATAATTGTTATATCTTCTTCTAGGATTGATCCCTTGATCATTACGTGTCGTTCCTTGTCTCTTGTAACATTCTTTATTTTAAAATCTATTTTATCTGATATGAGTATTGCTACTCCAACTTTCTTTTGATTTCCGTTTGCATGGAATATCTTTTTCCATCCCGTTACTTTCAGTCTGAATGTACCGGGATTCCTTCTTTTATTATCTTCTTTCTGTTTAGAGAACTTCCTTGTCATTCTTTTAGGATAAATCTGTTGATGAAAAATTCTCTTAGGTTTATTTTATCTGAAACTGTCCCAATTTTGTCCCCTTTCCTGAAGGATATTTTTGCTGAATATATGGCCTTTTGGCCTCCATGGTTTCTGATGAGAAACTCACTGTTATCCCAATTGGTTTTCCTTTCTAGGTAAGGTGATCTTGGTCTCTTGCTAATTCCAATATATTTTCTTTGTCTTTAGTTTTCATATGTTTGACTATGGTGTGTCTTTATCTGGATTCCTTTGATTTATCCTGTTTCAAATTCAGTCAGCTTCTTGAGCCTATAGGTTTATGTCTTTTGTGAAATTTGGAAAGTTTTTAGCCATTATTTCTTCAAGTACTATTTCAATCCTGTCTTTTCTTCTCTCTTCTGGGACTCTGGTGACATGAATGTCATATATTTTTATGACGTCCTGCTGGTCCTTGAGGCTCTGTTCATTTTTATTGCAGGCTATTTTCTTTCCTTTGTTCAGATTGAGTAATTGTTATTGTTCTGTCTTTATGTCTATTGATTTCCTCTGATCCCTACTTTCTGCTGTTTAGCCCACCATTGAGGCTTCTTTGCTTGTTTGTTTTTTTACCTTTGTTATTGTATTTCTCAGCTCTAAAATTTCCATTTGGTTTTTAGTTATATCTTCTATTTCTTTGTTGAGATTTTCTATTTCTTGGCTGAGACTTTCTTTTTCTTTTCTTCATTTTTAAAAATTTATTTCAAGTTCAGTGCTAATCGCTCATTGAAGCCTTTTTTAATGATACTGGCTTTAAAACCTTTGTCAGATACTTCTAACATCTCTGTCTTCTCAGTGTTGGCATCTATTGATCATCTTATTCCATACAGTTTCCTAGTTCTTGGTATAATGCATGCTTTTCAATGGAAATCTAGACATTTGGTATATTATGCTATAAAGCTCTGGTTTTTATTTAAACCTTTTGCTTTAGCTGGCTTCCTCTCACTGATACTGCTCTGGTAGGAGAAGGTATAGGCACTGCCTGGCTACTTTCATATAGGAGTAGAAAGTCACGTTCAGCACTTGGCCTCCAATGACATCTGACATTGGAGGACTCTGTTAACTTTTGGTTGGTGGTGGAAGTTTCAGCTTCACTGACACCATGGTGGGGGTTGCCTCATTACTGTTGGGCAGTCCTGAAACTCCTGACTCTCTAACAGGTCTCCTTGAATACCTCCCAGTTATAAGGGAGAAGGGTAACATTTTTCTTTTGTTCCCTACTTGGCCTTTTCTGTTAGCACCCTGGTGGGAGGAGAGGTGCTTTGTTACAATCTGACAACGGTAGAAGTCTAGACTCCCCACTTTGCTTTTGTTGGCATGGGTAGAGGTGGAGCCACAATTTTTTTCTGTTATGTTTCATAATAGTGAAGCAGTTATTGTCCATAGTTTTCTGTCTTGATAGACTATCCACTTCCTGGTCCTTTGCTTAGAGAGAGCAGGGTTTTACGGAAGCTGTTTCTGTCTGTGCCTATTAGTGTTCCCAGGTTGTCTGCTCCTTCAGCTCCATGGCTAGGATATATGAGACAAAATAGAAAACCCAGGGAACTCACTGCCCCCAATCTCCCCCGCTTTTTTTATTGCTATAACAGAGAAGTTTTCCCATCTGGGAGCTAAGGCCAAACCTCCTACTGAACACTAGATCCTATCCACTCCTGCTTCCCTAGGAGCATTAAAATGTAGATTGTCTTTCCTTTCCCTTTTACATAGATTCCTCCCGTAACTAGATTTTTCTGCTAGCTTTTAATTGTGCACAAGTCGTGTCTTGGTCTCACATTCCCTCTGGTTCCGCTCTTCTTTCTTTGAATTTCTCAAAAGAAAATGTCCTTATTTTTCTATCTCCTATCTACCATTCAACCATTCCAATGTGGGTTTTGTTCCCATAATTGCACCTCCAAGTGGCTCTACTGTATATCATGTTTCTTGAACTCCTAGCACCTTTTGGCTCTGAAAGTCACTTTCTGCCCTTAGCGTCTGTGAGGCAACACTCTCCTGGTTTTTCTCTTCTCTTGCCATTTCTCTGTTTTCTGAGCTCATTCTCTTCTACCCTACCAGTAAATGCTATTCTCAGAGCTGAGTCACATGCTCTCTTCTCAGATCTTTCAAGTTTTCTCCCCAGATCGTCTACCAAGACAGAAAACTACCCTGGTCATTTTCATTTATACCATGACTCCAGTTATTATCTTTACAGATAGCTCACACATTTATATCCAGCCTTATCTCTCCTCTGAGTTTCATACTTGTATGATCTCTCTTGGAAGGCTGAAAGTCTCTGCAAGCCAATATGTCCTGAAATGAAATCAAGATCTCCTTAGCAATCCCCCATACTCTTAATCCTCTTCCCCTGTTCTCTGAGTCAGTGAATGGTACCATGATCCATCCAGTTATAAAAGTCAGAAAACTATATAGGAATCTTTTTCTTTATCTTCCATATTCTGTACATCACTGTATACTGTTGATTTTACCTCCCAAATAACTCACAAATGTATCTTGTCTGCAGTCCCACTGCCCTCACACTGATCTGAGACACCATCACATCTCTCCTGTCATGGCTAGTGCCATGGCTCCCTAAACATTCCCAGCATCTACTCTTGCTCCTTGTCAAGCTGGTTGCCACACAGTAGCTGGAGTAGTTTTTTCAAAATTTAAATTAGATTCCCTGTCTTTCTCTGTCTCTCTGTCTCTGTCTCTCTCTGTCTCTCTGTATCTCTCTCACACACACACATACACACTTCATGCCCCAAATCTGTAGATGCCTCCATTGTCTTGCCAGTACTCTTAGAACAGAAACATGATTTAGTTACGTAGTCTAAAGCTCAGTTTGGTCAGCTTCTCCCCTAACCTTCAGTCTCATTTTGTACTATTTTCTCCCAGTTTCTGCTTCAGCCACACTGGCCTTTCAGTAACAAGGTTGCTCCATGGTGCTTCTGCCCCAGGGGATTTGCCTGTGTGTCTCTGCCTGAGTCCATTTATCCTCTTCTATTCAACTCTTTATCTTTTCCTCTTCCTTCAATTCCTGGCTCAGTCATCGTTTCCTGAATCATCTTTGCAGTGTTTTATTTATTTGATGCTTAAAGTATTTATGCCCAGACCCCTCCGTTAGATTTTCAGATGCATGAAGGCAGAGACTGTCATTTACTGCTTATCCTTATATCCCTTGTGTAGCCCAATACCTCACAGAGTCACTGTGTTACACAAAATATAGGATGTCCCTGGAGTCATGCATTGCTATAGCTGGAATTGTTTACTTCACACACAAAGGATTTAAAATAAATACTGTAGGATGAATGAATGAGAGTAAATCAATGAGACTTAATATTGAATTGGGCATATGTATAGGAGTAACTGATAAAAAAAAGTAAATTGTCATTCTTAAGTGTTGACCTTAGGCAATATGATTAATGTTAATGCCATTAACAAAAATGGAGATCACGAAAACAATTTTAGGAGGAGGAAGTTGAGTTTACTCTTTGACATATAATTTTTGCTGTATAAGTGCAGATCTCCAGTGTTCAGTTGAGGTCTGGACTTGGGAAATTGGTTTTGGAATCATTAGCTTATAGATGGTATTTGTAGTCATATGTGTAGATAAAATCTATTCAGTGGAGCGGGGGAACTGGCTCACCCTAAGATTACAAATGCGTTATCACAGAAGTCACAGAAGGAGGAAGTTTCAGAAGGAGGGTGTGATAAACACTATTAGAAGGTGCACATTTCAATTAAGATGAAGAACTGGAGTGGAGATTATAGATTTAGTCTTTCCAGAGTGGCCACAGGAAGATGGCAGGGGACTTGGGAGTGAACGGAATGATTGATGATAAACATAAAGACACAGCGGACACTTAATGGCAAGGCATGATCCACGGAGATTTTTGACAAAGTGGGGTCCTTCTGAAAACCAGGATATTTGAAATCTGAGGGACAGGTAGGGGACAGAAATAGGGCAAGTAAGGGGATTTCAGAGCAAAGATGACAGAGTTCATGCTTAATGATCTCAATTTTCTCAGTGACACAGACCACTTACTCCTCAGCAGAGAAAATAAGGGCAGGAGCCTGGTGGAGTGCCTGGCGATGAAGACAAGACTGAGGGTCATCGCTGTGGGGAACAGGAAAGGGAGTCAGCTTGAGCAGGATAAAGGATGTGGAGTGAGGCAGGAAGCTCAAGACAGCTGAGCTCATACGCGTGTACTCCATTCAAGTCAGTGGCACTCCGCATCCCCAGGCCAGCCAAGGGAAAAACAGGTGGTTGTACTAATCCAGGTCTGGACATCATCAGAGTCAGTGCTGAGGAAGATTAAGGGATCAGGGGAGTGGAGGAAGTTGGAATGACTTGTAGTCATGTAGCTGAAATGACTGACAACAGCAAGGAGGTTGATAGGGAAGGAAGTGAAGCTGGACTGAGGTTGATGGGCTGGAAAGATACAGCAGGATTCTGAGACTGGAATTCTCCATGAGGCTTAAGTTAGGGCAATTCTGCTGAGTCAGGTGAAGAGAGAAACTGTAGTCAGACACTGAAAGATTAAATTAGAGATTGCAGCAAAGCAGCAGTGTGAAACCGATAAAAATATATACTTTGATGGTAGACACACCTGTGCATAAATCTTGTCTCTTAGATATTAATTGTGTGAACTTACAACTCAATTGCTTAATCTGTAAAATAGAGATAATGGTAGCTCCTATGTCAAAAGCTTCTAGCAGGAATTAAATGTGCTAATGCATGTGAAGCACTTAGCACAGTGTAGACCATGGTAGGCCTTCTAGAGGTAGGTGGATATTTGTATTCTTAACTTTATGATTATCATGATGTGACCTCAGGGTGTGGTGTGACTGTGAGTGGCTGAAGATGTGCAGGGGGGCAGAATTTCGGAGTGGAAAAGACTTGAGACCAGGGTATAAGAAGGGTGAATAACAGTATTCTTGCTTTGTCTCCATTACCAACAGGGGTGCCACAGCCGTAGGCTGGAGATGGTACTCTTGGCTTCCCCCGCCTCACACAAGGCACTTTGCAAAGGCAGCCCAAGACTCAACCCAGTTGGGATCTTGCAACCGGAAATATGTGTGCAGACAAGTTCAGCTTTGTTTGCTTGTAGTCATTCCGTGTATATCACAGTGTTTGATTTGCATTAAAAGGATGCCCAGGTTTTAGTAATGAGACCTTTTTGATTGTTTGGTTTCTGCACATAAAATTGGTTCTGAGTCAGCCAAATATGCTCATAATTAGGAGACAAACAGCAGAGGCCAGTTGTTAGCATTTTCTTTTGCTTATTTAAATAGTCAGCTTGTTTGGAGTCAAGCCATATTGATTCCAAGAAAGCTTTATTCAATTAGTGCCCATGTGTGCATTCAGCACTGTTTAGTCAGTGAGGACTCAGGTGGGCTTGGGAGTGACCCTGGTTACTTCCCAGAAGTGTTTGGTTACCACGTGTCCTGCATAGAAGATGGAGAGAATCTGGCTCCTGCAAGATGGCACTTACGTGCTGCCTCTGCAGACACAGACCATGTGAGCATCTTCAGGGTCCTATAGTCCTGTGGGTGATCCATTAAAGCCCACAAGTCTGAGTGCTCAACACAGGCTGAAAGACCTGGGGAAGATAAACTATGATTCCTAGCTTAAGAGAAGAAAAGAAGCTAGCAGTTAATAAGTGCTTACTGTGTGCCAGGTACTGTTCTAAGTGCCATTAGTGATAGCTAATCATATAATTATTACTCCGTCTTACAGCAAGGAGAACCAAACTCAAAGAATTAAGTGCCTTGTCTAAGATCACACAAAGTGGTGAAACTGGGATATAAATGCAGGTGATATGAGATCTAAGGCTCACATACTTAGTGAACTGTTAGTGTTTTTGTCTTTTGTTTTGTTTCCCTTTGTGTATATATGTGTTTAAAAAAAATTTTTTTCCAGGGCTTACTGGGAAATTTAAGCAAATTACATAAAGGACTATGTATTTGTAGCTTGCAAGACCAAATACGTGGGGAACATCCAGGACTAAGGTGAGATATTCTGGCAAGTTAGAGCAGGACACTGGGTGTCCAGGGGCCCAAGGCCTACTGGGAAGGTGATGATGAGAATTACTGGGGCTAAAGGGTACCTATAATGCCCAAAGTAAACCTCCTGGCAAAGTTTCAAGAAGATCAGAGATCAAGGTATGTTCGTTTTGAGTCTGATTGGAGATTACCAAAATGCAGGGACGATATCCATCTTTCTCTTTGGTTTAAACAACTTAAAATTAAGTGAGAAGAGAGATGAGGATAAAGAAGACACAAGGATGATATCAGGATGTAGTATATGAGGGTCCCAGAGGTTCTGGCAGAAGAAGGATTTCATTAGGATAACTGGTAGAGTCAAAGTGGTATTTCCTCAGTAGGAAGAAAGTAAATACAACAGAAATGGCAGTTAAGTCCAGGAGTGGGGATTTAGGGTGCTTAACCAACCAGTTTCCCTAGAACTGTCTTCGTTTTTCATTGAACACCCTACTTCTAGGAAATCCCTGTGTCTGGAATGAATAGGGAATGAGTCATCAATGCAGATTCCAGGAGAGGCTCAGGAAAAGCATCAGGAAGGGTGGTAGGGCAGCTAAGTTCTAGTCACTGTAATCAATTCTCTCTCTCAACCTCAGTGTCCTTAAATGTAAAGTAGGGAGAGGGATTCTTCTTGTGTGTGGTTACTGTGAGACCTGGGCTATAATGAGCATTAGAGAAAAAGGGACAAGGAACTAAAATCATGGAGCATTCTCTCTGAACCCATGCTGGAACTACAATGTCGCCTTTAATGCTCATTTGTAATATTATTATTGTTTTCTTTGTCTTATAGATAAGAAAAAAATGAATTAATGAGGCACTAAGTCCCTTGTCCCAAGTTATATGACTGGAATGAGTAGAGTTACATTTGAGAACCAGGCAGTAGAGATGGGGTTAGATACAACTGAAAGAATTTCCTCGCCAGTGAGGTTTGTGAAAAATCCAGGGTTAGGAGCCCCACTGCCCCAGTGAGGCCCTTCTACTGAGAAGAATGCCTGGGAATGATGTTATTCTGGCTTGAAGTGTCTGAGGTACAGGGTGCTGGATGGTTCTCAAAAGAGCTGACCTTTTTGACCTGAAACTATTTTTTTAAGAAGAGAAATAGCCATTCCTCTGAATTTCTGTTAAGGAGAGAGTTGGCCATTCCGAGCAAATAAGGCAGAGATAAAATGAAATAGGATCTGTTGCGGTCTACCCAAGAGTGCTTGTTTGGGATTATTTCTTCTTGGCTTGAAAGAAGATAATCAGCTCAGAAAAGAAAAGATGCCTTTGGGTATGAAATCTGTTTTTACAGTAGATGTTTGGTAAGCATTTAATCAGATGGAGAGACACACCTTAATCCGCTGCAACCCAGAAGCTGACATGTCTCCATTGGAAATTAATTATTTCTGACTTAATTAATAAGGAAAGGCCCTTTCCAGAACCAGCTCCATGGGAGACCCCTGAGTAATGGCTCTTGGAACTTCTTGGAGGCCTGGGGCTGCTATCTTCCTCTGATAAAGGAAACTCCAGTCAGACTGGCCTCATACCTAGCACTCTCACATTACAGAGGACATTTCAAAAGGGCAAATGACCTGGCAGATGTAGATCTTTGAAATGATAATTTTCTAATTCTTATTCATTAGCTTTCAGTTTCTGCAGAGATGTTTTTAAAGGGGAGGGGGGCGCAAAAATGACAACTAATCAATGTAGAATTTGAAAATCACAAATTTTCAAACTCTAATGTAAAAATTTATTCAAGCAGATATTACGAATTGATGCAAAAACCTTTGGGTGAATTTTTTTGGGGGAAAAAAGAAATTCACACTGCAACAAATATCACTGCCCAGTCCCTTACCAATTATTAAAGGTGTAAGTGTATAATGCAGTATTATATTACATAGATATGACCAAAAAAGTTGCAACGGACAAGAAAAAAATGAAACTATACTATAGGAAGATTCATATATTTATGGTAAAGTGGTATAATATTAACTTTTAAAGATTCTTAATGTTATTCCTAGAACAGTCACTAAATGGAATACAAAGACGTATAGCTAAAACGCTAATAGAGACATTAAAATCAATTACTAAAAAAAGAAAAAGATTTAAACAAAAAGACAGGAAAAGAATAATAGAAGATCAAAAAAAGACAGGGTAAAGTGAAAACAAATGAAATAATATAGCATGTCGATAACAGTGGGTACACTGTTTTACATTCGCACCAGCAAAGTATGAGGGTTCCAATTTCTTCACAACCTCACTAACACGTATTTTCCATTTTTTTGATAATAGCCATCCAGATGGGTTTGAGGTGGTATCTCACTGTGTTTTGATTTGCATTTCCTTAATGATTTAGTGATGTTGAGCATCTTTCCATGTGCTTTTGCTGGCCATTTGTGTATCTTCTTTGGAGAACTGTTTGTTCAAGTCCTCTGCCCATTTTTGAATTGGGTTGTTTTGTTGTTGTTGTTGAATTGAAGGAGTTATTTGTATATTCTGGATATTAAGCTCTTAGATACATGATTTGCACATATCTTCTCCCTGATTGTAGTTATTGTTGCCTAAAAATAATTTGATGAAATTTAAAACCCATTCATGTTGTGAAATCTCAGAAAACTAGAAATAGAAAAAAACTTCCTCAATATGAAAAAGTCATGAAAAATCTACACCTAACAGTATACTCAACAATAAAATATTATACATTGTCATCCTGTGATTTAGATCAAGGCAAAGATGTCTGATCTTATCATTTCTATTTAGCATTGTCCTGGCAGTCCCAGCCGGCACAATAAGGCAAGAAGTAAAAAATAAAAGGCATAAATACTTGGTAAAATAAAAAAGTTAAATAATCTGTGTTCATAGACAACATGATTTTTACATTAAAAAATCCAGGGAGATCTATAAAAAACCCAAATTAGACAGTAATTAATTTAGTAAGATAGCAGGATACTTGAGCAATATACAAAACCAATTTGATTTCTACATCATAGCAGCAAATAATTAGAAAATGGTGTATGGAATAAAGATAAAAGATAATTTATTTAAAAGTAACAGATATAATGAAAGTCATGCACTAACAAATTTAATGCATAGCCGAAAGAAATTAAAGAAGGCCTAAATACATGGCAAGATATAATATGTTTATGAATTAGAAGTCTCCACATTTTGTGATGTCAGTTTTTCCAAATTGATCTGTAAGCTTAAGGTAATTCTAATCATAATCTCAGCTGGTATTTTGTAGAAATTTAGAAGCTGATTCTACAGCCACAAAAATCTTGAAAAATGTGAGCAAATATAGAGGAATTAAACTTTATGATTTCAAGACAATATAAAGCTACATTTATCAAAATAGTGAGTTTTTGGCATAAGGGTAGACAGATGGATCAAAGGAAGAGAACAGAGAGTCCAGAAACAGACCTACACTATTAATATTTTAGAGGTGATATTTTAACTTTTTAAATAATTTTTATTGAAGTATAACTGATAAATAAAATTGTAAGATATTTAAAGTGTATAACATGATGTTTTGATATAATTAGAAATTGTGAAAGGATCCCCGCAATGAATTAACACTTCCACTCCCTCACATATTTACCTGTTGTTGTTGTTAACACTTAAGTTCTACTCACTTTGTAAATTTCAGTTATACAATGCAGTGTTATCAATGTAGTCACCATATTATACATTAGATCTTCAGACCTTATTCATCTTATAACTGAAAGTTGTACCCTTTAACCAAGCTCTCCTTATTTCCCCCACCTCCAGCCACTTACAACCACTTTTCTACTCTCTGCTTCTATGAATTTGACTTTTTTTTATACATGAAGAGCACTAACAACTTAATGAAAAAAGAGTAGAAAAATTGGACAGAAACATCACAAAAATGATATCAGAATGATTAGTGAAGTGATGCAAGAGCACTGAACATTGTTAGCCCTTTCCTCCCTTTCGCTCTTTCTCCCTCCCCCTCACTTGCTTCACTTGCAGTTGAAGCAAGTTGCAGTTCTATAAGCTCCCCTTTGAAGAGGCCAGTGTGGTCAGGAACTGAAGTCCAATAGCTAATACTACAGAACGGAGGTCCTCAGTCCAACAACCTGCTAAGAACTGAATCTTGGCCACAGCCGCATGAGTGAGCTTGAATCATATCCTTTTCCAGTAGCACTTTGAGAGGGTTATAGTCCCAGCCACCCCTTGATTGCATTCCAGCTGAGCTGTGCCTAGATTCCTAACCTACAAAAATTGTGAGATAATAAAGGTTTGTTACTTTGAGCTGCTAAGTTTTGTGGCAATTTGTTACACAGCAATAGATACCTATTACAGTGACTTTATCGAAAATCAAATAATTTATTGGCTCCATTTCTGGACTTTCTAATCTATTGATCTGTTTGTCTATCTTTACCCCCAGAACACACACCGATGATTTCTGTGGTTTTCAAATTAGGTATTGCAAATCCTCCAACTGTATTATTCTTTCTCAGGGTTGTTTTAGTTATTCTAGGTCCTTTGTTTTCTGCATTGATTTTAGAATAATATTACCAATTTCTAAAGTAAGTAGATAAATAAATAAATAATGAAAGACTGATGTGACTTTGATTGGGATTGCATTGAATCTGTATCATTTGGAAAGAACTGACATCTTAACTAAGTTGAGTTATCTAGTATATGAATATGATAGATACCTTTATTGTCTATCTTTATACCTTTCTGTTTCTTTTTTTGGTCTTTAATTACTTTCTGCCATATTTTGTAGTTTTTAGTATAAAAGACTAGCATATTATTTGTTAATTTCCTCCTAAATATGTTTATGATATTGTTGGTGGTATTGCATTACTGTTGTATAAATTTTACTTGTCAATTTTGATTTGCTAGTATTAGAATTATATTTAGTTTTTGTATATTTAATTCTTGCTTCTAGTAGCTTTTTTAGTAGATTCCATAGGGGTTTCTACATATACAATCATTATCTGAAAATGATAACAGGTAACAATTTTACCTCTTTTCCAATCTTTATTTTCCTGCCCCTAACCTACCTACCTCCTTCCCTTCCTTCCTTCCTTCCTTCCTTTATTCTTTACTAGTTTGGACTTCCAGTATAATGTTGAATATAAATTAGGAGCAGATATTTTTGCCTTCTTCCTGATCTTGGTGGAAAAGCATTCAGTATTTCACAGTTAAGTATGGTGTTAGCAGTAGTGAGTTTTTTGTTTTCATTGTATAAATGTATTTTATCAGAATGAGGAATTTCTCTTCTGTTCTTGGTTTCCTGAGAGTTATTATCATGAAAAAGTGGTAAATTCAATCAAATGCTTTACTGTGTTTACTGAGGTGATCACTTCTTTTTCTCATCATTCTGTTGATGTGGAAAATTACATCGCTTGACTTTCACATGTAAAACAACCTTGCATTCCTGAGATAAATTCCTTTTGATGATTTATTACCCTTTTATCGACTGCTGGAAAAGGTATGCTAATATTTTTATTAAGTATTTTGTGTCCATGTTCATGAGGAATATTGATCTGTAATTGTTTTCCTTCTAATGTTTTTGTAAGATATTTATATCAGTATTATGTCAGTTTAATGAAATGTGTAAGAAATTGACCCTTTCTCCTGTATATTCTAAAAAGTTTGTGTACAATTTGTATTATCTCTCTTAATGTTTCATTGAATTGTTATGAAGTCATGTGGACTTGGAATTTTCTTTGTGGAATGATTTTTTTATTATAAATTTCATTTTTAGTAGATATTGTGACTTTTAGATTTTCTATTTCTGCTTCTGTTAACCTTAAGTTCCACTTTTCAAGGGTTTGTTCTTTTAAGCTATATTAAAGAATTTATTGTCAAAGTTCTTCATACTATTCCCGTATTATCACTTTAATTTATTTTTTTAACATCTTTATTGGAGTATAATTGCTTTACATTGTTATGTTAGTTTCTGCTGTATGACAAAGTGAATCAGCTATACAACAAAGTGAATCAGCTATATGTATACATATATCCCCTTATCCCCTCCCTCTTGCGTCTCCCTCCCTCCCTCCCTATCCTACCCTTCTAGGTGGTCACAAAGCACCAAGCTGATCTCCCTGTGCTATGCATTTGCTTCCCGCTAGCTATCTATTTCACATTTGGTAGTGTATGTATGTCAGTGCCACTCTCTCACTTCGTCCCAGCTTACCCTTGCCCTTCCCCGTGTCCTCAAGTCTTTATTCCTGTCCTGCCCCTAGGTTCTTCAAAACCCTTTCTTGTTTTTTAGATTCCATATATATATCACTTTAATGTTAATAGATCTATAATGATGTCCTCTCTTTCATTCCTGATGTTGGCAATTTGTGTTTTCTTTTTATCTTAACCAATCTTGTTAGATTTTGATTAATTTATTACTGTTTTCAAAGTACTGACATTAATTTTTTTGTATTTGTCAATTTTCTATTTTATTGACTACTGATATTCGTTTTTCCTTCTGCTGATTTTTGGTGTAATTTGATCTTTTTTAGCTTCTTAAGGTAGAAGCTAAGGTAATTGGTTTCAGCCCTTCCTTCTTTTCTAATATAATCATTTAAAGCTATTTAATGCTGTCTAAGTACCTCTTTAGCCATAACCCACACATTTAGATATGTTGGGTTTTCATTATCACTCACTTCAAAATGCTTTTTAATTTTCTTCTGATTTTTTCTTTGACTCATGAATTATTCAAAGTGGTATTACTAAATTGCCAAATATTGGGGGATTTTCTGGATATCCTAATGATGTTGTTTTCTAATTTAAAATACTTTTAGCCAGATAATATACTCTGCATGATTCCACTGTTTCACATTAATCAAAACTTGTCTTATGACCTAGAATATTGGTCTCTCTTGGTGACTCTTCCACATGCCACTGAAAATAATAAGTATCCTGTGGTTTTGAGGGGAGGTGTTCTATAAATGCCAGTTAGGTCAAGTTGCATGGTAGCATTTTTCAAATCTTGTTTTTTACCAATTTTTGTGTACTTACTCTATCGGTTACTCAGAGAGGAATGTATAAGTACCCAACTGTAATTTCCCTCAGCTCTCCTGCTCTGCCCTCAGCTGTCCATTTGTAGCAAACCCAGTTTGCCTTGATTGATCAGTTTCTCTCAGTTCCCTTCCTGCCTCTGCTTTTGGAGGGTATTTGCCTTGCACTTGGAGGAGGGTCCATGCACCTCACTGGGATCTCTCTCCGCTCTTGCCCTGCATCCAGCCTTTCACATGGTACTCCTGAGCATTCAGTGACGATCCATGGGAAAGAGTTGGTGGGTGAAGACTTTGTAGCTGAGGTAGCTCAGAATTTCAGATTGTAATGCAAGCCCACCCAGGGCCATGGCAAGTGTATTAAAAGTGTATGTTCTCCTAAACCTCATCCATGATGGATTTTTCCTCTTCACAGTTCTCCATGAGCCATCAGTTTCTTTTATCCTATAATGTGTTTATCCTTTTCTGGAATTTAGTGCATTTGCATTCTGAAGTTTCTGATAGGATTTTTTAAAGCTATAATTTTATTGCATAACCAGCTTGTTTTGGTTGGTAGAATAAGAACAATGATTTCTTGCAAGTTTCTAATACCAACAGGAGGAGTAAGTCTGTTTCAGTTGATTTTTCATTTTGGGGATTACTTTTTCAAGTCTATTTTTAAATATGGAAAACATTTACTTGGTTCAAAACCGAAAGCATATAAAAAGTATGATGTGAGAATTTTTGTTTTAATTATTTTCTCCTTTTAAAATTAACAGTTGTACTTTGCTTCTTGTTTATTTTTTCAGTGTTCCTTTTTCAAATATAAGCAAGTGTGTGTATGTGTGTATCTAGTTAGGTTAGATAATATAAGTATATAGATCTTAATTTCCCATCCTTTCTTACACAAAAGGTAGCATTCTAAAAATTGTTCTGTACTTTGTTGGATTGTAAACTTAAAAGAATTTAAAGTTGACTATAATACAGAAAAATATAAATATGATAAGAATATAGCCTAGTGATTAATTATAAATGAATCCATTTGTGTGATCACTACCTTATCCAAGAAATAAAATGTAAATAGAAACTCCTAAGACTCCCTCATGTCCCCTCTCAATTATTATATTCTTTTTCTCCTGGAATATAACCACTATCCAGGTTTTTACCATCACCGATAAGTCATGCAGGCTTTTGAAATTTTATAGGTGAAATCATACAGACCTTCTTTTGTGTCTGGGTTATCTACTCAATGATATATTTGTAAGAGTCAACAATAGTTTTTTATGTAAAGCCTTATTAGTTCATTCATTTTTATGGCTGAATAATATTCCATTGTATGATTAGCATGCACTTTATTTTGTTGTTCTATTTTTCATTATATTTGCTATTGGAAATTATATTTGTAATTTAGGTATCATCTAAAAATAATTACAACTTTATTTCTTACTTTTTGATCCTTATACATGTGTTTTCTTTCCCTTGTCCTACAATGTTGAAAAGAAGAAGTAAGAGGGAACATATTAGTTGCTAAATGTCATAAGGTTTTTATTTTTTGAGAATTAAGGCAAAGCTTTATATTCTGGGTTTGCTAGTAGTTTTTAATTTTTGTCATCAGTAGAGCTTGAATTTTATCAAATGATACCTAGGCATCTATTGAAATAATGTTTTTCTCCTTTGTTCTGGTAGTGAGTCATATTACATTGATTGATTTTTGAATGATAAACCAACCACATTTTATGTTATCTTTTATGTATTGCTGCGTATTTTTGCAAATATTATCTTTTTAAAGTTTCATTTAAGTAGGATTGACCAATACTTTTTCTTTCTTATAATGTCTTCACTTTGTTTTAAAACCAAGTTAATTCTGTTTTCATAAAATGAAATGGCGGATGCTCCCTCTTTTTCCATTTTCTGGAAAGATTTCTATAAGCTTGGTGTTATTCTACCCTAAAAGTTTACCAGACTTTCCCTATGAAGTAATATGGGACTACCATTTCATTTGTGAGGAGTTCTTTTTTTTAAAAAAAGGATACAATTTCCTTGATAGAAAAGGACTATTTATATTTTCTCTTATTCCTATGTCAATTTTAGTGAATTATGATTTTTCTAAGATTTATTTAATCTAAATTATAAAATTTATTATCAAAAAATTGATCATAATACCTTTAATTTTAAATGTGATATCCTCCTCTTCCTTCCTGATTTGGGAATTTTTTCTTTTTTTTCTTCATTAGTATTAATTTTTTTAATCAGTGTTTTACTCTTTAAAGAACCAGTTTTTGTTTTCGTCAGTCCTTTCTGTTATATTTTTGTTTGCTGTTTGATTTGTCTCTTAGCATATTGATTTTCTTCATATATTTCCTTTGTGCTCCCTTTTTGGACTTAATCTGCTTTTTGCTGTCTTCTGACTCTCCCTCATGGTGGATCATTCTCTTATTTTATGTAAGCACATTTTCAGGAGAGACTGTTTTGTCTATAGACATCTTTTTTTTTAAATAAATTTTTAAAAAATATATTTATTTAGCTTTTGGCTATGTTTGGTCTTTGTTGCTGCACTCGAGCTTTTCTCTCTAGTTGTGGCAAGCGGGGGCTACTCTTCATTGCGGTGCATGGGCTTCTCACTGCAGTGGCTTCTCTTGTGGAGCACGGGCTCTAGGCATGTGGGCTTCAGCAGCTGCAGCACAGGGACTCAGTAGTTGTGGCACACGGGCTCAGTTGCTTCGCAGCATGTGGGATCTTCCTGGACCAGGGATTGAACCCATGTCCCCTGCATTGGCAGATGGATTCTTAACCACTGTGCCACCAGGGAAGTCCCTAAACATCTTTCTTATACACCCAAATTGTATAATAGTTAATCTGGATTGCTTTGCATTTAGTTTTGCCAGACAGCCTAAGAGTTTTCAACAGCTGGAAACTACATTTTACTTTTGTTTTTCTCATTTGTGAATTACCATCCTGACTAGAGAAAATTTTGACTTTATTTCCACACATGAAATAAACTTATGAATTAAATTTCCATGGGAGACCTACAAGACATTTTTACCCACCCAAAGTCCTAGACAGAAGCTGTCATTTCCTAGGGTTCTGGGGGCTGGGGGGTGGGGGCAGTGCAGGCATTCTCTTCATCCTATCAACCAGGTACAGTCCTCCCACGATTCTGATTCTGAACCGGGCCTCACTGGCCCTCCTTGACTCACTTGGGCCCAAAGCCAAGTGATCTGTTTCTGAGATAGCACTGAGATGCCAAATCTTCCCTCTGAAGCCTCAATCTGTCATGTTATGGCTTCTGCAGTGACATCTATAGGGGTTATTATTCTGCTTAATTTTATACATTGTTTCTGGGTTTTCTTTTTGTTTAAATTTTGGAATAGATAGATACTCCATTGGGATAGAGATTCCTGCTAACTCTTTCATCATCTTGCCTAACTTGATTCTAGGTGAGCTTTATAAAAGTTAGACTGGAATCTGATTAATCTGTATGTTTCAAATGAGGTGGTGGAGGTGGCAGTATAAGTGGGGAGAATATGGAAATGTAAGAATGCATTTGGATGGCCAGGAAAAGAGACAAAATGGATGGACTGTGTAACATGCATCTTATTCTGCTAGCAAGATAGCCAGCATAGAAAAACATCACTCCCAAGTCATCTTAGATATCAATCAAGTCTTGGTGAAGAATTGCCTGTGGAATTAAGCAAAAATAAATCAGAACACAAAGGTTATGCTTCTTCAGAATGCAAATATATATGAGATTTGAGGTTGAAAATAATTCTACAGTGAGAAGTAAAATTAAGTCCATCAGTATGTATTGGGTTTTAGTGAATTTGGCATCACTCACCCCTAATTTAGAGTGTTCCAAACTTTGCAATTAAGAGCTACAATTGAAGAATGCCTGAACACAGGCTTATTAGTAGAGAGTTACAAAAGCTCAACAAAAACCACCTAAATTATAGACCTTGACTGTTCACAGGGCTTCCTCAGTTTTGGCAAATCAATGTTTTTAAAGGCTAAGTGTGTTGTTGGGGAAGAGATGGTGTATTTATTGCTCACTGTATTTATTTATATCAATCTTTTAATGTATCTCAGACTCAGAGATGTGCATGACTTGAACTTCACATTCAATCATCCAGTAAAAAAAAACCCTTTCAGTTTTTGTTTTTACTGTATTTTTTTTTTAAAGCAGTTTTAGATTCACAGCAAAATTGAGATTTCCCCTTAGAGCTCTTGCCCACACACATTCATGGTCTTCCTCATTATCAACATCCGTCACCAGAGTGGTGCATTTGTTATAACTGATGAACCTACACTGGCACATCATAGTCACCCGAAGTCCATAGTTGACAACACTCTTGGTGTTGTACATTTATGGGTTTGGACAATGGTATGTATCATGCAGAGTATTTTCACTGCCCTAAAAATCCTCTGTTCTCTGCCTGTTTATCCCTCCCTTTCCCCTTTCCCTGGGCAACCACTGGTCTTTTTTCTGTCTCCATACTTTTGCCTTTTCCAAGATATCATATACTTGGCATCATACCGTATGTAGCCTTTCCTGATGACTTTGTTCATTTAGTAATATGCATTTAAGTTTTTACTTTACCCATCCCTAACTTCATTTCTTTTTCTCAACACTTGTCATAATGTGTGAAATCTACATGTTTGGGGGGGTATATATTCATTCTGTAAAATGATAAGATTGTAATAGATAATGTTGGTAGCCTGCTGCATCCCTTAACTGCCATGAATGTTGACTTATAACATTCCCAGTTGCCCCTTTTCTGGAGAATTGTCCTTAGCTAAAATTCCTTAGAATTTTAAATGTAATGTTTTATTTCTTAAGCTGAGTAGCAGGTATATGGGCTTTTTGTTATATTGTGCATACATCTGTATGCCCAAAAGCTTTCTTGAAAAAAAAGAAAAATGTATTTAATGCTGTTTCCTATATATTTAAGTTTACATATATAGCACATGCGCACCAACATTGCCTTGTTTTATACTTTTTTCCCTCTGGATTTGTTTTATGTTGTTCTTAATACTACCTGTGTTGCTCTATGCAGATCTTCAGTGTTTCTGAATGCTGCAGTGCAGTCCAGTATTTATCCCTCACATTTTGCTTTCATTCTTCTAGCAGTGGCTCCCTTCCACCATTTTACCTGTCCTCTTGTAGACCTATGCTGGAGTTTTCTTCATGTATTGCTGTATCATAGAATGTCCACATATGCAATTTCACTGAGTATACCCAGACAGCTCTCAATCAGATAGATCCAAATAACATCTCATTTTACACTTCTACCAAAAGTGGATGAGGGATTCTGTTTTTCCACCATCTTCTCCTAGGCTGTCATCAGATAACAAAATCTACAGCATCCTTTGTTGAAAAAGAATTCTTAAATGTGATGTAGCAAAATTAGTTCATTCTTACCTCAAAATTTATGCTTTTTTTTTGTATCTGGTTTAGGAAGTTCATTGTGACACCAAGATTACAGAAATATTCTGGGCTGAAGAATGGTGGTTCTAAAGGTTCTATCAGGGGAGTGCAGCTGCTTGAATGCTCTTGGTCAGAGAACTGTTCTCCTCTATCTGAGAAAGTGATCCTTTTCAACCACAGGGACATTTTCAGGAGGAATGCCCATGGGGGTTTGAGGGAGAGGACTGCCTTTAGACACCCAGAGCACATGTGTTGTCCTGGACAATCAATGGAGACCCAGCTGTTCCAAACAGGACGTTCTCATGTATGAGTTAGGAGACTTGAAAGCAAGACAACTCAGACACACTGGACTAGCCTTTCCCTTTCTGCACCTCAGGATTCTCATGTGTAAATATGGAGAGGATGGCCAATAACATCTTTATTATCTCCTTAAACTCAAACAGTTCATGTAAAATAAATAAATAAATAAATAAATAAATAAATAAATAAATAAATAAATAGATAGATAAATAAATAAATAAAAAACCAATTTAAAATGTCAACATTTCAGAGCTATAGGAGTCAAGCTTGGTGATAGTTTTTCATGTGCCCTAGAACAAGCCATTTATAAATCAAGGTCATCTTAGATTCTAGTTGGGACCGTATTAAACTCTTTACCAAGAGTATTACTTTAGCCTAACTGACATATATATGTATATATTATAAATTGTCAAACCTTGGTGATTTACTGCAATAGAAACAAATTTCTCACTCAGGTAAAGTCCATTTGAGGGATTTTGGTTGGGTGGCTTTCCAGGCCATCACTTAAGAACCCAGGATTCAGGGCTTCCCTGGTGGCGCAGTGGTTGAGAATCTGCCTGCTAATGCAGGGGACACAGGGTCGAGCCCTGGTCTGGGAGGATCCCACATGCCACAGAGCAACTAGGCCCGTGAGCCACAACTACTGAGCCTGTGCTCCGCAACAAGAGAGGCCGCGATAGTGAGAGGCCCGTGCACCACGATGAAGAGTGGCCCCCGCTTGCCTCAACTAGAGAAAGCCCTCGCACAGAAACGAAGACCCAACACAGCAAAAATAAATTAATTAATTAATAAACTCCTACCCCCAACATCTTCTTAAAAAAAAAAAGAACCCAGGATTCTTCCATCTTGTGGTTATTCCCTTTTTGAGGTTCTTGAAGTTCTTTCTGGTCACCTTCCAGACAGGAAGAGAGAACAGAGTTCACTGTGGGAGGATATTTTGAGACTAAGCATTGAAGTGGCACACAGCACTGCATTCTCTGTGCTGGAACTTGATCCCATGACTACAGTAACAGAGATAGAGGCTAAGAAATCCAGTTTGGGTGTGTGCCATGAAGAAGACTTTCAGGGAACACAGAGAAGTCTCTGCCACAGCAGCACTCCCTGTTAGGCATCTGCAGAACACAGATTAGTTTTGTTTTAATTATAGAAGCAATGTAACAACATTAAAAAGTGTTTCAAAACTAGGGAGGAATTACCCATAATCCCATGCCAGGAACAAAATACCTGTTAGTATTTCTGCAACTTTACATAGCCGGGACCTTAGAGGGCATGTACATGAGTAGTCCTCCCTCCCTTCCCTCCTTCTTGATTTTCTAACTTCCTTCTTTAAACATTTCTTGTTTTGTTTTGTTTAAACACTTCTTGGTTGTGTACAGGGTTAGACATCAAGAACACAGAGATC
Organism: Tursiops truncatus; assembly: GCF_011762595.2. Classification (NCBI taxonomy): domain Eukaryota; kingdom Metazoa; phylum Chordata; class Mammalia; order Artiodactyla; family Delphinidae; genus Tursiops; species Tursiops truncatus. The sequence goes on from NC_047049.1 coordinate 48,996,470, forward strand.
AGTAAGACACAAAATTTTGGGAATTCCCTGGCGGCCCAGTGGTTAGGACTGCACTTCCACCGCAGGGAGCACAGGTTCGATCCCTGATCCCTGGTTGGGGAACTACGTTCCCACAAGCCGCATGGCACAGCAAAAAGAAAAAAAAAAAAAAAGACACAGAATTTTAAATTTGCCCTCAAGAAGTTGCACTAGCATGAGATCAGGCCAGTAACCAACCATTATAACATAACATGACTAGGGATGTGATAGAAATAAATGTGGAGTATTGCGGCAGCACTTATCCCAGAAACAGATATCCAGAGAAGGTGGTATCTTAACTGAGTAATAAAGGATAAATAGAAGCTAGTGGTAATAAAGAGTTCCAGAGCATTCCATGGAGTGGGGGGAGTGGGGGCACCATTCTCCAAGGCCTGGAGACATGAGATAGAACACCATTGTATTATCATACAGAATATCTTCACTGTCCTAAACATCCCCTTCCCTCTACCTATTCATTCCTCCTTCTTTCCCCTCAATCCCTATAAACCATTGATCTTATTAGTCACTATAGTTTTGCCAGTTCAGAACGTCATATAGCTGGAATTATAGAGCTGGCCCTTTCAGACTGATTTCTTTCACTTAGTAATGTGCATTTAAGGTTCCTTCATGTCTTTTTGTGGCTTGCTAGCTCATTTCTTTTCAGTGCTAAATAATATTCCATTATCCGGATGTAGCAGTTTATTTATCCATTCACCTACTGAAGGACATTTTGGTTGCTTCCAAGGCTTGGCAGTTATGAAATTACTATGTAGGTTTTTGTGGGGACCTGCAAGGAGAGATATTGCTGGATTGTATGGTAAGACTGTGTTTAGATTTGGAAGATACTGCGAGACTGTTCTTCCAAAGCAGCTGTACCACTTTGCATTTCCACAAGCAATGATTGAGAGTTCCTGTTGCGCTGAGTCTTCACTAGCTTATGATGTTGTCAATGTTCTGGATGTTAACTATTCTAATTGGTGTGTAGTGGTTTATCATTGTTGTTTTAATTTGCCATTACCTAATGATATATGATGTGTTACATCTTTTCATATGATTATTTGCCATTTGATTATCTTCTTTGGTGAGATGTTTGTTTGGACACTTTACCCATTTTTTTTTTTTTTTTTTCGGTATGCGGGCCTCTCACTGTTGTGGCCTCTCCCGTTGCGGAGCACAGGCTCCGGACGCGCAGGCTCAGCGGCCATGGCTCACGGTCCCAGCCACTCCCCGGCACGTGGGATCTTTCCGGACCGGGGCACGAACCCGTGTCCCCTGCATCGGCAGGCGGACTCTCAACCACTGCGCCACCAGGGAAGCCCCCCTTTACCCGTTTTAATTGAGCTGTATGCTTTCTTATTTTTGAGTTTTAAGAGCTCTTCATATATTTTGGATAGTAGTGCTTTATCGGATACGCATTTGGCAACTGTTTAGTCCCAGTCTGTGGCTTATTTTTTCATTCTCTTAAAAGTGTATTTCTTAGGGTAGATGTTTTTCATTTTAATGAAGTCCAGCTTATCAATTTTTTCTTCCATGGAGTGTGCTTTCGTACTGTATTACAAAGTCAGTGCCAAACGCAAGGACATTTTCTCCCATGTTAACTTCTAGAAGTTTTATAATTTTGCATTTATATTTGAATCTGTAGTCCATTTTCAATTAAATTTTGTGAAAAGTGTAAGGTCTGTGTCAAGATAAATTTTTTTTGTATGTGGATGTCCCGTTGTTCCATCAACATTTGTTGAAAAGACTACCTTTTCCCCATTAAATTTCCTTTGCTCCTTTGTCAAAGTTCGTTAGGCTCTATCTGTGTAGGTCAATTTCTGGGGTCTCTATTCCGTTCCATTGATTTATTTGTTCTTTTGCCAATACCACACTGTCCTGATTAAAGTCGTTTCTGTGAATTTTAATACATTTATAGATTTATGTAACCACCACAATAATCAGCATATGGAACAATTCCATCACTCAAAAAAAAAAAAAGAACTTCCTTATGTTTTCTCTATTCTTTTTTTTTTTTTATTCCAGCAAACCTCACTAATAATCTCTTAGATTTTAAAGTTAAAGCCTGAAGACATGGATGAACTGTAGGAAAGTCAGCAATAACCTTTGCCTGCTATAGATCAATTCAAAAGGGCTCAGAAGGAAAAGAATGTGGTCAGGCTGTTTTTTTTTTTTTTTTTTTTTTACATCTTTATTGGAGTATAATTGCAATGCAATGGTTTGTTAGTTTCTGCTTCATAACAAAGTGAATCAGTTATACATATACATATGTTCCCATATTTCTTCCCTCTTGCGTCTCCCTCCCTCTGACCCTCCCTATCCCCTCCAGGCGGTCACAAAGCACCGAGCTGATCTCCCTGTGCTATGTGGCTGCTTCCCACTAGCTATCTACCTTACGTTTGGTAGTGTATATATGTCCATGCCTCTCTCTCGCTTTGTCACAGCTTACCCTTCCCGCTCCCCATATCCTCAAGTCCATTCTCTAGTAGGTCTGTGTCTTCATTCCCGTCTTACCCCTAGGTTCTTCATGACATTTTTTTTCTTAAATTCCATATATATGTGTTATAATACGGTATTAGTCTTTCTCTTTCTGAATCACTTCACTCTGTATGACAGACTCTAGGTCTACCCACCTCATTACAAATAGCTCAATTTCGTTTCTTTTTATGGCTGAGTAATATTCCATTGTATATATGTGCCACATCTTCTTTATCCATTCATCCGATGATGGACACTTAGGTTGTTTCCATGTCTGGGCTGTTGTAAATAGAGCTGCAATGAACATTTTGGTACATGACTCTTTTTGAATTATGGTTTTCTCAGGGTATATGCCCAGTAGTGGGACTGCTGGGTCATATGGTAGTTCTATTTGTAGTTTTTTAAGGAACCTCCATACTGTTCTCCATAGTGGCTGAACCAATTCACATTCCCACCAGCAGTGCAAGAGAGTTCCCTTTACTCTACACCCTCTCCAGCATTTATTGTTTCTAGATTTTTTGATGGCCATTCTGACCAGTGTGAGATGATATCTCATTGTAGTTTTGATTTGCATTTCTCTAATGATTAATGATATTGAGCATTCTTTCATGTGTTTGTTGGCAGTCTGTATATGTTCTTTTGAGAAATGTCTATTTAGGTCTTCTGCCCATTTTTGGATTGGGTTGTTTGTTTTTTGGTTATTGAGCTGCATGAGCTGCTTATAAATTTTGGAGATTAATCATTTGTCAGTTGCTTCATTTGCAAATACTTTCTCCCATTCTGAGGGTTGTCTTTTGGTCTTGTTTATGGTTTCCTTTACTGTGCAAAAGCTTTGAAGTTTCATTAGGTCCCATTTGTTTATTTTTGTTTTTATTTCCATTTCTCTAGGAAGTGGGTAAAAAAGGATCTTGCTGTGATTTATGTCATAGAGTGTTCTGCCTATGTTTTCCTCTAAGAGTTTGATAGTTTCTGGCCTTACATTTAGGTCTTTAATCCATTTTTTTTTTTTTTTTTTTTTTTTTTTTTGCAGTACGTGGGCCTCTCACTGTTGCGGCTTCTCCCGTTGCGGAGCACAGGCTCCGGATGCGCAGGCTCAGCGGCCATTGCTCATGGGCCCAGCCGCTCTGCGGCATGTGGGATCTTCCCGGACAGGGGCACGAACCCGTGTCCCCTTCATTGGCAGGCGGAATCTCAACCACTGCGCCACCAGGGAAGCCCTTTAATCCATTTTGAACTTATTTTTGTGTATGGTGTTAGGGAGTGATCTAATCTCATACTTTTACATGTACCTGTCCAGTTTTCCCAGCAAACTTATTGAAGAGGCTGTCCTTTCTCCACTGTACATTCCTGCCTCCTTTATCAAAGATAAGGTGACCATATATGCGTGGGTTTATATCTGGGCTTTCTATCCTGTTCCATTGATCTATCTTTCTGTTTTTGTGCCAGTACCATAGTGTCTTGATTACTGTAGCTTTGTAGTATAGTCTGAAGACAGGGAGCCTGATTCCTCCAGCTCTGTTTTTCGTTCTCAAGATTGCTTTAGCTATTCGGGGTCTTTTGTGTTTCCATACAAATTGTGAAATTTTCTGTTCTAGTTCTGTGAAAAATGCCAGTGGTAGTTTGATAGGGATTGCATTGAATCTATAGATTGCTTTGGGTAGTAGGGTCATTTTCACAATGTTGATTCTTCCAATCCAAGAACATGGTATATCTCTCCATCTATTTGTATCATCTTTAATTTCTTTCATCAGTGTCTTATAATTTTCTGCATACAGGTCTTTTGTCTCCTTAGGTAGGTTTATTCCTAGATATTTTATTCTTTTTGTTTCAATGGTAAATGGGAGTGTTTTCTTGATTTCACTTTCAGATTTTTCATCATTAAGTGTATAGAAATGCCAGAGATTTCTGTGCATTAATTTTGTATCCTGCTACTTTACCAGATTCATTGATTAGCTCTAGTAGCTTTTTGGTAGCATCTTTAGGATTCTCTATGTATAGTATCATGTCATCTGCAAACAGTGACAGCTTTACTTCTTCTTTTCCGATTTGGATTCCTTTTATTTCCTTTTCTTCTCTGATTGCTGTGGCTAAAACTTCCAAAACTATGTTGAATAAGAGTGGTGAGAGTGTGCAACCTTGTCCTGTTCCTGATCTTAGTGGAAATGCTTTCAGTTCTTCACCATTCAGGACGATGTGGGCTGTGGGTTTGTCATACATGGCCTTTGTCATGTTGAGGAAAGTTCCCTCTATGCCTGCTTTCTGCAGGGTTTTTATCATAAATCGGTGTTGAATTTTGTCAAATGCTTTCTCTGCATCTATTGAGATGATCATATGGTTTTTATTCTTCAATTTGTTAATATCATGTATCACGTTGATTGATTTGCGTATATTGAAGAATCCTTGCATTCCTGGAATAAAGCCCACTTGATCATGGTGTATGATCCTTTTAATGTGCTGTTGGATTCTGTTTGCTAGTATTTTGTTGAGGATTTTTGCATCTATGTTCATCAGTGATATTGGCTTGTAGTTTTCTTTCTTTGTGACATCCTTGTCTGGTTTTGGTATCAAGGTGATGGTGGCCTCATAGAAAGAGTTTCTCAGTGTTCCTCCCTCTGCTATATATTGGAAGAGTTTCAGAGGGATAGGTGGTAGCTCTTCTCTAAATGTTTGATAGAATTTGCCTGTGAAGCCATCTGGTCCTGGGCTTTTGTTTGTTGGAAGATTTTTAATCACAGTTTCAATTTCAGCTTGTGATTGGTCTGTTCATATTTTCTATTTCTTCCTGATTCAGTCTTGGCAGGTTGTGCCTTTCTAAGAATTTGTCCATTTCTTCCAGGTTGTCCATTTTATTGGCATAGAGTTGCTTGTAGTAATCTCTCATGCTCTTTTGTATTTCTTCAGTGTCTGTTGTTAGTTCTCCTTTTTCATTTCTAATTCTATTGATTTGAGTCTTCTCCTTGTTTTTCTTGATGAGTCTGACTAATGGTTTATCAATTTTGTTTATCTTCTCAAAGAACCAGCTTTTAGTTTTATGGATCTTTGCTATTGTTCCCTTCATTTCTTTTTCATTTATTTCTGATCTGATGTTTATGATTTCTTTCCTTCTGCTAACTTTGGGGTTTCTTTGTTCTTCTTTCTCTAATTGCTTTAGGTGCAAGGTTAGGTTGTTCATTCGAGATGTTTCTTGTTTCTTAAGGTAGGATTGTATTGCTATAAACTTCCCTCTTAGAACTGCTTTTGCTGCATCCCATAGGTTTTGGGTTGTCGTGTCTCCATTGTCATTTGTTTCCAGGTATTTTTTGATTTCCTCTTTGATTTCTTCAGTGATCACTTCATTATTAAGTAGTGTATTGTTTAGCCTCCATGTGTTTGTATTTTTTACAGATCTTTTCCTGTAATTGATATCTAGTCTCATAGCGTTGTGGTCGGAAAAGATACTTGATACAATTTCAATTTTCTTAAATTTACCAAGGCTTGATTTGTGACCCAAGATATGATCTATCCTGGAGAATGTTCCATGAGCACTTGAGAAAAATGTGTATTCTGTTGTTTTGGGATGGAATGTCCTTAAATATCAATTAAGTCCATCTTGTTTAATGTATCATTGAAAGCTTGTGTTTCCTTATTTATTTTCATTTTGGATGATCTGTCCACTGGTGAAAGTGGGGTGTTTAAGTCCCCTACTATGAATGTGTTACTGTCGATTTCCCCTTTTATGGCTGTTAGTATATGCCTTATGTATTGAGGTGCTCCTATGTTGGGTAAATAAATGTTTACAATTGTTATATCTTCTTCTTGGATTGATCCCTTGATCGTTATGTAGTGTCCTTCTTTGTCTCTTCTAATAGTCTTTATTTTAAAGTCTATTTTGTCTAATTTGAGAATTGCTATTCCAGCTTTCTTTTGGTTTCCATTTGCATGGAATATCTTTTTCCATCCCCTTACTTTCAGTCTGTATGTGTCTCTAGGCCTGAAGTGGGTCTCTTGTAGACAGCATATATATGGGTCTTGTTTTTGTATCCATTCAGCCAATCTGTGTCTTTTGGTGGGAGCATTTAGTCTATTTACATTTAAGGTAATTATCGATATGTATGTTCCTATTCCCATTTTCTTAATTGTTCTGGGTTTGTTATTGTAGGTCTTTTCCTTCTCTTGTGTTTCTTGCCTAGAGAAGTTCCTTTAGCATTTGTTGTAAAGCTGGTTTGGTGGTGCTGAACTCTCTCAGCTTTTGCTTGTCTGTAAAGGTTTTAATTTCTCCATCAAATCTGAATGAGATCCTTGCTGGGTAGAGTAATCTTGGTTGCAGGTTTTTCTCCTTCATCACTTTAAATATGTTCTGCCTGTCCCTTCTGGCTTGCAGAGTTTGTGCTGAAAGATCAGTGGTTAACCTTATGGGGATTCCCTTATGTGTTATTTGTTGTTTTTCCCTTGCTGCTTTTAGTATGTTTTCTTTGTATTTAATTTTTGACAGTTTGATTAATATGTGTCTTGGCGTATTTCTCCTTGGATTTATCCTGTGTGGGACTCTCTGTGCTTCCTGGACTTGATTAACTATTTCCTTTCCCATATTAGGGAAGTTTTCAACTATAATCTCTTCAAATGTTTTCTCAGTCCCTCTCTTTTTCTCTTCTTCTTCTGGAACCCCTATAATTCGAATGTTGGTGTGTTTAATGTTGTCCCAGAGGTCTCTGAGACTGTCCTCAGTTCTTTTCATTCTTTTTTCTTTATTCTGCTCTGCAGTAGTTATTTCCACTATTTTATCTTCCAGGTCACTTATCTGTTCTTCTGCCTCAGTTATTCTGCTATTGATCCCTTCTAGAGTATTTTTAATTTTATTTATTGTGTTGTGCATCATTGTTTGTTTCATCTTTAGTTCTTCTAGGTCCTTGTTAAATGTTTCTTGCATTTTGTCTATTCTATTTCCAATATTTTGTATCATCTTTACTATCATTATTCTGAATTCTTTTTCAGGTAGACTGCCTATTTCCTCTTCATTTGTTAGGTCTGGTGGGTGTTTATCTTGCTCCTTCATCTGCGGTGTGTTTTTCTGTCTTCTCATCTTGCTTATCTTACTGTGCTTGGGGTCTCCTTTTTGCAGGCTGCAGGTTCGTAGTTCCCGTTGTTGTTGGTGTCTGTCCCCAGTGGCTAAGGTTGGTTCAGTGGGTTGTGTAGGCTTCCTTGTGGAGGGGACTAGTGCCTGTGTTCTGGTGGATGAGGCTGGATCTTGTCTTTCTGGTGGGCAGGTCCACGTCTGGTGGTGTGTTTTGGGGTGTCTGTGGACTTATTATGATTGTAGGCAGCCTCTCTGTTAATAGGTGGGGTTGTGTTCCTGTCTTGCTAGTTGTTTGGCATAGGGTGTCCAGCACTGTAACTTGCTGGTTGTTGAGTGAAGCTGGCTGCTGGTGTTGAGATGGAGATAGCTGGGAGATTTTCACCGTTTGATATTATGTGGAGCTGGGTTGTCTCTTGTGGACCAGTGTCCTGAAGTTGGCTCTCCCAGCTCAGAGGCACAGCACTGACTCCTGGCTGCAGCACCAAGAGCCTTTCATCCACATGGCTCAGAATAAAAGGGAGAAAAATTAGAAAGAAAGAATTAGTAGAAGGATAGAAAGAACGAAAGGAAAGAAAGGAGGGAGGGAGGAAGGAAGGAGGGAAGGAAGGAGGGAAGGAAGGAAAAAAAGAAAGAAAGGTAAAGTAAAATAAAGTAAGATAAAATAAAATAAAGTTATTAAAATAAAAAATTATTATTAAGAAAAAAATTTAAAAAAAACCCAGATGGATAGAACCCTAGGACAAATGGTGGAAGCAAAGCGATACAGACAAAATCTCTCACAGAAGCAACATACACACTCACAAAAAGAGGTAAAGGGGAAAAACTCATAAATCTTGCTCTCAAAGTCCAGCTCCTCAATTTGGGATGATTCATTGTTTATTCAGGTATTCCACAGATGCAGGGCATATCAAGTTGATTGTGGAGCTTTAATCTGCTGCTCCTGAGGCTGCTGGGAGAGATTTCCCTTTGTCTTCTTTGCTCTCACAGCTCCCAGGGGCTCAGCTTTGCATTTGGCCCCGCCTCTGCGTGTAGGTCGCTGGAGGGCGTCTGTTCTTCACTCAGACAGGAGGGGTTAAAGGCGCAGCTGCTTCTGGGGCTCTGGCTCACTCAGGCCTGGGGGGAGGGAGGGGCACGGAGTGAGGGGCGGGCCTGCGGCAGACGCCGACATGACGTCGCACCAGCGTGAGGTGCGCCGTGCGTTCTCCCGGGGAAGTTGTTCCTGGATCCCAGGACCCTGGCAGTGGCGGGCTGCACAGGCTCCCTGGAAGGGAGGTGTGGATAGTGACCTGTGCTGGCACACAGGCTCCTTCGTGGCGGCAGCAGCGGCCTTAGCGTCTCATGCCCGTCTCTGGGGTCCGCGCTTTTAGCCACGGCTCGTGCCGTCTGTGGAGCTCCTTTAAGCAGTGCGCTTAATCTCCTGTCCTCGCGCACCAGGAAACAGAGGGAAGAAAAATCTATTGCCTCTTCGGCAGGTCCAGACTTTTCCCTGGAGTCCCTCCCGACTAGCCGTGGCGCACTAACCCCCTTCAGGCTGTGTTCATGCCGCCAACCCCAGTCCTCTCCCTGCGCTCCAACCAAAGCCGAGCCTCAGCTCCCAGCCCCGCCCGCCCTGGCGGGTGAGCAGACGAGCCTCTCAGGATGGTGAGTGCCGGTCGGCACCGATCCTCTGTGTGGGAATCTCCCCGCTTTGCCCTCTGCACCCCTGTTGCTGTGCTCTCCTCCGCGGCCCCGAAGCTTCCCCCCTCCTCCACCCGCAGTCTCCGCCCGCGAAGGGGCTTCTAGTGTGTAAACCTTTCCTCCTTCACAGCTCCCTCCCACTGGTGCAGGTCCCGTCCCTATTCTTTTGTCTCTGTTTTTTCTTTTTTCCTTTTGCCCTACCCAGGGACGTGGGGTTTTTCTTGCCTTTTGGGAGGTCTGAGGTCTTCTGCCAGCGTTCAGTAGGTGTTCTGTAGGAGTTCCACGTGTAGATGTATTTCTGGTGTATCTGTGGGGAGGAAGGTGATCTCTGCGTCTTACTCCTCCGCCATCTTCCCGGAAGCCTACTGTGTTCTCTTCATACTCAACATTTCCTATCCACTCACAACCTCTGGCAACCACTAATCTGTTTTCCAACACAGTAGTTTTGCCTTTTTGTGAATGTCAAACGAATGAAGTCATGTGATATATAACCTTTTGAGATTGGCTTCAATCAGTCAGCATAATGCTTTTGGAGAATTATCCTTTTTTTAATTAGTATTAATGGTTGTTCCTTATTATGGCTGAAGGATATTCCATGGTGTGGGTGTAGCACCACTTGCTTATTCATTCCCTATTTGAGAGATATTTGGGTTATTTTCAGTGTTTGGTGATTAAGAGTAAAGCTGCTATAAATTTCCATGTATAGGTTTTGTGTACGTGAACATAAGTTTCACTTCTTTAGGTTCAATGTCTAGAAGTGAAATTGCTGGGCCATATTAAGTACATGATTAACTCTAGAAGAAACTACTGACCAATTTTCTATAGTGGCTGCATGATTTTATATTCCCACCAGAAATGTATGAGAGATCCATCTGTTCCACTCCTTCTCCAGCACTTGGTATCATCAGAAATTTTTAGTTAAGACATTCAATAGATGGCAGTTTTGTTGCATCATGATTTTAATTTGCATTCACTAGCTAATCATGTTGAATACCTTTTCATGTGATTATTTGCCATCCATACATCTTTGGTGCTCTGAAGTCTTCTTTGTCTGATATTAATATAGCCACTTCAGCTCTCTTTGGATTAACCTTTGCATGGGACATAATTGCCCATCCTTTTATTTTTAATTTACTTATTTTGTTACATTTGAAGTGAGTTTGTTGTAGAGAGCATATAATTGGGTTACTTTTTAAATTGAAGTATAGCTGATGTACAGTATTATATGTTACAGGTGTAAAATATATGATTCACAATTTTAAGGGTTATACTCTATTTATAGTTATTATAAAATATTGACTATATTCCCTGTGTTGTACAATATATCCTTGTAGCTTATTTCATACATAATAGTTTGTATCTCTTTATCCCCTACTCCTATATTGACCCTCCCCCTTCTGTCTCCCTACTGGTAACCACTAGTTTGTTATCTATATATATGTCTGCTTCTTTTTTGTTATATGCACTTTTGTTGTATTTTTTACATTCCATATATGTGATATCATACACTATATGTCTTTCCCTATCTGACTTATTTTACTTAGCATAATGTACTCCAAGTCCATCCACGTTGCTGCAAATGGCAAAACAAACAAACAAACTATTGATATTTTCATGTAATTGCTATGTTTAGACAAGTGCATGTAGTATAATTATTGATAATTTTAGATTTAGGTCTAATATTTTGTTGCCTGTTTTTTGACTGTTTCCTCTATTTTTTCATTTCTGTTTCTCCCTTCTTACATTCACTGTGTGAATTCTATATTTTTATCACATTCTAACTTATCTATTTACATAGATTGTTAGTGGCTCTTCTCACAGTCACAATACACATACTTTATCTTTCATTGACTCCTAATAATTTTACCTCATCAAGTAGAATTTAGAAATGTATCATCATATAGGTCCTTTTAGTCTCTCTCTTTTATTTTATAGTTGTCTTACATATTACGATTACATTAAAAACCTCATCACACAATGATATATATATTTTTTATTTTCAACAACTGAATATATTTTAAAAATTGAGAAGAAAAGAATAGTCTGTCACATCCCCCAAGTTATTTACCATTTCTGTGGCTCTTCCTTGATTTTTTTTTTTTTGCGGTACGCGGGCCTCTCACTGTTGTGGCCTCTCCCGCTGCGGAGCACAGGCTCCGGACGCGCAGGCTCAGCTGCCATGGCTCATGGGCGTAGCCGCTCCGTGGCATGCGGGATCTTCCCAGAGCAGGGCGCGAACCCGTGTCCCCTGCATCGACAGGCGGAACCACTGCGCCACCAGGGAAGCCCCTTCCTTGATTCTTGATGTTCCAAGTTTCCTTCTGGTATCAGTTCCCTTTTGTCTGAAAAACTTTGGTCCACAATTCCTTGTGTGCAAATCTGCTAACAACAAATTGTTTTAATTTTCTTTCATGAGGGAATGTCTTTATTTCATTTTGTATCCAGAGGTTATTTTCACTGTCTACAGAATTCTTGGTCAATAGATCTTTCCTTCATCAGTTTAAAAATGTTGTGGCATTGCTTTCTGGCCTTCATGCTTTCTGATGAGAGAGATCTGTAGTCATTCAAAATCAGTTTCTTTAAAGGTAATGTGTTGGTTTTCTCTGATGCTGTTATAATTTTCTTTTTGTTTTTCATTTTTAGCAGTTCGATTATGATGTGTTTGAGTATGGAGTTGTTTGGGTTTTTCCTGGTTAAGTTTCATTGATGTTGGCTCTATAGGTTTATGTCTTTTGACGAAATTGGAAAGTTTTCAGCCATTTCTTCTTCAAATACTTTTTTCAAATTGTACTTTCTCTCCTCCATTTCTAGAATTCCAATAACATAAATGTTAAATATTGTGTTACTGTCACACAGGTCCCTGGGTTTCTGTTTATTTTTTTTGCATCTTTTTTTTTTCTCTCTGTTGTTGTTATTGAGCCTATTCAATGAGTTTTTAAGTTTGGTTATTATATTTTTCAGTTCTAAAATTTCTATTTGTTTCTTCTTTATATATTCTATTTCTTTGCTGACTTTCTGTTTTTCCATATTTTGGAATATTTATTTTTGCTTCTTGGACCATTTCATAATAGCTGGTGAATAGTCCTTATCAGGTAGTTCTACATCAGTGTCATATTGGCATTTGTACCTGTTAATTATCTTTTCCATGCAAATTGAGGGTTTCCTGGTTTTTCAGAAGAGAAGTAACTTTGGATTGTTTCCTGGTATTTTGAATATTATGTCATGTACTTCTTCTATGGAAAATGTTGGTATTGTTCTTTTAGTAGTCAATTGAGTTGGATAGCTTCAGACTACAAGTTTCAGTTTGCCTTCTGTGAACTGTGAATCCCGTCTCAGTTCAGTGTTCAGTGTCTTGCAGTACCACTCAGATTTGCCCCAGTTATGTGCCACCCTGTGGTCAGTCTGGGGCCTAGACAATGATCTATGTGTTACTTCAGTTCTCTAAATGTTTTGTGTGCTCAGTAGAATCAGATCCACATGTGTGTGGCTTGAAGACTAGTTCTTAACTTAATTCGGTTGTTTTCTCAGTATATATCAATACTTCCTTTTCACAGTCTCCAAGGTACAATATATCCATTTTTAACAGATCGCAAAGGGCCCCTGGCACTCTTCTTTTTTGTCCTCCAGACAAAGTGCTGTGGCTTAATTTGCCCCGCACTCCCCTGAGCTTCTAAGACTGCAGCTATGTCTTGGGTCAAGTGGAAGGAGAACATGAAAAAAAAAAAAAAAGGTGATTCACTCCACATTCTTAGGACCCCAGCCCCACTGAGTGCAGAGGCCTTTGCAGCTATCACTGCGTTACTGCTTAGGGGCTGGGCATGAGATGCCAGAGGAAAGAAAATAAACAAATAAAAACAACACCTGGGAATTTCCACATTCTCTTGAGATTTCAGAGTTCCCTTTCCAGCTCCAGAGCCAGAACTGGGGGCCTGGAGGTCTCTCTGAGCTGATGGTCACCTTTAGGTTTTGGTTTGAATTAAATTCAGGCCAAAGGATACTGGAGGAAAAAGCATGTAAACTCACCACCAATTTGATGGTCTTTGGAATTCTGGTATTCTTTCCTGATCCACTTGCTACTACTTACTTTTCAGAGTCCTAAAACAGTTCCTCCAGGTATAGTGGTCACAGCAGTGGGAGAGACACGGGAAGTACGGTTACTCCACATAAAAGAACAGAAGCTGCAAAAATAATACAGAGAGTTTCTGCATGTGCTTCACCCAGCGATAACATTTTACATATCATAGTGCATTTCAAAACCAGGACATTGGCAGTGGCATGATACTATCAATTAAACTACAGACCTTATTATTTGGTTTTCATCAGGTTTTTGTTGTTGTTGTTTTTGGTGGTGGTGTATAGTACTATGAAATTTCAGCACGTGTATGAACTTGTGTTACCACCACCACAATGAAGATATGGAACTCTTCCATCACTACAAAGAAACTCTTTTGCGCTACCTCTGAAGAGGCACACCCCGCCTCAACCCTAACCTGGGCAACCACTGATTTGCTCTCCATCACTATAATTTTTGGTCATTTCAAGGTTATTCTGTAAATGGAAACATGCAGTATATCCATCAGTTTTTAACAGAATTCAGTCTTTGGCACTGTGTGTTTTGCTGCTATTATGCATTCAGACATCCAGCAATATTCCTTTACTGGGACAAAAACAATGAAATAGTGGCGCCTCCCCTCAAGTCCCTCTAACAAGTACAGGAATCGAAAAAGAAGGAATTATAGCCCAGGATATATATAGTGACTAGCGTTTGTTAAAGGACCAAACACCGCATTATTGCTCATGTCTGAGCACCCAACTCCTGGCCTTCAGGAGTCGGAATGAAACCAGCTTCCCCGGACATAAAACATCTGAGTCATTGCCTCAGGTCACAAGGGATGACAAGGGATCAGTGCATGCCTTCTCCCTAACCCCAGGTGGCCCACTCTGCCTTCACGTGACTGTGAGAGCTGGAGAAAGGTGGGCTAGCATGCCCCAGGGAAGCTGTGCACAGAAAGGCACATTTAAACACACCTATTGTCCCCGTGGCTTTGTCAACAAAATGTTTCAACTCCTGATGAATCTCTGTGTTCCTAGATTTATTTTTAAGTGCAGCACACAGATTGTTTCTTTGTTTGCTTTTCTATTTGCTCATGGTTGTTACTTTCTCCTGAACAGTTCATCAAAGTGGCAGTCATACAGTAAACATCTGGCGGTATATTGTTATTTATTATGTATTGAGTGCCATAAAGGCTCATAAAGCTTACCTGGTGTCTATGATGATACCAGCCATCGGCTGCGGAGCTTACTGCCGCACTCAGGCACTTACTGGGGAGCTTGAGCTGGAGGCTCAACGATGGGGCAGGCAGTTCTGGGAGCAATCTATTACTCCTGCTTCCTCCCGGCAGTATAAAGAGATGCAGAGCTCGAGAAGCTCCATGCAGTCAGGACACAAAGAAGGATGTGGATAGAGCATGAAATCTTGATGTGGAGTGAACAAGTGAAGGTGGTGGTGCCTGTAATAGCATGGATGGCTTGACTCCTTCAGTTCTGAAAACCCTGATTCTCATATCTTCTGAAATGAGATTCTATAGTTGTGAGAGAGGATGGGGTCATGTTTATTGATTATCTCTGTAACCAACACTGATCTAAGCATTGCGGTATAGAGGACTGGAACTCATAGTGTGTTACAGAAAAGACAATAGATGAATATATAAATGCATAATGTAGTGTCTAAGAAGGAGACTAAAGTTGGGTAAGGAGATGAAACATAAAGAGATGGATATTTTTGATGGATTGGTCAGAGAAGTGTGTCCTGAAGATGTGGCCTTTGTGCAGAGACCTTGATGAACTGAAAAGGGGAGCCGTGTAAATACCTGGGGAAGAGCACTGAGTGAGAGAGAACAGCACATGCAAAGGCCCTGAGTTGGGGCACACTTAGCAAGTGGAGGGTCAAGTGAGAGCTCCTTTTGCTGTGTTGTTCTTCACTCTATCAGGGAAGAGCCCAGGTTGGCTGCACTGGCTGCTTTCTCCAAGCTCACGAGTCTGGGGGCACTCAGTTCAGTTACTTTCAAATACTGCCTGTTTAGGTCGAAAAGGAACAGAGGAGGGGGAGCTGCCTGAGGCCAGTCCTGCCTCGCAGGCTTGCCCCTCAGCCTCATGGTGACTGGGGAGTGGAGCTCCATCCGGGTTTTCTCACCTCCCGCATGGGACACACTCCCGTCTCAGGACGGCTGTGTTCCCTTCGTGGGTATAGGAGGCTTTCTTTGCTCTTCTCCTTCTTGTGCTAGATTCAAGACAGAATTCTACAACCAATCTCCCATCTTTCACTTAGCATCTGCAAATTCCAATCAGCCAAGAAAATTTTGTCAAATTTACATTTTGAAGTTTGTTTATGAACCAATTCTCTCATTGCCTCCGCTTTACCAGCCTACTTGATGCCTCTCTGGAGTTTCAGGCTCGCCTCTTTATTTTCCCCTGGATGAAAATAAGGTATAATTTAGAAATCCTTCAAGTTTATTTTTCACTTTTGACTGCAACCTGGGCCTGAAAAATTTTTTTTCTCCATTTTTATTATCTATCAATCTTTCTAATGAAATTAATGGAGATAGAGGCAGTTAGATTCCTGTGCTCAAATCACTGTCTTACCCCAAATCGTATGTTAGACCAAATTTTATATATTTTGAATAATACGGAGCTCATATATCCCTTAGATAAGCCTACTTGCTGTCGCTAGGTTAAGTCTTCCTGTTTTAATTCCATCATCTTTCCAGAGCAGGCTCAGATGAAGTCCGGAGTTTCCAGGAGACAATAGGGCACTTCTCAAGCATAACAGGGACAGTGCCTTGGCTGTAACTCTCAATCTGTCCAAACTCTGTCACACGATCACATGATCTCCAGCACTTGACACATGTCTATCAGAAACAGAACTTAAGAAATTAACCGCATTTACAGTTGCATCAAAAAGAATAAAATACCTAAGAATACATTTAACCAAGGAGGTGAAAGACCTATAATCGGAAAAATATAAGAAATTGTTGAAAAAAATTGAAGACAACACAAATAAATAGAAAGTATTTCATGCTAGTGGATTGGAATAATTAATATTGTTAAAATGTCCAGTTAGTACCCAAAGCAAGCTACAGATTCAGCGCAGTCCCTATCAAAATACCGATGGGGTTTTTCACAGAACTGGAAAAAGATAATTCTAAAATTTGTATGGAAGCATGGAAGATCCCAAATAACAAAAGCAGTCTTAACAAAGAAGAGCAAAGCTGGAGGTATCATGTTCCCTGATTTCAAACTATACTACAAAGCTATAGTAATCACAACTGTATGGTACTGGTACAAAAGCACCTAGTTTTGATTAAGAACTTTCTTACTTATCAGTCTTTTCCATATCTGTTAACTCTAGTTCTGGTTTTATTAATCTAATAGTTGATGGACAAACATTGAATACCTACTGCAATCAAAGGGTATTGCTAGGCATTAGATGTATAATCTAACACCTCAAAGAATCTAGTTAAATCATCAGGCTCAACAGGATTATTCTTTCTAACACAAGGAAACTTTGAGTTTATGTATATTCCTCCTCAGTCTTAGCCACATGCTTCAGAACTTGGGTTTGACTCCATCTCAGAAGCTTCAATTTTTCAATGATGTTAACTTCAGAAAATTGTCGAGCAACCTCTGTTTTGATTTGACTTCTCACTCTGCCAGTGATACTGTGCTCACTTCTATTCAGTCTCCCAGTCTTTCTTGTCAAGTGATGTGAGGTATCCCCTTAAAGAACATTCAAGAGAAGACAAAAGAGGAAACAGAGTGGGAAACCTTTTTTTCTGTAGAGGTGTACTGTGGTGGGCAGAATTCTAGATAAACACTCAAGATTCTACACCCTAGTCCTGGAACCTGTGGACATGAAGAGATATTATTCCCGTGGCTGTGTTATCTTATATAGCACACTTGACCAAGAAAAGGGAAGATTATTTGGGTGGAGCTAATCTAATCGCATGAGCCCCTAAAGCACAGAAGAGAACACAGAAGGAAAATTCAGAGCTGGAAGAGTGAGAAGGACTGATGCACCACTGCTAATATGAAGATACAGAGGATCATGTGAGATGCAGAGGAATCTAGGTGGCTTCTGGGAGCAGAGAGCACCTCTTACTGACAGCCAGGATGGAATTTGGCTGACAACCTAAATGAACTTGGGAGTGGAATCTTTCCAGAACCTCCAAAAAAGGCCCCAGCTAGGTCACACCTCCCTTTTGCTTTGTGAGAACCAGAATTTAGAACCTGGAAGAGGCCTCCCTGACTTCTGACCTCTAGAAGTGTGAGCTAATAAAACACTTTTGTTTTATGCGGCTAATCTGTGGTAATTTATTACAGCAGCAATGGAAGGCTAATACCTACTCCTTCATGTGTAATTAAATTCTAAACAGAAGACGTAAATGGAGTTACTGAATATCCTACTCTCAAAAACTAAATTAGAAGGTGAACTCATTTGCACTATAAAAGAATTCTTTATATTACAAAAGGATTTAGAGGTCCCTTTAAGTAGCACTTATTTAAGTGTTTGTTTACAGATCATTACTTGCTTAGCAGAGGAAGAAACTAAAAGCTGAAGTTTTCCAAGCTATTGCTGATCAAGTAGCAATCAAAAATGAAGATGAAATTATAATAATAAAAAATGGACATTTACACAGGCATTTCAAATATTTTCATTTTACATAAATGAAAGCAAAGATTCCAGGATCTCCAGTTCTCTCCAGGACACCTGCCCTTCTTATTTAAGTCATATTTAGTGCAAGCAAGAAACTGTGCAGCTCCAGAGACCTTAGAAATGCAAAGAGAGATAAGGAATTCTTGCCCTTGGGTCCTTTGCTCCAAACTATTTTGCCACGTACTTCTTTCTAACACTGAAATTTAGAGCAGAGGAGCAGGGATCTTGATTCTGGGGGAAGGAAAAAGGGAAACTTTGTCAGGCTCCCACTCCCAGGGACTGGTGGTAAGAGAAAAAAAAATTCAGTGACACTTGTTAAAGATGGTAGGGCAGACTTTACTGAGGATGATTGCCATGGAACAACTTGAATGGGGTTTTGCAGCAACAGGAGAGAGACTGGGCTCAACTCTGAAAACAGATGGGCAGGTGGTAATTTATAGCCAAGGAACAGGGTGGGGTTACTGGATGGAAGATTACTAAGAAGAAACATCAGGAGTAAAGGAGGTTCTGCTTAAACTGATCTAATAGGATTTTTGCGGAAGGCAGACTAGAGTAATCAGACATTACCGGGGGGATGGATGATGCAGGATGAAGAACTTGGTCCAGTATCAAGGATGAGGGTGATCAGATATCAAGGATGGGGGAATTCTTGCTAAACTGACTTAGCAGTGTTCTTGCTAAAACTGGATTTTTACAAGGAAGTGCATACATAGACCCAAGAAAAGGTTTAGGAACCTGAATAAAGTTTGGTCAACCAAAGAATCTTTGTCACTGGGGCAGGCCCACTTGACTTTTATTATCTCATTCAACTCTGCAGGGTATGCAGTTTTGCTCCCATGTTTCGGGTAAATAAACCAAGGTTCCAAGAGGAAAACCAGTTAGTGCAACCTTACAAACATTTAAATAAAGGGCAGACTCAGTTTGGTTCCCAAGCCCCTGCCGTTTTTATTTTAAAAAGCTGCCTCTCCAGACATTTGCAGAAGTGGACAGATGATTAAGAGAAGTTAACAAAATCAACACTAGGGCAATATCAATTCTGTCTTTGTAACAGTGACCTTAGGACTCTGACCAGGTAGCAACAAATTCAACATTTTGACTAAAACTTTCCTAAGTGCTTAGACACTTCCTCCTCCTATATATATATTATATATATATATATATATATATATATATATAATGTATATAGTCTCAACAAAATTGTGGTTAGTCCTAATAATTTTCAAAATTATCTTTAAAGGCCCTATGGTGGAACTAGGGGCTATTCATTGCCAGGATATCTTATTGCCCTGAACTCAAATTTTACCTTCAGGACGCTAAAGGTTTTAAAAGTTATCCAAACGAAGTAAGCATTCCTTTACTTTCACCATAATTACAGCTTGGTGAGTGCTGTGGTAGTTCATCATATAAGCTCAGCGTTAACTAAATACTTCACCTGGTATAAAGTAGGCATCTTATAGCGTTTCTTAAATTACTAATATTGGTCTCTAGCTAACTCTGGCTCTTTCTCATAACCCCTTGAGTTCTATGAAGCAGTCAGTCATATACTCACCCACTCTCTGACTCATTAAATCATTAAGACTCTTATGATCAGGTTTGTCACATTTATATTCATTTTCCTCACTCTCTTGAGTGATTTTTTTTTTAGTTCAAATAAGAGTTCAGCATTTATTGAATGATTTCTATGTAGCAAATAAATTCCCCAAAACTATTTACTAATTTTGGTACTTTTATGCAAAATGATCTATGTGGTGGTAGTAGGATCCTGAACATAACTGCAAACCACTAATTCATTCATTCAACATATGTTTGCTTAGTGCCAGCTGTTTGTCACACACTGGAATGAAGATACAGAGGTGATTGACAAGTCTTCTGTCTCTTACAGAGCTCCCAATATATGTGAGAGAGAAAGAAGAAATTATTAATTACAAGAAAAAAATGGTAAGTACTTCTTTGTTGGCAAGATTCAAAGGAAAATGCAGACACGGAGAAGAGACCTAACATGGGTGGGAGAAGCGGGTAAAGGGATGATGAAAGACTTTCTAGAGGAGTGAAAAAATGAGGAGGATTGTGAAAAATGAGTAGGACTCAGCCAGGTGGATAAGGAAAGAAATGAAGGACGGAGCATATGCTTTTGAGAGTGATATTCTAAGGGGTATATTGAGAAACTCAGACATGGCTGACTGATGTGTAGAAACGAAGCATGAGAAGGAGTTGGGAAGGTCAGCCTAATTCCCTTGGACTTCTGGCTGGGCTTACACATGGGCTGAGCAGATAACCATGGTGTCTGACAAGGTCCTGGCTGAGAAGCAAAGCTGACAGATGCCTGGCTTCTGCTTGAAGTGGAACACTGTCCCTGTAAGGTGAGACTGAGCCTATATGAAACCATCCACTGGCTGAAATGACAGTCCAGAAGGATGTGGTGGGGAGCACTGGGGCCATCTTCATGCATGTGACCTTGGGAGTAGGTGTTCCTGGATCAACTGCCATTGCCAGGAAGCCCAGGAGGCCCAACTGAGGTCAAAATAAAAGCAGGATGGGGCCTGAAACAGTCCAGCCAAAGGTCCAGAGAGAGTGGAGAAGTACCAGACAAATGCCTGCACCACAGCTCCTGATGCACCGTTCGGCTCCTCTGGACCTCTCTGACCTCAGTAGAAATCCAACTGCTTTTTTCCTTTTTGAGATGTGGTGGGATCCTGACTTAAGTGCTGGGGATGGACATTTGGGAGAGATAATGCCCAGTGTTGGGGATGGACAAACCTTGCCTGCACAGTGGTTTCAGAGAAGGAAACCTGAATCCTTTTTAGCAGAACATCTAATTTCCAGTTTTCCATGTTCCACACCACTCCCTGTTATGCCTGATTCATTAACACGTTCATTCTCCTTCCCTGACCCTCTAGGTATTTGAGTTTAAGACCTATGAGAAAACAGATAATGAAACTCTAGGAGATACCAGGCCAGCTTGGGGATGACCAAATAACAATGATCAGAGGGAGAGCAGTAAGAGGGGTGTGGTGGAGGCCCAGAGAAAGCGTGGTGGTTTGCAGCGAGAGGAAGGTGTGAACCCAAGTGCCATGTCAGAGGAAGATCAGGAAAGATGCATGTTTGTAGTATCCCTTGGGTGTAGCACTGGGCAAAACCAAACTGGGTCCCATCGGGTCCCTGTGTCATTGTCAGGAACTTGGAATTTTAAGAACCAAGTTTATTAGAGTCCATTTGCTTCATTATTGACTTCTCTGCCAGGATTCTGATTAATACAATTGAAATTATATTCAAATTGTCAAGAACCAAGTCTAAAGGTGGAACACTAGTTACCCCTTTCCCCAAGTTTTCATCCCTACTTCCTGACACCCATCTTCATATCCACCCCCTAGCTTATCTTTGTCCACTTTTCCCAACTTGGGCCAGTTCTGTTCTTACTTTTAAGCTCAAATCCCCCTTCTAAGGACATCTTCCTGATGCTTTTCTTCAAGGCTGAATTGATTTGAACCATTTCTGAAAGCTTTTCCTGGGTCAATTTCCCTGTCTAAGGCAGTTGGCCACTTTGCTTGAGAGCTGATGAGGTCTGTGTAATGCCTAGACATTTTCTTCTGCCTCATTCAAGGGCATCAAGGCAGAGCCTCCTAACATTTGAAAATGGAAAAATAATTTGCAAAGATTACTCACCAGCAGCCTCAGGGATGAGTGGATTATTGGGTAATGGTGCCAGGGATGTAAGAGGGTGGATTCACTGAAACTCCCTTCACTCTCCTAATAAGGGAATCTTTTCTTCTCCTCCCTGAGTGGGAAGGAACTGGGAACAGTGAGGGAAGCTGTGAGTCTATGGAACCTTGATTCCACTCTGCTGGCTCCTACCCTCCTTGTTCTCTCTGTGAGCTCAGGCCCCAGTAATCCAAACTCTCCAGTAACCCTATAACTGCCTTTTTTCCCAGTAATCATTTCACAGTTGGCTCTCTGGATAAGAATGCTTCCTAACATCTGTAAAAATAATTTCTCTTCACGTCTGCCTAAGAATCTCTTACATCTGTAGCAGCCTTGAGTATTCATTATCTCATTTAATCCTTATAACTGTCATGTATGATCATAATAATGATGATAAAAATTATTTAATACTTAATTGTTCTAGGCAGTATCCTAGAAGTTTTGTGCTGCCCAATTCAATACTCTCAAACCCTATCATGGAGAGATTTTATTATTCCCATTTTTCAGAGATAGAAACTGAAATTTAAATATCCTTTAGTCAGAAGCATCAAGCTTTTAAGGCCATGCTACTTTCTGGTTACAAAACTGTGAAGGGTGGCAAAATATACCACCCCAAAATAAGTCACTTTGGCATTCTGAACTGAAGGCAATTGAGGAGAAGCAGACATAAGAAAATCTCTCTGCATTTCCCCTATTTGCCTAAAAGCAGGTCATACATTTGTAAAGGTGTTCCCACTCCACTAGAAAGGACAGAAGTTAATCAAGAGGGATAACTCTAGACCGTTATCAGCCCAGAGACAGCACCAGAGGAATCTAGATCATAAACCTTGCTAAAACTAGCCCTTAACTACCATTAGTTTCCCCACATGTTTGCTTTTCCATAATTTGCCAAGCCTAGAAGCTCAAAGTCCTTTTTTTTTTGGTCATGTCACTTCTCTAAAAATTTATTGTTCTTTTGTTAAGGTGCTCAAGTTCTAACCAACCCTTTGAGTTACTCACCTCTAGGTATTCTCATGTATATGGGCGATGCCCATGTTGATAAACTTCTGTTTTTCTCTTGTTATTCGGTCTTTTGGCAGTCTAACTTACAGGGTGCCAGCCAGTGAACCTAAGATGGATAGAGGGAAACGTTTTTTTTCCTACCCTGCGGCAGGTACCAAAGATCAGGTATCCCAGCTCATGATCTTGTGCTTATTTGGTTACACCAGGTTGCTATGAACATACGTTATAGACAGCACTTCTCAAAATTTATTGTGCACAGAACCACCTGGCGATCTTGTTAAAATGCAGATTCCTATTCAGTAGGTCTGGGGTGAGGCCTGGAAATTTGCATTTCGGACGAGCTCCTGGACAAACGCTGACAGTGCTGATCCAGCAAAAGGTATTAGGAGATTGGACATATGGCCCCAGGCTCCATTTCCCTTTTTGAGATAACAACTACTTCCAAAAGAGGATTTTTGCCACCGGATCCTCCCTCTGACAACCTTGCAAACAATGGCTTTGCATAAGCAGCTGAGCTGGCCCTGTGAAAGGAAAAGAGCAGTTACTGGAGAACCTAAGAGAATCTGCATTCTGGGACATTAGATCCTCTTCCTGGGAGCTGGGGAAAGCATTGGTAATAGAGAAAAAAGCCAGGGCCTTTTGTCTCAAAAGCAGCCTTACTTGGTATGGAAGAAGGGCGGGATGAGTCAGGGGAGTAGACGCATTTTTTTCCCCTCAGATTATCAAAGCATTGTATATCTTTTACAAATCATTTGCAAGATACTTAAAATAAGGAAAGAACTATTTAACTCACTCAGAGCTCAAAATCTAGCAATAGGGCTTCCCTGGTGGCGCAGTGGTTGAGAGTCCGCCTGCCGATGCAGGGGACACGGGTTCGTGCCCGGGTCTGGGAGGATCCCACATGCCGCGGAGCGCCTGGGCCCGTGAGCCATGGCTGCTGAGCCTGCGCATCCGGAGCCTGTGCTCTGCAACGGGAGAGGCCACAACAGTGAGAGGCCCGCATACCGAAAAAAAAAAAAATTTAGCAATAACCACTATTTACTATTTTTATGTATTTACAATGAGTTTTTAAGGTAGATGAAGATATCAGCTGGCAGATAAAACAGTTGAGCTCACACTGCATTTTCAGATTTATGTGTTGCAATTGGTTGAAAATTTTATTAGAAGCATCTCCCTATGTTACTAGGGCTTCTTTGTAAACATTGTTCTTGATGGTTGCATGATTTTCCATTGTTTGTTCCCATCATAATTTCCTGAACTATTCTCAGATTTCTGTTCTAAGTTATTTTCAAGTTTTCACTCTTAGGATCAATGTTGGAATAAGTCTTGGTTTACATTTTCTGTGATTTCCTTATAATAAATTCCTAGGAGTGAAATTACTAGAGCAATGGTTTTAGACATTTTTAAGACTTTGGTTACATATTGCCAAACCGCCTTCCAGAAATGCTGTTTTCTGGAAAGAAGGTTTTACAGGTGTCTTCTTCAAAGCATGGCCCTGGATCAGGACACTGAGCCCATCTTCAGAGCCTTCCTCCTCTGGGAAGTTTAAGCCGTGTCCCTGCTATTTGCTTCACAATTGTTTTCCCAGGCTTTCCTCCCTCTCATTATCAGAAAAGTAGCAGTGGAGGACCAGTTTGGTTCTAAATGCACTTTTACGAATTGCACCGTATGTTACACATTTGGGTCACGGTAGCTTTGGTTTCTGTTTGTGTGTCTTCAGGGAAGGAAATGGAAAGAAGCCAACAGAGGAAGGAACCAGTGATGTGGGAAGCCCAGCCCTTGGTGCCTCCAGCTGCCCTCTCCATCCCGGTAGGTCATGAGATATGCAGAAGGTGGACTGGGTACAGAGTTTGCCTTTTTGGTCCATTTTAATTATCTGGCAATTTAATTGTACTTAAGTTGAGCTGAAATTAAATTGTGACTTAGTTGTGGGTTCTTCCCCACCCCCAAGGTTGTGTTTTGTTGTTCAAAGTCACATGTCTTGGGACAAATTTCCTTGCGGAAGATGTGAGAATAGCATGCGCTGTATAGGAGGCAGAATCCTGTATCACCTGGTAGCAACTTGTATAATCCTGGCGTTGCCATTTTGGAGCAGAGCCTTGTTTATATTGGGCATGAGGCAAGGCATAATGCTGAGGACCCCAGGCAACCCATGGTCTGCGAGGAGGAGGGACACATGTGGGAAAGGTCATGGGCACAGTGATATTGACAGTCGACACAGGTGAGTGAGGGAAAGGTTTGGGGATAGGAATGAGTCCCAAGCCTGCAGGATAGGATCCAAGTGGTGGAAAGAAGATCCTGAAGCACAAATCTGGTAAGTCTGCAGTTTGATCTGAACCTGGCCTCAGATGGAGCCCGGCCTCTAGACTAAGCATTAATCTTAGTCACAAACTGGACTTGTCCCCAGGCTCACTAAGGCCTGACCCATCCTCCATGTGAGTTCGGACTCGGGCACAGAATTAAGCTGTAACCTGGCAAGTGTCTGAGCCTTAGCCCCAACCAAGAACAATTCTGTTTATCTGTTCAAATAATGTTTACTCAGTGCTTACAGATTTCAAGTCATTCTCTGACCTCGAAGCCTCTTCACCTTTTCTCATTATTAGTGTGAAACTGAATGAGATAATATGTGTACCAGGTTAGTGCAATTCCTGCACACAGCTGTTACCATGACCTACCCTCACCACAGCCTGAGCCCTACCAGTCCCCTTCACTGTTGGGAGGACAGTAGTCTTATTAGGAGGCAAAGAGGGGCTCTTATAAGGCTTTCCAGCAGTTCTTGTGAAGGCTTGCCTCCGTTGGTCTTACATGCAGTTTTCTGGGTCTAACAGCTGAACGTTCTGTGTGGGTCTCCTTGCTTGCTCTGGTCCCCAGCCCACCTCCGTGCTTCTTCACAGCCTCACTCTTCCTACACTCCTGTCAATGGAAACACTCCAAGAGGAAAAGATTTCTGGATGACGTCTTTCCTTCTTTAACTCCTCTTCACACACAAAGCTATTTCTTTTCAGCTCCACTGTTCTGAGTATACAAAGGATGGCTGGAGTTTAGATGGCTGTTCTTTTGCCTCTTCCAAAGGCAATGATGTTCTCTATCTTAATTTGGGCTGTTATAACAAATGAGCACAGATGCACAACTCATAAACAACAGAAATTTATTTCTCACAGTTCTGGAGACTGGGAAGTCCAAGAGCAAGGTACCAGCAGGTTCTACCAAATATATTTACAGTATCTGGTTAGAACCCACTTCCTGGTTCATAAATAGCCATCTTCTTACTGTATCTTCATACGGCAGAAGGGGCAAGAGAGCTCTTTGGGGTCTCTTTTGTAAGGGCACTAATTCCATTTATGCGGGTCCCACCCTCATGACTTAATCACCTCCCAAAGGCTCCACCTCCTAATACCAACTCATTGAGAGTTAGAATTTCAACATATGAGTTTGGGGGGACACAAACATTCAGTCCATAACATTCTCCATTGATGTTGGACAGAACTCTGTATCCCCAACCTGGAGCAGAATGTGGGTGGAGGTTGCCACCTGCAAATGACTCCAAATGATCATTCCTGATTCATTTGTGATTCAGCCGTTGCTAGGCTTCTAGTGGTATGTGAGGGCCTGTGACATCGTTGGCCTGGCTTCCTCCTTCAGATGTAAATACCTGGGCATTCTGAACATCTTTACTCTTTGTGATGTCTGCCATTCTGAGACACTCCTAGTAGGGACCAACCCCAGAGTGCATGGGCATTGCCCAGTAACTCAAAGGTGACTCTGAATTCTGAATAAGCTCTCAGTCATCCAATCTCACTGGAATTGTGCCTGCAAAAACTGTTCATCTCTCTTGGAGACCTGAGGGATAGCAGGTATTTGTGAATTCTTTTCTACTTTATAGAGAATTGGGCCAGCAGAATCCACCAGAATGGGGCTGCTTTTTTGTTAGCAACAGACCCACCCAGATTCCTGGAGATAAGCCATTGGGAGAAAGGGGTTGTTGCCTTCCTTATACAAAGAAACGGAAAGGTCATTTCCCTTGATCCTTAATATAGTTTTTAAAGTCAGTACAATTATCCCCATTTGCCTGATGTAGAAAATGAAGCTTGGAGATGTTAAGGAAACTGCAGACTCACACAGTTATTGACCCAACTGGGACTGGAAGGGACAATTTCAGCATTCAAATGATCATGCTCTAGCATAGAGAAAACCACAAATCAGTTTTGTGGGGCACAAGAATGAACTTCCATTTGTATCTTTTTGTGGTATATTTTAACTGTTCCTTTGTTCCTTCTGAGATGTTTAGAACTTGAGAGTAAGAGGGGATCTCACAGACCCCCAGGTCAATATTCATGCGTCATAGAATGGGTCAGGCTGCTCAAGTGAGAAGCAGATTACCAGCAGGAGGGATTTTCCAGGGCAGAGGTTGCGATGAAAGAAAGAGAGAAAGGAGGGGGGGGGGGGAGAGCGAGAGAGAAAGAAAGAGAAAGAAAGAGAGAGGGAGGGAGGGAGGAAGGAAGGAAGGAGGAAGAAATGAACGTAAGAGAAAAGGAAGGAAGGAAGGAAGGAGGAAGGAAGGAAGGAGAAAGAAAGAAAGAGGGAAAGAAAGAAAGTGAGCACAAGTTTTATGGTAGACCATACATATGTTTCTTAACATCTTTCGTATTTCTTTGTTTCCTTATTTGTAAAATGGGAGTAATAATACTTGCCATCCAGGGCTATGGAAAGAATTAAATGAAAGTACATTTCTGAAACATTTGTCACTGTGCCATACAAGTTTAAAGAATAAAATGTTGCAACACGCAGAGTGATTCTAAAATCTAAAGAGTTGGGAACCCAGATCGGTCCTTCTCTCCTCTGCCTCCCCTTCTCTACCAGCCTTTCTTTACCTGCCTCTTTCTTGCTGCCCCCTTTCTTGGAGCTGTGCTGCAGCCCACCTGCTCTTCACTCCCCGCAACCTCCCACCCACAAGCACACATTGTTCAGGTTCAACCTCTAGGCTCCCCCTCCTTTGCACTACTTTCTGCTTGTCCAGACTGTTTCCAGGTTCAGTGAACACTCGTTTAACCAGTTCAGTGCCCGTCGATCTTTGCCTTCTTTATGGCTCACTAATGGGTCTAAACAGGACTTGATGTATTCCAGCAGCTTGGGAGCTGTTTTATCCGAAGGGTTGTAAGACCATCAAGGGAAGAGTTTTCATTCCCAGCACAGCTGAGTGCAGGCTTCAGTTCATGAGAGTAACACTAGGCATGCCCTGACTATAATGGTCTAGAACAGTGTGTAGAACATGGACGAGAAAGGGAGGGAGAGGCTTAGCATCTTCTGCTGTTGCTCTTCTTCTTGTTGCTCTTCCCACTCCCTGACACATACACACACACACACACACACACACACACACACACACACACACACACACACACACACACACACACACACCTTTAGTTTTGCCCAATGACCTAATTTATCTAAACAGTTCAGCATGATTCTGTCATCATGAGACAACGCAAACACCTTGAGTAATTGCCAGGCGCTCTGACTTCTGATGGAAGGGCCCTTCATCAGCCACAAGAGGTCTGCATGGTGAAGGAGGGGGGAACAAAGAAACAGACCCACTGAAGTGTGGTTCTCCTCGTGTTGGAGGACTGAGAGAAACTCTCAGCCTAAACACTTTCCAGAAACTTCCACAAGCCTTGCTTTAAAGCCAAGCCTATCTGAAAGCTATACCTGTAAAATCTGACAGAGCACATTTAATTTCCCCAACTTGGAACAGTCTCTCAGTTGCTCCCAACTCAGAGCAAAATCAGATTATCTCTGATGTGATTTCTTTCCCAGTTTCATGGATCATAGGTGTAGGTTATTTTAAGAACTGCTACCAAAGAAGAAAGAGAAAGGAATTCAATATAATAACACTAGTAACATGATCGAAAGGGTCTGTGCAAACTTTTTCTACTTGCCCCTCCTCCTTCCCTTCTTCCCATGCATCCTCCCCTCCTTGCTTTCCTGAACAAAATTTATTGATCCCCAAGCCACAGGCTAGGTACTGAGGACAAGGAGGTGAGCAAGGACAATACCCTCCCCTAGTTCACAGGCCAGTTGGCAGAGGGAATGGCATAGAAGGGACCCAGTTTCTGATCAGGACTCTGCCGATGACTGCATTTTCTTCTCTGTGCAATTCCCGTGTTTCCTCTGTAATTACTGCTATCTTTCAAATTCAGTGACATCAGAAAGGTGAAACCTGGATGGAAAGGGGTTCAAGCAAGAGGGAAGAGGTTGCAGCAGACAGGATTATAGCCAATTCTGAATTTTAAGATTCTTCAGGCTTCATTCCTTTTTTGCAATATTCGTTTTTTTGTAGACTTTCTTGTTATACACAAAATAAAATCTCATTGCAGAAGCATTAAAAAAAAAAGATAATAGCTCACATTTACTAAGCTCCTACTTGGTTGCTAGGCCCCGAGCAAAGTGCTTTATGGGAATTACACACCTCATTGCTACTGAGACTGAGAGGGGTTGGATTACTGAGCTGGCGGAGCAAGTTAGTGACAAACCAGGATTCTAATCAGGGTGTGTTGACTTTGGAGTGCACCACCTTGACTACTAAACTATCCTGCCAAGAAAAGAAGGGGCCAGTTAATTCCCTTGTGAAGTCATTTTGGTTAGTACGCTTCCTTCTTTCTAACATTCACAGCTCTTTTTTTGACTCCAACTGCTTTGTGTTTCACATCCAGATTGATACTCAATACCATTAGCAAAGAAAATCAAAACCATGTTGACATATCACCTCATGCCTGCTAGAATGGCTATCGTCAAACAAATAAGAGATAGTAAATTCTAGCGAGGACATGGAGAAAAGGGAACCCTTGTGCACTCTTGGTGGGAATGTAAATTGGTACAACCAATATGGAAACAAAAAACAGTATGGAGGTTCCTCAAAAAATTAAAAAATAGAACTACCATATGATCCAGCAATTCCAGTTCTGGGAATATATCCAAAAGAAACCAAATCACTCTGTCAAAGAGATATCTGCAACCCCATGTTCGTAGCAGAATTATCTATGATAGCTAAGACATAGAAACAACCTAAATGTCCATCAGTGGATGAATGGAAAAAGAAAATGTTCTATCTATCTATCTGTCTATGAAAGAAAGAAATCCTTCCATTTGTGATAACACAGATGGACCCTGAGGGCATTACGCTAAGTGAAATAAGTCAGGCAGAGAAAGACAATTGCTATATAATTGACTAATATGTGGAATCTAAAAAACCAACCAACCAAACAAAAAACACCAACAACAAACCCATAGAAAGTCATAGAAAAAGAGAACAGATTTGTGGTTACCAGAGGCAGGGGTTGGAGGTGGTAGACTTGGATGTAGGCAATCAAAAGTTACAAACCTCTGGGCTTCCCTGGTGGCGCAGTGGTTGAGAGTCCGCCTGCCGATGCAGGGGACACGGGTTCATGCCCCGGTCCGGGAAGATCCCACATGCTGCAGAGCGGCTAGACCCGTGAGCCATAGCCACTAAGTCTGCGCGTCCGGAGCCTGTGCTCTGCAACGGGAGAGGCCACAACGGTGAGAGGCCCGCGTACTGCAAACAAAAAAAAAAAAGAAAAAAGTTACAAACTTCTAGTTGTAAGATAAATAAGCACTAGGGTTGTAATGTACACATTATGATATGCATGGAAGTGGTTTTCCTTGTATTTATCCTGCCTGTAGTTCATTGAGGTTCTTGTACCTGTAAGTCAATGGTTTTCATCACATTTTATAACTTTTCAGTTATTATATTTCACATCATAGGCAAACTACTGGAGACCAAGGTAAAGATACAAGATTGAAAGCATCCAGTAAAAAAAAGGTGTGTTGTGTACATGGGAACAAAGATGAGACTGACCACTGACTTCTTATCAGGAAGACAGAAGACCAGAATGCAATGGAATGACCTCTTTATAGTGCTGGGGTCTTGGTGGCAGGGTCAGTCCACAGGAAGGCTATATAAACTAAAAACAACTTTCAAAAGAGAGAGTTTAATACAGAAATCTTATGGTAGAACAAAAGGTGAGAGAATTTGTTGCCAATATGCCTGCAATAGAAGAAATCCTAAATAATATCCTGAAGCCAAAAAGGAAATGATGTCAGAGAGAAACTCAGATATCTAGGAAGTAAAGAAAGGCAACGGAAGTGGAAAATAAACACTTAAACATAAAAGACATTTTTTCCTTCTAATAATTTCTATAAATATTAACTGATTTTATTTATTTTATTTATTTATTTATTTATTTTGTGGTACGCGGGCCTCTCACTGTTGTGGCCTCTCCCGTTGTGGAGCACAGGCTCTGGACGCGCAGGCTTAGCGGCCATGGCCCATGGGCCCAGCCGCTCCGCGGCATGTGGGATCTTCCCGGACCGGGGCACGAACCCATGTCCCCTGCATCGGCAGTTGGACTCTCAACCACTGCGCCACCAGAGAAGCCCTATTAACTGACTTTGAAATAAAACAAGTAACATCATAAAGTAGAATTTATCATGTATTTAGAAAAACACCATGACACTACAGAAGGGGATTGTATACATAAAATAATACTGTTCTTTAGTTACTCTGTTTGAAAGATGCTAAGTGGGAGGTGTGAAGAGTGAAGTGGAACATTGTAACATCAGTAGTGGATCCCTCAGGTGTGATGTGGTACAATATTAACCTAACTAGATTGAAAGTGAAAAATACAGCTAGTTAGCCCTGGAGCAACTACTAACAAAATAACAAAAGATGTCTTGCTAAGAAGTTAATAGAGGAAATAAAAGAGATTTTTATTTATTTATTTTAATTTGGCCATGCTGCGCGGCATGTGAGATCTTAGTTCCCCAACCAGGGATTGAACCCATGGCCCCTGCATTGGAAGTGCAGAGTCTTAACCACTGGACTGCCAGGGAAGTCCCCAAAGAGATTCTTGTATACAAGTACTCCCCCCCAACACCCCGCAACGAGAAAAAAAGGCAAGAAAAGCACAAAAGAACAAAACCAGAAGACACAAGTGGAAAAAAGTTAGATTATTCCTCTTGCCAAATGGAAAACAAATAGCAAGATTGTAGACTTCAACCAACCACAGGAATAGTCACATAGAAGAATGTAAAAGGACTAAACACGAATTAAAAGTCAGAGCTTTTCAACTGAAAAAAAGCAAGATCCAACCCTGTGCTCCTTACAGGAGACACAAAGAAATTCCAGCCTTACGTGGTTTCACCAAGGAATGCTAGCAAATATTCGAGGGAGAAAGCAGTCCAGTCTCATACAACCCTTATAGAAAATAGAGGGGGAGGAGATGTTGCCTACCTCATTTTATAAATCCAGTATTGTCCAGATTCCCAAACCAGACACATCTATTGAAATACAAAACAACAGACAAATACCTTCATGAACCTAGATACAAAACTCCTTAAAATATTAGTCAGTTGCATCTGTCGTTGGGCCCTCTTTCTCATTCCCAATGTTGATGAATTTTCTCTTTTAGTCCTTAGTTAAATTTATCAGAATGTTGTTTGTTTTGTTGACATATACAAAAGCCTGTAAAGGTATTAATTTTAATTTATGTCTTATTTTAATATAGTTTCAGCTTTTAGATTGTATTGAGTCAGTGTGTGTCTCGATTGTAATATTATGGGTTTTTCCCCACCCCGATATCCTATGGTTATTTAAAAAGATAGTAGAGTACAAAATATATACATCTGGCAAATAAACTTTATTTACTGTATTATTCAGTTTCCCTGAAACCCATTTATTCTTGTTTATTTGATCTGTAAAAGATTTAGAGAATTGGATTAGTTTCCCAACTTGATGATAGTTCCATTAATTTCCCCTCATATTATAGCGGTTGTTATATTTACGTTGATGCAGTGTTATTGCCCATAAACATTTCATGGCAGGTCTATTGAGAGCATTTATCATTATCGACAATGCTATTAATACTAAATATACTTCCCGCTTATCTTTAAATATCCAGTTTAGGAAGCATCTCCTCTAAGTCTTGCCCTGGTCCTCCAGGCTCATTTTTCTACATCCCCCCCGGCCCCTGGGGCTTAATTCTTTATTAATATGGTGCTTTCTGCAGTGTTCTTCCTCATTAGATTGTGAGCTCCATGAGGATGGACTTCATGCCTTATTTCCTTTTAAGCTTCAAGTTTTAGCATAGTTCCTGGATTGGGGATGGAGCTGGGTAAACGTTCATTGACTTGGATTGAAAGAAAAGTGACCAAAAAAAAAAAAAATAGGTATTTACAAATAGTCATCATAGGCATTGGAGAATGTGCTGGATGTGAAGTCAGATAATGGGAAGAATTTGAAAACAAACAGAGAAACAGAAGGAAGATGCAGCCAGCTTAGAAACTGCCCTCACCATTCCAGCCCCATCTTACCTCCAGCTCCCTTCCCAAATCCTTCTCATCGCCCACCCTCCTTTCAGCATGTGTCAGCTGCCAGTCCCCACTCCCCCCCAAACCCCTGCACATTCTTCCCTCACCTTTGGCCCTGGAGCAAAGCAGGTCAGCTGGCATGCTGTTTGTATGGCAAGTCTCTGGGATAAAAATACTGTGTTTTGACAGCTTGGTAGTGTGAAATCATTCTTTACAAGGCATGTCTGCGTGGGCTGCCTTACCTGGGAAGAGGATAACAAGGCAGTAACTGGGATGCTCTGTAGAGACAGGGATGGGCCGCGGGAGAAATGAGTGTTTCTGTTTCAGTGTCAGATATCAGGCACACGTAGCTCAGGGAATGCTCTTGGATGAGACAAGCCTGAGACTGGAGAGAAGCAACATGGCACCTTCAGCCCCGGTGCTTCACCTGCTTCTGACCTGTTGATTCCTAAAGGCCCCTGAACTGCAGCTTCAGCTGGGGTCAGTAGAAAGGGAGACAGTTCCAAACTGCTCAACCCATTCCTATTCATCTCCACCACTGCTCAGTCTTTGCGCCTGGGGAGGAGAGTGGGGAGGGGATCTGACCAAACAAACCACTTGCAAGTCCTGAAAGCAGTATTGTGTGCTTTACACTTTGGCCTCTGCACCTGCTATTCCCTCAACCCAGAATGCCCACAGCCCTCATCCTCTGCACCTCTTGCAATTCTATACATCTTTCAGGAACCCACTCAAATATCAACTCCTCTAGGAAGCCTTTCTTTGTTTCTAAGGAGTACTGATAACATCCTTCTGTGTGCTTCTAATATAGCCTGGTCATTTAGCCGTCATAAACATTTAAGGGATAGATAGTAATGAATATTTTTATTAAGATATCTCTTTCTCTTACTAGTCTGTGGGATCCTTTCTGTTAGGGCAAGATTTTATTCATCCCTTGCATTCTCAGTACCTAGTGATTGGTACCTAGTAATACTCAATAAAGGTTGCAAATTTATTGGAATTGAGGGGGTAGATGGATTAATTCACTGATAACTGGAGGGAAGAATGCTTTACGTTGGAGGACTGGCCTTTCTGGAAATGTATTTGGTATTTCTGATTTCTAAAACTTTGCCCATATAGGTTCCCACTGTCTAAAAAGTCTCATTCCTTACTTTTTTTTTTTTTTTTTTTTTTTTAAAGAATCTTGTGCACTTGACTGAAAGGAACTCCAGCTCTCCTTAACCACTAAAGCAACATTGTCTATAGGCCTTGGATCCCAAAAGATACGGAGTCACATTTCTTTTCTATTACTAGAGTCTTGGTCTTGATCTTGTTCATAACTTTTTGAGCCAATTTATTCATCTGGTAAAATATAGATATTAACTCCTACTTCTTTTGGCATAACTGACTGCCTGTGGATTTTTTTATTCTAATAATTTTTGTATGAAATCTAGTCTCTGATTTATGGTGTTCCTGACCTTCCCAGAATATCGTGGAGATTAAATGAGATGACATAGATGACAGATCAGGATGGCATTGGGAGTTCATGCTGTGAACCTCCCTTTTGCTTTAAGCACATCAGTGTTGGATGAGCTGTGCTCACAAACAAGAGGAACCTCTCAGGGGCCCAGAGCATAACTGAAGCCCTCTGTGGTGAGCAGAGCTGTAGTCACAGGCCTGCTGAGCAATATGTCTGGAAGCAAGCAGAAGCAGCCTGGAGTGAGTGTGACATCTGGGGGTAATGGGAACCAAATGTACTCTGCATGGGGTGAGGGTCCCGAGCCAGCACATTGCATGAGACAAAGGCAAGCACAGCGTTCTTGCACTTGGTAAAGAAGGCTGAAAAAGATACTATGGGCCGTGTCCTGAGGTGTGGTTTATATAAGCCGTGCATGCCTTGGCTGAAGAAAGATTTTAAAGTTCACTTAGAATTTGCCCTCCCTTGCTTACATAGTGCTGGACTTGTGATTTGCAATATCAGTCCAGGATGGAGCCCCAAGCCACCAATATAAAATCTGCTTATGGACTGAATGATGCAGGGGCCATATGGATAAAATCATGAAGCCACTAGATTGCAAGGAGTGAGTTTAGAGAGAAGACAAAACACCAAACAAAGAAAACAGCCTCTCAGGATGAGTCTACAAAGGGTAACTCCAGGCAACCTGAAATGTACCAGGAGATGGTAATCTCCCTTTTTCTTCAGTGGTCATATCAATTTCTACTTTTTCATATATGTGTGTGTGTGTGTGTGTGTGTGTGTGTGTGTGTGTGTGTGTGTGTTTGTAATCATGTTTTCCTTCTAGACAGTGTGCTCTTGAGGCCAGTGGCTTTCTCTAAGTCTTCCCTCCTCCCTGCAGAGGTACAGGCCAGGGCAAACAGTGGAAGCTCTGTTTGCCATTGGTAGAACTCTATGTATGCCAAATGCTGTGACTTTGTAGTGGAATCACTGCAAAGAGCACAGTGGGTGTGATCAATGTCTGTGTGAAAGGGAGTTTGAAATTCTTTTTGTTGAACCATTTGTGAAGACTGGGTAGTTGCTCTGGGGGATTTTCCTATTTCTTAGCACTAATAACATTCTCTACAACACAACTTCAGTGCACAGGAATCCTTCTGGCCATGGATGTAGCTTCCATCATAGAGTGGGTAAGTCCCAGGCCAACCGCCTCCCGAGTTGCAGGCTCATCAAGCGTATTTCATCTTTCTGGCTGCCCAGTACTATTTAGTGTTATTCTCGCTGCTGCTTTTTCAGATCTTTCTTTTTTCCCCCCATCTATTTCACATGCTTGGGTAGGCAGCTGCTCACTCAATAGTATGAGAAAGCCAGTTGCCTTCAAAACAGTAGGATAGTTTCCTTTGTTTTTTCCCTCCCAAGTGTTTAATTTGATATTTTCGGTGAATTTGATATCATTTGGTAGCACTCCATCAGCGCATACCCTGGGGCTATAGTTTGTCTTTAAATGAAACTAACTTTGCTTCTGAAATTCTCTCCATTAGTTACTGCTGTTTTGATCCTCCTCTGTCAGCCCACATCCGTTCTTCAGCTTCTCCCTATTTCACCTCTAGCTCTTCATCACTCTCTCTTTGTTCTTAAGTGCCTAGGTTTCAAGAGGAAGGGGCCTTTGTCTTGCCAAGGCAGTCCTCTCACTGCCATTACTAATCAAGCCAACTCCCACCTTTGTTTAAATGTCATGAGCCAGCAGTGGCACTGTATTCACACCCTCATTTGAACTCACAATATTCTCATGTAATTGTAAGTCAAGATCCAGGTAAATAAGGCAAGCCACTACAGAGTGATTGTTTCTACACTCAGCTGTAGACCTACCTGACTCCAAAGTCCATGCTTTCTTCACCCCAGTGTGATGACCCCTCTCTCTGACCACAATGCACTGTGCTCAGTCTTCTCTGTTTTATCATGTCATGCACCATGCTTCTTTCTGGTGTTGCCAATCTGTTCGGCTTAGAGTGTCTGTCATAGTTTTAGAGAGGGGGCTAAATCTTCTGGCTGGCCTGAAATACTCACCATTGCTCCTTTCGTTGTTGGCAGTCTGCTACAGCCCTGACAGAGTTACCGAAATTACAACCCTGGATTTTTCTTCAGTCCTCCTCCTACTCTTGAAAACTTTTCTCCTCTGTCCATGGTTCTGCTTCTTGCTAATCCTGCTTCCATGCCCTCACATTTCTTCCTTTCTGGACTCTGGTCAGAAAATAGGTCTGAAAGCAAACAGATGTTAGACTAGCACAGCCTACTTTTCTGCTACTCAACATTCATTCTCAACTTCTGCCTTTATTTAACTTGCATACAGCAGCACTT
The DNA here is from genome assembly GCF_011762595.2 of Tursiops truncatus. NCBI lineage: Eukaryota > Metazoa > Chordata > Mammalia > Artiodactyla > Delphinidae > Tursiops > Tursiops truncatus. The sequence goes on from NC_047049.1 coordinate 49,033,277, forward strand.
CATGAGACAGAAGGGGCAACACAATGTCCTGTTATTCACTGTACCCATCTGAAAGTCTCACATCTCCAGTGATCTATCATCTTCCCTTTTACTTCTAGATGTGGCTTCTGGTGTTCTGTGAACTGAAATGTAAATGTAAGCACGAGATATATATATATATATATATATATATATACTTAATAGAAAAATGGAAAACTGAAAGAATGAAATATATAAATGTACATATATATGTGCATATATGTATATGGTTGACCCTTGAACAACAGGGATTTGCACTGCGTGGGTCCATTTGGATTTTTTTCAATAAGTATATTGGAAAAAGTTTTGGAGATTTGCGACAAACTGAAAAAACTCACAGATGAACTGGGTAGCCTAAAAATACTGAAAAAATTAAGAAAAAAGTTAGGTATGGGGCTTCCCTGGTGGCGCAGTGGTTGGGAGTCCGCCTGCCGATGTAGGGGACATGGGTTCGTGCCCCGGTCTGGGAAGATCCCACATGCCGCAGAGCGGCACTTAAGAACAAAGAGAGAGTGATGAAGAGTCTGTGAGCCATGGCTGCTGGACCTGCGCGTCTGGGGCCTGTGCTCCGTGATATGAGAGGCCACAGCAGTGAGAGGCCCGCGTACCGCAAAAAAAAAAAAAAAAAAAAAAAAGTTAGGTATGTCCTGAATGCATAAAATATATGTAGATATTAGTCTAGTTTTACCACTTACTACCATAAAATATACACAAATCTATTATAAAAAGTTAAAATTTACCAAAACTTGTTCACACAAACACTTACAGACCATACATGGTGCCATTTGCAGTTGAGAGATATGTAAAGAGGCAGCATTAACTCGTAACTGCATAAAATTAACTGTAGTAATACCGTCCTACTGTAGTAATCTCATAGCCACCTCCTGTTGTTGCTGTGAGCTTAAGCGTTGTGAGTATCTGCTTAAAACACTGTGTGATGCTGATTGTCTTTGAGTGAGCAGTTTGTCTCTCCAGTAAATTGTGTGTCATAATAAAAAGTGATCTCTTGCAGTTCTTGTGTATTTTTCATCATGTTTAGTGCAATAGCATAAACCTTGAATAACACCATGGGACCCATACGAAGTGCCACTAGTGATGCTAGAAGTGCTCCCAAGAAGCAAAGTCATGACATTACAAGAAAAAGTTGAATTGCTTAATGTGCACCATAGATTGAGGTCTGCAGCTGAGGTTGCCCACCATTTCAAGATAAATGAATCCAGCAAAAGGACCATCGTAAAAAGAGAAAAGGAAATTCGTGAAGCTGTCGCTGCAGCTACACCTTGCATTTTTTGTGAAATACCTTTTTATGTCATACTGAAAATGCAGCTTTTATGTGGGTGCAGGAATTCTGTAATAAATGCATACCTATAGACTCTAATATGATTCAAGAAAAATCAAAGTCATTATATAACAACTTCAAGCAAGAGGAAGGTAAGGGATCTAAAGCTAGGGAATTTAATGCCAGCAAAGGATGGTTTGATAATTGCTAAAGAGGTTTAACTTAAAAAATGTCAAGATTACAGGAGAAGTAGCTTCTGCTGACCAGGAGGCAGGAGACGAGTTCCCAGATGCCTTTAAGGAAATTACTGAGGAGAAAAGATATCTGCCTGAACAGGTTTTTAATGCAGACAAATGTGCCCTATTCTGGAAAAAAAAAAAAAAAAATGCCATAAAGGCTATTATCAGTAAGGAAGAGAAGCAAGTACCAAGATTTAAGGCAGGAAGGGATAGACTAAACCCATTGTTTTGCGCAAATGCTGTGGGGTTTATAATCAGGACGATCTTTATCTATAAAGCTGCTAACCCTCGAGCCTTGAAGGGAAAAGATAAACACCAGCTGCCACCCTTGGTTGTACAACAAGAAGGCCTGGACAAGAAGAACCCCTTTTCTGGATTGGTTCCATGAATACTTTGTCCCTGAAGTCAGGAAGTATCTTGTCAGTAAGGGACTGCTTTTTATAGTTCTTTTGGTACTGAACAATGCCTCTGGTCACCCAGAGCTCCATGAATTCAACACCGAAGGTGTCAAGTGTGGCCTGCTTGCCCCCAAGCAAATGTCTCTAATTCAGCCTTCAGATAAGGGGGTCATAAGGACCTTTTAGGGTCATTATACATAGTACTGTATGGGAAGGATTGTCAACTGTATAAAAGAGAACCCTGGTAGAGGGAACATTGTGAAAGTCTGGAAGGATTACACCAATGAAGATGCCATCGTTGTTACAGAAAAAGCCACGAAAGCCATGAAGCCTGAAACAATAAATTTCTGATGGAGAAAACTGTGTCCAGAAGTCATACATGACTTCACAGGATTAACTACTGAGCCAATCAAGGAAATCATGAAAGAGATTGTGGATATGCCAAAAAGAGTAGGGGAGAGGAGAAGGGTTTCAAGATATGGATCTTGGAGAAATTCAAAAGCTCGTAGACACCACACCAGAGGAATTAACAGAAGACAGCTTGATGGAGATGAGTGCTTCTGAACCAGTGCCAGACGATGAGGAAGATGTAGAAGAAGTAGCTCCAGAAAACAAACTGACATTAGATAATCTGGCAGAAGCGTTCCGACTATTAAAGACGTTTCTTTTGGCTTCTTTTAGGACATGAACCCTTCTATGATGTGGGCATTGAAACTAAAGCAAATGGTGGAAGAAGGATTGGCACCATATAGAAACATTTTTGAAGAAATAAAAAAGCAAAAAAAGTCAGAAATTACCGTATATTTCCATAAAGTTACACCAAGTGTGCCTGCCTCGCCCGCCTCCCTTACACCTCCTCCACCTCTTCCAGTTCTGCTGCCCCTGACACAGCACGACCAGCCCCTCCTCCGCCTCCTCAGCCTACTCAGCATGAAAACGATGAGGATGAAGACCTTTATGATGATCCACTTCTACTTAATGAATAGTAAATAACCATCATGCCATCCAGTTACTAAACATATCTGTCGTGCATGTGTATGAGCTTCTTCATGTGAAAGTCTAATAACTGTATGGCAAGAACATGCCTGTGAATTTTGAGTTGGCACGAACATTTCTACCAGAAAGAGTGTTCCACATTTGCTTGGTAGCTGGTTCCATGGGCAGGGTTGGAATTACCAGAAGGAACATGGCAGAAAGAATGGAAGAGACTCAAAAGTAGTCTCAGAAGACCAACATATCTCAGGGGCAGGCAAGGGCAAAGACCTGAGAATGGAGACCAGTACAGAACAGAAGAACAGCAGCAAGAAAATGGTACTTTGTTTATCATAATTACTCAAGAGAGAGGAAGATGGTAAGAAGGTCAACGACTTGAACTTGTAGGAGTCTGAGATGTAAATACTCTATTTGGTATTGGAGAGGTCAGTTTCAGTGAGTGGTAGGAATGAAAGATAGATTGTATTTGTTGAGCAGCAATCATGAGATAAAGAAGTCTGATCCTTAAAAAAAGATAGCATTTCTGGCTGAATTTTGCATTCTCAATAATCCCCTGTGGAGAATCTGGCACATGACATGTTTAATAATATCCTCATTGCTCCCTTGGAGTCTGGGTCTCTCTGCCTCCTCTAGGGATCTGCTGTGGGCACTCCTCCTAGGATCTACTGTGCCTCCTAAGTGTGCTTGACATGTACCCTTGTGAGCTCTTGGTATTAAGCTCTCAGCCCCAGTTCTGCGATGGCTGACCTCAGCCTGCTCACTAGTGAGGGTTTGTTGCTTACTATCCCAGAGAGGAGACAGAGGGCACTGCAACATACACAGGTTTTGCTTAGATAATTTCACAGAGTGATGACCATTCTTTATAAGTGCAAATGTTAGAATAAAGGAAACACTCTGTTTAACAGTTATAGTTTTAAGAGATGGTGTTGTCAATCATGATCTCTCACTGGGCAAAAACATTTTTAATTAGCTGATTTGAGAAAACAGTCAACTGGAAGATGTTATTCTAAAGCTGATGAACAAGAGTTGGATGCTATCTAGATTATTCATATCTTGTCTGTGATGCTGACCACCTGATCAGCACAACCCACTATTCTCTGCCACCATTTTACATCCCGATGTTCTGTCTCTTCTGGAGTGAAAATGGTTCCTTAGCCATGAATGACTGCCACCTAACCTCAGCATTTAATCTCTCCTCTCACTGCAAATAGGTTGTGGTTTCCTTGAGTCTTCTCCTCTGGCTCCACTCCCCTATGTCCCTTTTTTTTTTTTGCGGTACGCGGGCCTCTCACTGTTGTGTCCTCTCCCGTTGCGGAGCACAGGCTCCAGACGCGCAGGCTCAGCGGACATGGATCACGGGCCCAGCCGCTCCGCGGCATGTGGGATCTTCCCGGACTGGGGCACGAACCCGTGACCCCTGCATGTGCAGGCAGACTCTCAATCACTGCGCCACCAGGGAAGCCCCACAAATTTAATTTAATCTTTACCACAACTCAATGGAGTATGTTTTATTATCCCATCTTAGAGATAAAGAAATTGAGTCTCAGATTAGTGACTTGCTTATGATGACATATCCATTTGCCAGTAAAACCATAATTTATAACCAAGTCTGTCTTACCTAGTGCATTGCATTCTGTAGTGCATATTAAATCCATGTGATAATTTAGCACCTTATAACACTTGATATTCCCTCTACCTTGAATGCTCTTCTCCTGTGGCTGGATTCTTCTTTTTGCTCAGATATAAGCTTAAATATTGTCTCCGCATAGGGTCTCTTATGACCACTCTATCCTCCAGCACTTTCTTTCACAATATGGCCATTATCAGTACTTGTTATTTTATTATTTATTTGGGGTCTTTGTTGTTTGTCTTCTCCTTCTAGAATGAAAATTCTGTAATAATAGACCTCTTGTCTTTCCTAGTCAACACCATATCCAATCTCTATAACAGTGTCTGGTACATCCTAGCCACTCAATAATTTATTGATTAATGAATAAATAAATTGATTATGAATTAAATGAATAAATGAGTAGAAATTTATCTTTTTCATCAACTATACTTTTTAACCTTTAAGTTTTGCTCTATAATATAAATTATAAATCAGTAGTTCTAAAAAGGAATGAAACATTCTTTTCAAATTGAATTGGACTTAGTTGATATAGAATAATATACACAAGTTCAATTAGAGAAGGAAGAACAGAAAAACCCCAAAGTTAGCAGAAGGAAAGAAATCATAAAGATCAGATCAGAAATAAGTGAAAAAGAAATGAATGAAACAATAGCAAAGATCAATAAAACTAAAAGCTGGTTCTTTGAGAAGATAAACAAAATTGATAAGCCATTAGCCAGACTCATCAAGAAAAAAAGGGAGAAGACTCAAATTAATAGAATTAGAAATGAAAAAGGAGAAGTAACAACTGACACTGCAGAAATACAAAGGATCATGACAGATTACTACAAGCAACTCTATACTAATGAAATGGACAACCTGGAAGAAATGGACAAATTCTTAGAAAAGTACAACCTTCTGAGACTGAACCAGGAAGAAATAGAAAATATAAACAGACGAGTCACAAGCACTGAAATTGAGACTGTGATTAAAAATCTTCCAACAAACAAAAGCCCAGGACCAGATGGCTTCACAGGCAAATTCTATCAAACATTTAGAGAAGAGCTACCATCTATCCTTCTCAAACTCTTCCAAAATATAACAGAGGGAGGAACACTCCCAAACTCATTCTATGAGGCCACCATCACCCTGATACCAAAACCAGACAAAGATGTCACAGAAAAAGAAAACTACAGGCCAATATCACTGATGAACATAGATGTAAAAATCCTCAACAAAATACTAGCAAACAGAATCCAACAGCACATTAAAAGGATCATACACCATGATCAAGTGGGGTTATCCCAGGAATGCAAGGATTCTTCAATATACTTAAATCAATCAATGTGATACACCATATTAACAAACTGAAGGATCAAAACCATATGATCATCTCAATAGATGCAGAAAAAGCTTTCGACAAAATTCAACACCCATTTATGATAAAAACCCTGCAGAAAGTAGGCATAGAGGGAACTTTCCTCAACATAATAAAGGCCATATATAACAAACCCACAGACAACATCGTTCTCAATGGTGAAAAACTGAAACCATTTCCTATAAGATCAGGAACAAGACAAGGTTGCCCACTCTCACCACTGTTATTCAATATAGTTTTGGACATTTTGGCCACAGCAATCAGAGAAGAAAAAGAAATAAAAGGAATCCAAATTGAGAAGAAGAAGTAAAGGTGTCACTGTTTGCAGATGACATGTACACAAGTTCAATAAATAAAGGCCAGTAGAAAAAAAAGAGCACTGATGGGGATGTAAGGGGACTCGGGTTCTATTGTTAATTTAGCAATGCCTGGCTACATGATTCAAATCAGTAACTTTTGTGGACTAAAAATTTCCTTTCTTGCTTGCTTTAAAAAAATCTAAATGTATGTGTAAATATTTGCCTAGTTTTCTAAGGTGAAGTCCCAGTTAACATTCAGGGATATGGGCACTTGGAAAGTGTTTCCCAAAAAGAGTGATTGCTTGTGATTGCAGAGTATGAAAAAGTACACATCAATTTACACTCCTGGGTGTCTGGATATTTTAGTTTCATTTTTCTATTGTAATAAATTACCACAAACTTAGTGACTTAAAACAGCACAGACCTTTTCTTTTACTTTTCTGGAGGTCAGAAGTCCTAACTGGGTCGTTTTGCATATTCACAAGTTTGGGAAATGGTTTGAAGGCCTCTTTGAGACTCCATTATTCTACCAACCTCAAATTTTAGGTCTTTCTCCCATGGCCTTCAAAGCTACACGTGACCAAGCCTTCATGTCTCCTACCATGTTTTGCATTGTTTTCGCTTTCTTGTACTACATTCTACTACATCTTTCAACTTCCCATAGTCTTTTCCAACATGGGATATTTGCACACATTCTTACCTATACTTGGATTTTTCCCCCTATTCTTACCTATCCACTTATTTCCTTAAATATCTCATTCCTTTGTATGTTCCCATTCTTGTTATTACACCTTCGAGTTATTTTATGTCTTTTTCTTTTTCTTTCTCTCTCCCTCTCTTTTTTTTTTTTTTTTTTTTGCCTCCCCAGTAGAAAATTAGCCCGTGAAAAGAGGACCTGTGTTTGCTTTATACCTCCAGTGCCTTGAATAATGCTTACTACAGGGCAAGCAGTCAACAGATACCTGTTAAATAAGTGAACCAACAAATGGTTTGGAGTCCTTTTAAAGGCTTTGGTATTTATTTTAATAGTGGAGAAAATTGTACAGAGAGTAAGATAGGGATTGGTTTGACATGATCTTTTTACATTTTAAAAATATTAACTTGGGGGCTTCCCTGGTGGCACAGTGGTTGAGAGTCCGCCTGCCAATGCAGGGGACACGGGTTCGTGCCCCGGTCCGGGAAGATCCCACATGCCGCAGAGCGGCTGGGCCTGTGAGCCATGGCCGCTGAGCCTGCGCGTCCGGAGCCTGTGCTCCGCAACCAGAGAGGCCACAGCGGTGAGAGGCCTGCGTACCGCAAAAAAACAAAACAAACAAAAATAAATATTAACTTGGCTGTTGTGTATAGATGATTCTAAGGAAAACAAGAATGAATGCATGGATACATGAAGGCTGGTGCACATAATAATTGATGCCCCCTTGACTTAGTGGTGATGAAGATGGAGAGAAACATTGATGACAGGGAGAAACAGGTGTAAAGAATGACAGTTGGGTTTCTTCTTTATGCAACTGAATGCTTATGCCATTCCCTGAGATAGGGAACAATGGAAGAGACTGCTTATTGGCAGGGAAGATTGTAATTTAAAATTGAAGATACTGAGTCTGAGATGTGTTAGGGACATCCAAGTGGAGAAATCAAGTAGGAGATTGTTATACCTGGGGTGACCACATATGTTCTCTTTTGCTTCAGACAGTCAGGTTTATGCCAGTTATTCCAGTGTTATAATCCACAGTATCTTCTTTCACTTTCAAAACTAGTTCTTTACTTAGATCTATTACATCAGAACTTGGTGTAAATTTTGTATCAGAGCAAATTTTGTAGTCTTCTGCATCTAGATTTAATTTAAATATTGGGAAAAGATATTACTGCTTAGTATCAGAGCAAATTTTGTAGTCTTCTGCATCTAGATTTAATTTAAATATTGGGAAAAGATATTACTGCTTAAAGAGAGAAGATAAAGTGAGAAAAGAAAGGGATCAAGGAACAAGGCTTTAAAAGTTTCAATGATGACATTGAGAATGTTGAGCCTACAAAGGAGATAGAGAAAATATGTCTAGTTCTACAGAAGACAAGGGAAGAGACAAAAAATTTCTGTATTTCTATGTAAAAAATATCAAATGCCTCTAAGTTGATAGTCTTGATATGATTTAAGGTCAATAAGCAATATTAACATGTTTGATTCTAAGACCCCCATTACCTTTTCCTAAGTAACACTCTCCAGACAGTGCTACCATATGATTGAAAGAGAGGAATCAGAGCATGGGAAAAAGGAGAGAGAAGGCAGGGAGGGAACAATGTTGATCTAAGCCTGAGCCAGGAAGGATATATGCTCATTCTGTTTGGTGAAGCAAATTGTGAGGAAGTTTGGAGAGGTGTGAATTTAAAGCTGAAAAGACTTCAAATCATCTTCTAGAGTTGCTATTCACAGCACATGATGTCATGAGCCCAACAGAGCCTCTATAAATGTTTGTTCGTGGAGAAAGTAATTTATTTACCTAGCTCTTATATTAAGTCTTAGTTTTCACATCCACTGTGGTAGGCAGAATAATGGACCCTCAAAGATGCCCAGGAACTAATTCCCGTACCTTACATAGAAAATGGAACCTTGTATATGTGATTAAGTTAAGCATCTTGAGACGGGAAGATTATCTTGGATTACCTGGATGGGCCCATTATGTTCACAAGAGTCTTTATAAGAGGGAATGTCAGTGTTGGAAAGGGATTTGTGTAGTCTACTGGATTTGAAAATGGAGGAAAGGACCAGAAGCCAAGGAATGCAAGTGGTACCTAAAAGCTGGAAAAGACAGAAGCAAATTCTCCCCTAGAGCCTCCGGAAGGAATATAGCTTGGCCAACACCTTGATTTAGCCCAGCCAATTTGGAGCAAAAGGAGAAATCATGAAGTATTTCTAAGTTTATGATTTGAGTAACTGGAGGAATCGTTCTGTTTATTGAAAGAGGGATATCTAGAGGAAGAGTGAATTTAAGAGGGAAAATGGGGACTTCTGTTTCAGGTATGTAATATTTGAGATTCCCACTAGACCATCACCTGGAGCTGTTGAGTGGGCAGTTGGATATATAAGTCCGGAGTTCAAGAAATCGGTTAGGTCTGAGATATCTAGTTAGAGACATTTCATAATGCTAACAGCTTAATTATCAATTTCAATATACATGCTCCTGATAACAGAGCTTTGAATTTCATGCAAAGATTGACAGAAGTCCAAAGAGAAATAGACTAAATCTAATCTAGAAATTTTAACACTCTTCTCTCAGTAACTGATAAAAGACGAAGTAAGGATATAAAATATTTGAATAAAATGATTAGCAAATTTGACCGAATAGGTTATATATAGAACATTGCACCCAACAAACACAGAGTAAACATTTTTTCAAGTATACATGGAACATTTACCAACATTGACCACATGCTGGGTGGTAAAGGGAATTTCAACAAATTTCAAAGGATTGAAATTCTACAGAGTAGGCTCACTGAACACAGTGATATTAAGCTAGAACTCAATAACAAAAAGATAACCAGTAAATTCCCATTTGTCTAAAAATTAAGGAGCACTGTTCTAAATACCCATGTATCAAGATAAATATTGAATAAAATTGGAAAATATTTGAACTGAATAATAGTGAAAATTTTTATCAAAATTTTTGGAATGTAAGCAAACAATCTTAGAGCAAAATCTATAACCTTAAATGTGAATATAATAAAAGAATAAAAGCTGAAAAATTAGTGACCTAAGCATGTATCTCAGAAAGTTAGAAAAAGTAAAATAAATTAAACTCAGGTAAAACTTAGAGAAGGAAACCATAAAGATATAAAAACAGAAAATAAGTGAAATTGAAAACATGCAGGGAGGGGATAAAATGTAAAAGTTGTTCCTTGACAAGACTAATAAAATTGTTAAGGCCCTGACAAGAAAAAAAGAAAAAGGACTCAAATATTCATTCTTAGGAATGAAAAGAAAATATCAATATAGATGCTAAGGACACAAGATAGATAGTGAAATTATATGATGAATGGCACTTTGACAATACATTTGAAAATGTAGACTAAAGAAATATCTAGAAAAAGAAAATACTAAAATTGATGAAAGGAGAAGATTGAAGAGTAAGTGTTAAAGAAGTTGAATCTGGAATTTAAAATTTTCCAGCGAAGTATATACCCAGCTGACATATCCTTGGAAGATTCTGTCAATATTTAGGAAAAAGTAATGGTGAAAATTGAAAGTTTTCTTTCTGAGATTTGGAAAATACAGCATTTTCCCTCAGAGTAGGAACATAAAGATCACTACTCTCTTCATTTTGTGTGACCAGAATAACCGTAATACCACAATCTGACAAGTGCATTATGTAAATGAAGAATAGAGGACAGTCTCACTCCTGAAGATAGAGCCAGAAAGCCTAACACATTTTTGCAAACAGAGCCCATTATACATATACATAGTACAATTATTTATATATATAGTATAAAGTATAAATATATAGTATAAAGCATATATATAATTATATACATCTGTATATAGTGTAAAGCTTCATGACCATGTTAGATTAATTTTTGGTGGGATGATTGGTTTAAATGTTAAAAAATTAAATAATGTGATTTACCACAGGAACAAAATAAGGAAGAACAATTATATTACCATTGCGAAAGATGCAAAGATGTTGATAAAATTTAACATCCATTCATCTTTGATGTCTTTAGCAACCAGGGAATAAAAGGGAATTGCTTTGATCTGATAAAGAATATCTGTAAAGGATTTTGTTGCAAATATCATATATAATGCAGCATGATATTTTATAAATTATACAGGTACACCACAAAAATGTTAAACAGCCCAGATTCATACCTACTCATAAATAGTCACTTGTTTTAAAAGGAAGAATTACAAAGCAGTAGGAATAGAAATATAGCAAATAATAAATGATGCTGAGTCAGTTGGATATCCAAGTGGACAAAAATGAAATTTGTCTCCTATCTTGTACCTAACACAAAAATAAATTTCAAGGGGGCTGTAAATATGGATTTTCAAAGTCTATATGGATTGCAAAACACTGAAACTTCCAGAAGATAGTATATGAAAATATGCACATGATCTTGGTGTAGGAAAAGCTTTCTGAATGACATAAAATATATGTAAATATAGAGGAAAAATTGAAACTATATTAAAGTTAAGCACTTTTGTTTAAAAAAGACTATTAATAAAGGAAAAAAAACAAGCTACAGAGTGCAAGAAGATATTTTAAGCCCACATAACCAATAAAACCTTGTATACAGAATCTATAACTATTTCATTAAGAAAAAATAATAGACTACCCAATAGAAGAATGGGCAAGAGAACTGAACAAACATTTTACCAAAATGTCTGTCCAATTGGCCATTAATATAATATTTATAAAAGTGCTCAACTTTTTGATAGTAATCAGAAAATGTAATAATTTTAATCACAATTTAATACAACATTCCTCTCACCAGAACAACTAAGAGAAAAAGAAAAATAAAAAAGACTAATATTTCTGTGCTGACAAATATGACGGAGACAAAAAAAAAAAGACCTCTCATAGACTACTAGTGGGAGTGTAAGTTGGTGTAAGTGTTTTGGAAAACACTATTAGTGAATTATCTATGCAAGCTGAAGATATATAAAGCCTGTGATCTCTCACTTTTACATCTAGTTGGTATGTACCAATAGACATGTACAAGTACAAGGATGCTCATAGCAGCATTATTCACAAGAGCCCCAAACTGTAAACAATCCAATGTCTGTCAAAAATAGAATGGATAAAGAGGCATGTTCATATAATGGAAGACTGTTTAACAATGAAAATGTATAAATTGCTTTGTGCAATATTGACTCTCACAAACGTGATGTTGATCCAAAGAAACTAGATCCAAATTACTTCACACAATATGGTTATAAGATTAAAACATCAGGCAGGATAAAGTATAGCATTTAAGGATGCAGGCATAGGTGGTAAAATTACAAAGCAAAATTAAAAGGTACTTAAGCAAAATTAAGAATAGTTAACTTTGGAGTTTAGAGAAGAATCGGGAAGAGCAAATGAGGGGGCTCCTAAGGTGCTGATACTGTTCTATTGTTCTTTTATTGACCAGTGTGGCAATTCATTGGTTTCTGTCTTTTTGTAAATGTGTGTTATATTTACTAATTTAAAAATTGCACATCTGTGTGTGTGAGAGAGAGAGAATGAGAGGTGAGAAACTGCTTATGAAGACTTTATAAAGAATTTTTTCTATAAAAAGAAAAAGAAGCATCATGGCAGATGCTAGGGAATGTGAGTATCAATGCAGTTGATTTTTAAGATAGAAGATATTACAGTATGTTTGCATACTAATGATAATCCTGCGGAAGGGAAAGGGACATCAGTGAGGTTGAACCCAGAGAAAATGACAAAACATGACACCCTTGAAGGTGGTGGGAGTGAGCTGCAGAACATGAATGAAGGGATCAGCCTTGAAAAGAAGGAGCTCCTCAGAAAAGGGTCTCGAAGGAGGTTGAGATGAGTGTAAGTGCAGCAAGGTTTGCAGATATGAGTCTTAAAAAAATATCTCTTCCTTAGTGAGCTGTGGACCTCAGCGTCCCCACAGGCTCACCTCAGCCTCGGCAGCTTTCTTTCCATTCCTGCAGAAGATCCTTCCTACCTCATGTGCACCTCTGCACATGCTGTCTGCTGCATAGAGTCATTCTACTCTTGGCCCCTTCCACCTGGTTAATGCCTGCACATCCTGTAAATCGCAGCTGAGCCACCAGGCGTGCAGGAAAGCTTGACCTGACTCTCCAGTACACACTCGCAGCTCCCAGGGCAAACTTCTCTCACAGCACACATCCCTGTTGTGACTTCATATTCATTTAATGTAAGCTGTCCTCCCACAAAACAGTATGTGTCATGTATTCAGGGATTGTTTCTTCTTTTGACCCACCCCTGCCACAGTGCCTAACATCTTGTAGGTGCCATTTTTTTAAATGCATGAAACCATGAATAAATGAAGGTCGTGCAAAATATTCTTAGAAATATTACTTGAAGAAGTCAGAATTTGTTCACAAGAAATGTTATTAGCAATAATGTTTCTGCTCACTGATCAAACACTTTAATATATTTAACCTAATAAATCATATTTTCCTTTAGACAGCCATTCATTAATAAACATGTATTTAGTAAGGATGTAATGGGAATGGTCACAGAAACAATTCAGGTTTCATGTAGGTAAAACTGTTCTGTGGGAACAGCCCCTGGCTTTGGAGTTTATAGTTTGAATTTTAATTCTAGCTCTTTTTCCTACAATTTTTTTTTGCATTGGGTAGGTCCCCTAAATTCTTTGAGCCTTTGTCTCTTTAGTAGTAAAATAGGACTCCTCATGCAGCTTTTACATAATTTTTGTAAAGATGGCATATGGTAATTAACCTATGTAAACACTCATATGATGCCTGGTGCAGTGCTGTGTCCTGCCCTTGGTTCATATCTAGGTGGAGAAATGAGGCAGGAAGGTTATGCCCTGAGTCAGATTCTAAACCTTAATGGGGACGGGGGACTGATGCTGAAGGAGGTCTTGAGTTGATCCTCAGATCCTTAGATAAATAGAGTGTCACAGCTGGAAGGAACTTAAAGTTCATGTAGTCAGAATGCCTTCTCTACAGGTGAGGCCTCTATAGTCCTGAGAGGGGATGGGCTACTGCAGGTCGACGGCTTCATCTTGGAGCAGAGGGCAGCCTGTATCTTAGAGACGGCACACTTCTTCCTCCCTTCTTGTAGGAGCTCTCGGCTGGGGTGCTAACAGGCAAGCTATTTTGTGCCAGGAGTTGCATAAAGAAAGACTCACAGCAGTGCCCAGCCTTGGTCTTGCCATTGTGTTGGCCTCCTGTGTTGCTTCCCTCCTTGCAAGGCACTTTGTGTCAGCAGGAATGTGAGGCAAGTTGTGAAATTCAATTAATTCTACAGCCAGCCCACACACCTCCTTCCAGGGCTGGCCCAGCTGGGACTAGGCAGCATTACCAGCTTAAAAAAGGGAGGTTTTCTGATGCCCCACCCCTTCCCTTCTCCCAGCTCTTTCTTAGGTCTTCCCCCACTCTCCCCATTCTATCTTTGATAGAAGGCAAAGCTGATTTATGGGGATGAGTTTCTATATTAAAATACTGTTGCAGACCTAAATTTGATTTGGAATCTCTGAAAGCTTGAATTACGGAATTGCTTCTGTTGAAGTTGGGAGGGAGTGACTAAAGAGACTCTCTCCATCTCTCTGGAGTTCTAACAGAACAAAAGCAAAAAGCATGAATATCTATATGACAAATGTGTTTCCAGGATGCACCTGTAAACCTTATATATAGAGGTTCCAGTTAATTAAAACCAAAATAAGGGCACCAGTTTTCTCTGCTATGAAGGAGGAGGGGGTGAGAGGCAGAGACACGCCCTGGTTTCAGTGCATGAGATGAGAAAACAATCAATGCCCATATAATAGACCCAGGTATCAGGAAGTGAGAGCAGGGGTGATATGATTCAAGTATTGCAGCCAATTCAGTGCTCCCTCTAAGCCAGTGAGTGTCCTGGACTCTAACTGCATACAGAAAGAAAATTCAGGAGTGCAGAGCAGAGCCGAAAGTATTTACTCCAGTATTTTCTCCTTCTGGGGAGTTAAATAAAGTTCCCCTTTCTATGGACAAAGCGAACACAGGGAAATACTGGATCTCTTCTAACATTCTCCAAAATATTAATCTTGATATATTGGATGTGGAGTCTACAGTCTGTCAGGACTGTAGTTGTCATTTTTGAGGCTGGAGGTCTCTGACTTTTCAGAGCAGGCCTGTCTTTCCTTTCTTGAGGTCATTCTTGATTAGAGGTGGAAGCTCAGATCAGCTCCTCCACCCAGGAGACTCTGAAATGGATTAGAATGGGCAGCTAATTAAATTAAGTTTTAAGGTCAAGTTTTGCCCTTGGCAAATGGTTTACCCATGATTCTGTTTCCTGTCCCACATTAAGTCCAGACATATTGCCCAACAGAGAACACCAAGGAAGGTGCGACACACAGTGCACGTTGCTAGCACCTCCAGAGTTGAGTTATCCGTTTTTAAACCTGTTATTCTCCACATTTGTGAACAGCTCACATGATCACGTAAGAATCACATTGTCTGCCCCACGCACCAAGACTTCAAAAACACAAGGAAGTTTCTCATATTTCCAGTATTTTTTTTTCCTGGACCACAGTACAGAGTTTAATTTAGAGTCATACTGCTGTTGTAAATCAAAGATTAGAATGGGGGCCAAATGCTCTCCAGAGGCTTGTAGATAAAGTAGAAAATGGGGGGGAAAGGATAAATATTCTTGGTGTAAGCATCACCAGAATGTCAATCCTTCTAGTGAGTCTGTTCCAATTGTGTGGTGTATGTATGATACATGAACCTCCCTGCAATGAGAGAAATCTCCCAACAAGAGTTTAATTGTGAGATTATGAATGAGAGTTTCCTTATCCTGAAAAACAATCAGCTCTTCATACTTTTCTTTCCAAGTAAGCATTTAAGATATTGCTCATTATGAAATATTTAGAAAATCGTTGTGGTGACACCCTACATCAATCTTCAGGTCTAATTTGAGACTTCCTTCTTCCCCTCACTGACTGTCACCCACATTTAAAATCGCTTTACTTGCTATTTCCCTTTTGTTCCTGGCATCAGAGTGGAGACTGTCTTGTGGTCCCCTTTCTCTTGGTAACAAGCAAATCCAGTTTTGTAAGACAGAAACTCCTCTGGCATGTTTCATTTCCTTATTTTCCTCATAGTCCCAAATGTTTGTTTTTATATCTATAATTCTTTGTCTCAAATAAGACCTTAAAGAATTTTTGCCAAGTCTTTTGAATTCCACATGAAATTCTGAGTTTTTATTTGTGAAGCCCAGTTTGAGAAATACTGTTCAGCACAGTGAAGGAACGTGGCTTCCCACAGCGGCTGCCGTATGGATGGCTCTCAGTTTCCATCAAAGGCAGCACAAGTGCACCTGCCCAACAAATGAGAAAATTTCATTTATTCACAAATACTATCAGGTATCTATCAAGCGTCAGGCACTATTGTAGATGCTGAAGATACATCAGTGAAAATACAGCTGAAATAGCTGTATTTCACAGAGGTTACATTCCAGCGAAGGGAGACAGGAAATACTCCAAACAACCAAGTAAACACATATAGTATGTTGAAGTGTGAAAAGTACTATGAGGGAGAATAAAGAAAAATTAAAATGGCTAGAGGTTGCTAGGTGGTAGCGGATTGCCTTTTTAAATGCAGTTTGAGGGAGAATTCCCTGGCAGTCCAGTAGTTAAGACTCGGCTTCTTCACTGCCATGGGCCGGGGGTTCGATCCCTGGTCGGGGAACTAAGATCCTCACGGCCAAAAAAAAATAAAATAAAAATCATCATAATAAATGTAGTTTGAGAGGATATTAATGAGAAAGTGACATTTGACATTGGAGAACAAATTTGCCTAATATCAGAAGTCTTGAATGTGTGCATGCACACAGACACACTCAGACACACACACACTCTAGGTAGGTAGGAGAGGGAGATACGATTCTAATATTATCAAAAGGTATAGCCTGAGGATCTGGATCAATTTGGAAACAGTGGTATCAGAGCTGCACATCTTGTGGTAATATCTAGAAGGAAAAGCCAGAAGCAAAGTTGTTACAACCTGACACTGGTAGGACAGTTGCAAAAGTGACGCTAAGGCTATAATTAAGTGGTAAATATAGATTAAATTGGCAGGATGAACCTAACCACTAGGTAAAAATAAATCATGGAGTGGAATAAGAGGGTTATAGAAGATAAGGAAAGTTTCAATAAGCATATATTAAACATTTATGGTGTCTGAATGTATATTTTACAATGGTATCTCACTTCATACACTAATAGCTTTAGGAGATGCATAGGTTTACCCCCCATTTGGCAGTTGAGGAAAATGAGACACAGAATGGTTAAGTGACATGTTCACTTGTTCCACAATAAACTTTATGTAGTTTTCTTCTCTAGTCCAGTATCTAATTGAAGACCTTGCAATGCATTTCATGGTCATGAATCTTCATTCTGCTTTAATATGGAATAGTTCCTGAGGTTTTCTTCATGTTTGTTGACCTTGATGTTTTTGAAGAGTCTACGCCCATTGTAGAATGCCTATCAGTTTGTGTTTGTCTGATGTCTCCTTGTGGTTATTTTCATGTTCCTGTTTTTGTTGTTTGGAAATAATAGAACAAGAGTGTTGTATTCTTTTCAATGTATCAAATCAAGAATCACATGATTCCAGATATCCTCAGTATTAGTGATATTAACTTTGATCACTTGGTAATATAGTGTTTACCAGGCTTCTCCACTGTGAAATTACTATTTTCCCCTCTTATGATAAATAATTTGTGGGGAGATACTTTGAGACCATATAAATATACTTTTCCCCATTAAGTGTTAAATCACTGGTTTAGGATCAATGAAGATTTTCTAACTTTATCATCCCTCTATAGTTAGCTGGCATGCTCCTGTAAGGAAGAGTTCCCATTCTCCCATATTTATCAATTTATTCATTTAGTTATATTAGTATGCCTCATGATTTCTTACTCCATTTAAATATTTTGGTGCTCAATTTGTCTGACAATTGGCTAATAGGAGCCCTTCAGGCTGGCTCTTATGACCTTTTAATACATCCATGAAAAAGGGAACATTACTGTGAAAGAGGGGACATTATTAACAGCCTTACAGAAAAAAGGGATTGTAAAGAAACAATTGAATGCCAACAAATTAGATAACCTAGGTGAAGTAGACAAATTCCCAGAAAGACACAAATGATCAAAATTGATTCAAGACAAAATAGACAATCTAAATAGACTAAAAATAAGAGATTGAATTAGAAATCAAAAAAAATCACGACAAAGAAAAGCCTAGGACCACATGGCTTCACTGGTGAATTTTATCAGACATTTAAAGATGAATTAATACCAGTTCTTCACAAACTCTTCATAAAAATAGAAGAGGAAGGTACACTTCCTAACTTCTTATACGAGACCAGCATTGCCCTGAGAGCAAAATCATAAAATATATACAAGAAAACAAAGTAAAGAATACTATCCCTTACAAATATGTAAAAATCCTCTTTAAAAATATGAGCAAACTGAATCCAGCAGCATATTAAAAAGGATTGTACACCATGACCAAATGGCATTTAACCCAGAAAATGCAAGGTTGGTTCAGATACGCAAATAAATCAATGTAATACGGCATACTAATAGAATGAAAGTGTAAAAACACAAGCTCATCTCAAAAGAAGCATAAAAAGCATTTGAAAAAATGCAGCCCCTTCCATCATAAAAACATATAGCAAACTAGGAACAGAAGGTAATTAACTCCACCTGGTAAAAGTTATTTGTGAAAAACCGATGGTGAACATCACACTTAATAGTGAAAGACTGAAAGCTGTCCCTGTGAAATCATGAGCAAGCAAGGATGTTCTTGCTACTTCTGTTCATCATTGTATTAACGGTTCTAGCAAGGTTAAATAAATGGCATCCGAATTGGAAAGGAAGAAGTAAAACTATCTTTGTTGATGACATGGTCTTAAATGTCTTAAACCTCTAAACAATCAATGAAAAATGCCTATTAGAAGTAATAAACAAGTTCAGCAAAATTGTAGGATAGAAAGTCAATACATAAATATCAGCTATATTCCTATATGGTAGGAAATAACAATCCAAAAATGAAATTAAGAAAGCAATTCCATTTACAAGAGTGTCACAAATATTAAATAATAGGATTAAATTTAACAAAGAAGAGTTAAACTAGTACACTTAAAACTACAAAATATTGAGAATTCCCTGGCGGTCCAGTGGTTAGGACTCGGTGCTTTCACTGCCATGGGCCTGGTTTCGATCCCTGGTCAGGGAACTAAGATCCCCATGGCGCTGCCAAGAAAAAAAAAATTTACAAAATATCGCCACCCCCCCCAAAAAAAAAGAAATAAAATGAAAAAGACTTAAATAAATGGAAAGGCATCCTTTGTTCATAGATTAGAAGATTTAATGTCATTAAAATGGAAATACTCCCTCAAATTTATCTAGAGTCAGTATCATCCCTTCCAACTGCCTCTCTTTGCAGAAATTAACAAGACGACCCTAAAATTCATATGGAAATGCAAGAGACCAGAATAGTCAAAATAATCTTGACCGTGGTGAGCAAAGTTGGAAGACTCATATTTCTGAATTTCAAAACTTACTACGAATCTATGGTAATCAAGTCTCTGTTGATACTAATACGAAGATAGACATGTAGATCCATGGAATAGAATTTGGAGTCCATAAATAATCACATATATTAGTGGTCAATTGATTTTCAATAAGACTGCCAAGACAATTTAATGGGGCAAAGGACAGTTGTTTGTTTTGTTTTTAACAAACGATGCTGGGCCAACTCAATAACTGCACACAAAAGAATAAAGTTGGACTACTACCTTACACCATATAAAAAAATAACTTGAAATGGATCAAAGACCAAAATATAAAAGCTAAACATATAAAATTCTTACAAGTAAACAGGTATAACTCTTCACAGTCTTGGATTAGGCAATAGTTCCTTAGATATGACACTCAAAGCATGAGTGACAAGAGAACAAATATATATATTGGACTTCATTAAAATTAAAAACCTTGAATGAAAGGATAGTATCAAGAAAGTGAAAAGACAACCCCCAAATGGGAGAAAATATTGGGAAATCATAATAAGATAAGGATTAGGTAAGATAAGGATTTAATATCCAGAATATATAAAGAACTTTTACAATTCAACAAAAAGTAAATATCCCAATTAAAAAATGGACAAGGATCTGAATAAATATTTCTCTAAAGAAGATATACAAATGGCCAATAAGTACCTGAAAAGATTCTTGACATCATTAGTTACCAGGAAAATGCAAATCAAAATCACTATTAGATGCCACTTCACAGCCCCTCTTATGGTTTTTATATAGTCAATATAAAAGTGCACTTATTTTACCTACATATTTTCTTTTTCATTACTCTGCATTTGTTTCTGCACCTCTCTTCCCTCCTGGATCATTTTTTTTTAATCTGCCAGAATGATTTTCTTTAATCTTGTTTTTAAAGATTTCTTAGAGACATATTTTTAGTTTTTATTTGTCTCAGAATATTTTTATTTTACCTTCTTTATTAGTGAATACTTTTTCTGGGTAGACTTTTAGTTTGACCATTGTTTTCCTTCATTTCTTTGAATATAACATATCATTGCTTTCTGAATACTTTTGTTTCTGTGAGTCATATTATTCAAACAAAATGAGATATAGAACACAATATTTATGTATGTAACAAAACACAAAAACCTACATTTTCATTGTCATGTAAAAATATTTTATCTCTTTTAATAAATAAAGTAGAGCCCCTGGGTTTGCATTTTCTAAATTAATATTTATTCATAATTGATGTTATACTTTTATCTATGAAGACTAATTTCAAGTAGATGAACTGTGAGGGTTCGTAATCTTAGGTTTGGAAATTACTCAGGGAATAATTGGCCCTTCCTTTTGACTCATAAGTGACAGAAATCCTGCCGAAGATACCCTGAGATCCCTCTTGAGTATCAAGAGGTACTTGGTATGGTGACTATAGCTCAGGCACACCACTGGTTGAAAGAAAAACTCAGATTCTTCATTGAACACAGGCAGAGAAAATGAAAAGAAGGTAGGCAGTATGCCCTTAAGGAGTTTGTAGTTTAATGTAGACAACAGTTTCATTAGAGACAGGGATGCAACAGAAAATAAATAGTGTACTATTGTTGAAAAACAAATAGATTATCTTCCAGAGCTTGCAGGTAGATAGTGGGTCCAGAAAGCTTCCTGAAGATCTTGACCATCCAAGTTGTCTTATGTGAAATCTTAAAAATAGCCAACTGTCCTGACTCATGTCCACGCTACTCTTTATTCTGTCATAAAACACAAGCTTTTCCTTAACCCTTGTTATTTTAGAGTTCCTCTGTTTCCAAAATCCACCTTTGCACTGTTGTCCTTCCTCAAACTCTGGGGCCTTTAAGATCTCATTAAATGTTAACTCAGCACATGCCATCATCATCCTGACTGAATCTTCCCTCTACCTGATAAAACTAAGATTCCATATCCCCTATAGACGCTGATTTCTGGTAATCCTTTTTAGCAGTTGCTTATTTTAAGGTAGGAAGTCAGCTGCTTCATCTTTTTCCTCCCAGGCACCTCTTCTAACTATCACTCTACACTCACTTAAACCCAGCCTCTCATTTACAGCAGGGGTTAAATGTGTACAACAAACAGTCAGATGGCCTGGAAGAAAATTCTGCTGTACTGCTTACTGAAAGTTTATTTGACCTTTCAGTGCTCATTTGTAAACTGGGGAGAAGAGCAGTATATCCCCCATAGGGACATTTTGAGGATTAAGTTAATATTATATATGTATTAGTTCCTGGCTCACAGAAAATGCTTAATAAATGTCAGCAGTTATAATGGTTATTGTTTGAGGCTTATGATGCCCAGCAATAAAACTTTCTGCTGCCCTCTTTTCACCATCTGTTTAGTCACTTATCACAATTTGAGTGACTTGGCCACCTGATCCACAGTCTTTGCTTTACCCTAATATCTGCTTTAACTCCTGGTCACATGCAGAAATAGCCATCTGACATCTTTGCACCTGGGATCTTCCCATTTCTGGATCTTACTACTCTCTGAACTTAAACTTCTATGCCTTCTGTAATTTAGGTCCTTCATTTAATCCTTCAGTTTAAGATAAGAGATCTTTGCTTTTCTATGTTCTCCCATATCAATTCACCTTTTTTTTTTTTTTTTTTTTTTTTTTTGCGGTACGTGGGCCTCTCACTGTTGTGGCCTCTCCCGTTGCGGAGCACAGGCTCCGGACGCTCAGGCTCAGTGGCCATGGCTCACAGGCCCAGCCGCTCCACGGCATGTGGGACCTTCCCGGACCGGGGCACAAACCTGTGTCCCCTGCATCGGCAGGTGGACTCTCAACCACTGCGCCGCCAGGGAAGCCCCACCTTTTTTTATATAGAGCATTCTGGCCAATACCCTCATCTCCTTTTTCCCTCTGTCCCTAAATGATTCCATGAGTCTGGATAAATACAAACATCTGCCTTCATTTATCTTGCTTTGAATATTACTAGTGAACATTAGACAAACCTGAAATTTGGTGCTCCTATAGGTACATGATCACCATTGTCTATAGGGGCATTAGTATTTCCTGATAACCTTTCCAAATTGTCCTGTTTTATCCTATTTCTATTTTCCTTTCCATTCTCATTTAAGAATATAACTATTTAGAGAAATTTTCCTTAATACCAAGCTAGTTGGATGTTCCTCCTCCATGCTATTATAAATGTATCCTAGTTTATCTCTATCACAGCTCACATCAAACTGGGTGGTAATTTCTTCCTTAATTATCTCAATCTACCACTAGACTGTGAGCTCCTTAAGGACAGTGTACTAGGTTGAATAGTGTTGTCTCAAAATTCATATAAATTTGGATCCTCAGAACGTGGCTTATTTGGAAATAGTCTTTGCAGATATAACTGGTTAACTTAAGATGAGGTCATATTGGATTAGGATGGACTCCAAATCTAAAAACTGGTATTCTTATAAGAAAACCATATAAAGACACACAGAGGGCTTCCCTGGTGGCGCAGTTGTTGAGATTCCGCCTGCTGATGCAGGGGACATGGGTTCGTGCCCCAGTCCAGGAGGATCCCACATGCCGTGGAGCGGCTGGACCCATGAGCCGTGGCCGCTGGGCCTGTGTGTCCGGAGCCTGTGCTCCGCAGCGGGAGAGGCCACAGCAGTGAGAGGTCCGCGTACCACAAAAAAAAAAAAAAAAGAGGAGAAGACTCTATGATGACATAGGTAGAAACTAAAGTGATGAATTTGCAAGTCAAGGAATGCCAAGGATTGCCAACAACACCCAGATTCTAGGAGAGGGGCATGGAACAGATTTCCTTCAGAGCCTCGAGAAGGAACCAACATTGCTTATATCCTAATTTTGAATTTCTGACCTCCAGAACTGTGAGATAATAAATTTCTATTGCTTAAGCAAATACTGAAGACTACGGAACTAGTACAAACTGGGACAACATAGTTTATATCCATACATTTAGCTTCTACCTCGGAGCATGGCACAAGGTGGGTTCTTAGGAAATGATTGTTGAAGGAATGTTCAAAGCAAAAGGGAGATCTTACATGCAAGCTCGGTACTAGGACTAGGATTGACTAGTCTAGCTTGTTGAGTATAAGGCAGATTGAGCCCCAAACATTAGATTAAAAAGAGCACTTGGCAGCCTGCTTGTGGCCCTCTGCTTAAGGAGACTTTGGGAGATGAGAGAGAGAAACTTTCCTGATTTTTGTATCCTAATCCAGTTGGGTGGATTCATATATATGGACCGAAGAGATGGAACATCAGGCCAGGAAACTGGAAAGTAATATGGCCAATGCCTGACGTTGGTGGAAGACCAGAGTTTGAGCTTCAAGCCAAGTATTAGGAGGGGAGAGTAGGAGGGTCATCACCAATGGAGAACAGAGATCCCGCATAAGGGAGAGCAGAGAAGTTTGCTAATTCTTAGCCACAAGGTGAATATATTTCAACACACATAAAACAATCATGTCAGGAAAATGTAGGAAGAGACAAGAAAGAATTTGTTACTGGAGTTCCCAGAATTCTATAACTGGAGAAACACTCTATGCTTCTATTATTTTAAGGCCTTAGCCTTCATAAAACTGAGCGCCAATTGTGATTCAATTACCTAGACCCAGGGGCCTGGGGAACTTGCAGAGTGAATGAGAATTCGCTTCTAGGCACCCAGAAAAGCTTAACCTCTCTAATTCAGATGAGAATTTGGCTAAAAACACTTAGCTCTTCTTGCCTTGAGAGCCAAACACAACCATCCTATTTTACTAGCAAACGTTATTAAAGGGAAGCATTTGTTTGGAACTGCTGGCCAGTCATTTTTCTGCTCTTTTTGTTTACTTCATCTTTTTACAAATGCATCCCTGAGCTAAAAACCATTCTTGTTTTCCTTTTGCTAGACTCCTAAATCCAAACAAATAAAAGATGCTCTTTGGCATAATGAAACATGAAGCCATCTCAGTAATTAGTGCAGCCCATGGGTTCAAGCAAAGCAAGAGGACTGCTAGACTGGAACCTGGAAGTCTTGTTGAAGACAATACCACCCAAGAATCTGTCGTTTTCTAGTTTGAGGATCAGTGGCAGGAGAAACCCATCATAGTTTCCCTTTGAGCCTTTGAAGATCCCATCTGGGAGTTTCGGTTCATTCACATCACTGCTTCATCTGTTGGCAGATTGGGCTCAGGGGTCTCCTCACTGCTGATATGCCACTGTTGAGGCACAGGTTTGGCAAGCCAAGCAAAGAGAAAGTCAGGAATTGAGGTTGGTTTGCCACAGGCAGGCTGAAATATGGAAGGGATCAGAGAGAGCAACTGAAAAAAACCTAGGGATATAAGGAAGGGAAGAAAGTTAGTGGAATTCAAGCTGCTGGATAGTGGCAGCTCCCATGTTTCTGGAAACAAGGGACTTAGGGGCATCAATATGAATGCAAAGGAAATTAAGGATAGCAGAAAACTGTAATGAAGCTGTTAACAATGTAGTTCGATTGCAAAACTAACAGCAGCAGAGCTATGTTCTTACAATGTGCTATCCACTGCTATAAGTGCTTTACGTATACTGACTCATTTGATTGTCACAAGGCTGGGACTGTTACTTTCATTTACAGATGAGGAAATTGAAGCAAGGTCACACAGTTAGAAAGTGGCAGTTCCGGGCTTCCCTGGTGGCACAGTGGTTGAGAGTCCGCCTGCCGATGCAGGGGACACGGGTTCGTGCCCTGGTCCGGGAAGATCCCCCATGCTGCGGAGCGGCTGGGCCCGTGAGCCATGGCCGCTGAGCCTGTGCGTCCGGAGCCAGTGCTCCGCAGCGGGAGAGGCCACACAGTGAGAGGCCCACGTACCGCAAAAAAAAAAAAGAGTCAGTTCTGGGGCCACAGATTCCAATGGCATGGCCCCAGGATCCATTCTTTCAACCCCCAAGCTATATTATCTCTCATACTTTATGTTTATTTGTATTTGTTTAACTGGTCATGGAGGTAACATATGATCCATCTTTGCCACCTATGACTACTAGCTCAAGGTCAGGAATCGTGGAGGGTGATGGCTAGGCTGACCATATAATTTATTGAATTATAATTATATCATTTGGAAGTATTTCTATACTGATCAACAACTGATTTATTTGTAGATGTATAAAATTGTTCTTTTAAATAAAGCTTTCCATAATTATTTCTAAGACAAAATAATGATGTATTTCTATGTACCTTAAAACAACATTTAAAAATTTATATTGATTATCTGAAATAAAAAAACATTAAACAAAATAATGCAGTCTTGGCATACACTTAAGTATCTTAATCAATTTTGTAGCCTGTGTAGCTCACTGGTATTTTTTTAAAAATAAATTTGTTTATTTATTTTTATTTTTGGTGGCATTGGGTCTTTGTTGCTGTGCGTGGGCTTTCTCTAGTTGTGGCGAGCGGGGGCTACTCTTCATTGCAGTGCTTGGGCTTCTCATTGCAGTGGCTTCTCTTGTTGCGGAGTACGGGCTCTAGGTGTGCAGGCTTCAGTAGTTGTGGCTTGTGGGCTCAGTAGTTGTGGCTCTCGGGTGCTAGAGCACAGGCTCAGTAGTTGTGGCGTACGGGTTTAGTTGCTCCGTGGCATGTGGGATCTTCCCAGACCAGGGATTGAACCCATGTGCCCTGCATTGGCAGGCAGATTCTTAACCACTGCACTACCAGGGAAGTCCCCTCACTGGTATTTTTAAGATTGTATTTTTTATTTTGATCTTATTTTTTCAAATAAAACTATTTGAAACTTACTTCCAGGTTGTATGTTATGATTAATAATTTTCAAGTTATGACATTTCAATTAATCATTCTCTGTTGACCATAATATTTTTAAATGAAAAAGAACTGTATTTA
Source organism: Tursiops truncatus (assembly GCF_011762595.2). Classification (NCBI taxonomy): domain Eukaryota; kingdom Metazoa; phylum Chordata; class Mammalia; order Artiodactyla; family Delphinidae; genus Tursiops; species Tursiops truncatus. The sequence continues at coordinate 49,059,557 of NC_047049.1, forward strand.
GGATTAATCTCCAAAATTTACAAGCAGCTCATGCAGCTCAGTAACAAAAAAACAAACAACCCAATCCAAAAATGGGCAGAAGACCTAAATAGACATTTCTCCAAAGAAGATATGCAGATTGCCAACAAACACATGAAAGAATGCTCAACATCATTAATCATTAGAGAAATGCACATCAAATTCTTTTGAGTGTTTCACCAAATGTAGATACTGTAAAACCAGAGACCATTTCAATTTCATTCTCCTCTGGCATTGAATATCAATTTACTGAAATAAAAATAGGAGCTCTATCAAAGGATTCTTCCCACAGTTGACATATTTGAAAGAGTAATTATAGAATTTAAAAATTAAATCTTCAACACCATTTGAATTCTCTTTGTTTAATTTGTTCAGCCTCACGTTCACTTTTTCAGGATTAAATTTAAAAGCCTTCCTGTTTGCAAGCTTTGCTTTCAAGTCTCAATTTGCTGAAAGCACAAAGGCTGGATTTTTTTGGTACCCCATTTTTTGAGTATACTGATTAAAGATTTACAGCTGATTTTTAATCAAGTGCATGGTAGATTTAGAAGATTCATTTTAAAATGATTAATACCACTGTAGGGCGTTTTAGTCAATTTACAAAGTAGTTCTTCAAAAGCTCAAACATTTCTAAAATTTGATATTAAGCAACTGTGAAAGCATGTGTCACCACGCTGAATTTTTCTGGTCAACATTTTTATCACAGTGATTCTGTAATTCAGTTACTTTGTGTATCTTGACTATAGTTTATGTATTTTGATTACAGTTTTTACAGAAACATTTGTTTCATTGTACAACTTTGAGTTACTGTCTACTGTCCTTTCATTTCAAACTGAAGGTCTTTTTTAGTGTGTCATGTAGGGTGGGTCTTTCCTCAGCTTTGATTTATCTGGGAATGCCTTAATTTCTCCTTCATTTTTGAAAGATCATTTTACCAGATTAGAATTCTTGGTTTTAAGTTTTGCTTTTCTTTCAGTTCTTTGAATATGCCATCCTGCTGGCATCTATGTTTTCATTTGTAAAATGGGTTGTTATTCTTATTAAGGATTTCTTGTACATGGTAAATTGTTTTTCTCTGGTTTCAAGATTCCTTTTGTCTTTTGACAATTGGATGACAATTGTCTCAGTGTGGATCTATTTGAATTTGTTCTACTTAGACATCATGAAGCTTTGTGGGTTTGTAAATTAATATCTTTTATAAAATTTGTAAGGTTTTTTGGCTATGATTTTTTTCAAATATTTGTTCTCCTCCTTTCTTTCTCTCTTTTATTTCTGGGACTGCCTTAATACATAACCTGGTCTGCTTGATGGTGCCCCACAGGTTCCTTAAGTTCTCTTAACTTATTTATTCTATTTTCTTTCTGCTCCTCAGACTGGTTAAAATCAATTACAGGTTCATTGATGCTTTTTTTTTTTTCTGTCTGCTAAAATCTACTGTTCAACCCCTCTAATGAAATTTTTACTTCAGTTATTGTACTTTCCAACTCCAGAATTTCCATTTGGTTCCTTTATTTGTACATAGTTTCCTTAGCTTTTTGATTAAGACAGTCACTTTAAAATGACTTTTCTTTTTCCTAGTAAGTCCAATATCTGAACTTCCTCTGGGATGGCTTCTGTCAATTTATTTATTTCTTTTCTTTGAATGGGGCATCCTTTACTGTTTCTTTTTATCTCGGTGATTTTTTTTGTTGTTGAAAACTGAACATTTAAGTATTTTATATTAAACAGTATTATAATGTGGTAACATTGGAAATCAGATTCTCTTCCTTTTCTAGGGTTTTCTATTTTTGATTGATGGAGGCTGCAAGTATCCATTTGTTTAATGCCTTTTCCAGGCTATTTTTGCACACACTATATTCTGTGTTGTGTGTGGTCCCTGAAGTCCTTGTTTCTTTAGCTCCTGTCAGTGTTTTGACAGACATTTTCTCAAATGCCAGAAACTACAAATAAAGCAAAAATGACAAAACAAAACCACTTCTCCTAGACTTTCTGATTGGTTCTGTGTTGGGCCACTCCTTCAACACTTAGTCAAACTGCTTTCACTGAACATAAAGATCAGCCAGTGGTGGAAGTTTAGGGTCTTCTCAGGTATTTTCTGAGCATGCATCCAGCCATGCATATGTTGCTTTTGAATGTCTTAATTTTCTAAAGGAATTCCCTCTCCAGCTTTTCCTCCAAGATTTAGGTGATCTATTGTGTGTCTAAGCTGTAATCTTTTGCTCCAGGTCCTGAAAAAATCAAGTGAGTTGAATGAAGTAATTCAAATTTCCATGGCATTTACCTGTTTTGTGTTGACACCTTTCTTTAAACTCATGTTTACAACCTAAGAGGAATAAAAAAAAAAGTTTTTTATTCCTGATTTATAGATGGTTCTGATGATGTGCCCATATCAGCCAGTTTTTATCACCCCAATCAGCAGTAGCCATAAATTATGGTGGGGAAAATATATTCTCTCATTGGGCAAATCTTTGGCCATTGAATTTGTTTTCTCACTTTGAAAGAAGAAATAGTCAGAGGGTATAGATGTACAGTGCTTCATGGGCAATGGCTAATGTTATATCTATTGGTTAGACATTTGGAATGACAAGATTTGAGGATTAGTGACAAGGAGTCTGGAAAAGACGTGCAGGTGTGCCTTGTTTTGTTGGGCATCACATTATTGTGCTTTGCAGATATTGCATTTTTTACAAATTAAACTTTTGTGGCAACCCTGCATTGTCAGATGATGGCTAACTTTTCTTTTAGCAATAGGTTATTTCTTAGTTAAGGTGTGTAAATTGGTTTTTTAGACAAAATGCTATTGCACACATAATACATTACAGGAGAGTGTAAACATGACTTTTACATGCACTGGGAAGACAGAAAATTTGTGTAGCTTGCTTTATTGTGATATTTGCTTTATTACAGTGGTCTGGAACCAAACCCCCAGTATCTTCAAGGTATCCTTGTATATGGAAAGCTCTCCCCAAATGGAGGATATTTGTTTTCTTTGTGTGAATGTACACCAAAGGTATTCCTTTGTAGAGGGGTCTTTTAATAATCAGGGTGACAGAGGCTTCCCTGGTGGCGCAGTGGTTGAGAGTCTGCCTGCCGATGCAGGGGACACGGGTTCATGCCCCGGTCCGGAAAGATCCCACATGCCGCAGAGCGGCTGGGCCTGTGAGCCATGACCGCTGAGCCTGCGCATCCAGAGCCTGTGCTCCGCAACGGGAGAGGCCACAACAGTGAGAGACCCGCATACTGCCAAAAAAAAAAAAATCAGGGTGACAAAATTACAAAATCATGGCTGTAGTTGACCACTTTCCTCAGTCAGTAAAGTACTTGTTCACAGGACTCAAGAAAAGAGTAACCAGAGTAGCAGGGATGAAAGATTATATGTGGGCTAAGCAATGTAGGTTTCCCCTGACCAAAACTTACTTATCCATCTTTTATTTTATGTGTCTACCTGCTAATGATAGAGACCAATATTGAGCTTCCAATACAACCACATTCTACAAGGGAATCAGTTGTCTACCTAGTGGTGGGTTAATTTCAATGACCTCCTCCATGATGAATAGGCTTTCTATCATGAATGTATTTATACTCAGTAGAAAGCCTTTTGCTTTAGATATGGACTTGCCTGAATATCCTAATATTTTTGCCAGCATCACCATCCATAGATTTATGGAATGCCTTATTCACTAACATTTTATCCCAAACAATGTTGCCTCTTGTTAAGGAGCTATTTCTATCCTGTTTTCCAAAGTGGTTTTATCAATATATGCTCCTGTTGAAAGTAGGTGAGAATCTCCATTGATATACATCCTCATCAACACTGACTATTGTTCAGCTCCATTTATGGGTAAACAGTTTGTCATTTTCTGGTGAAATTGTAAGTGAGAATACCTTATAGCTTAGCAAATCATTTCAGCAATATATACTCTAAAATACTGGAGAAAGTTTATGCTAAGATACATATACAAATGTTCGTATCAGTATCATTCATGATAACAAATAAATGGAAACTATATGTACATCAACAGTAGAACAGATAAATAAATATTGGTTTATTCACACAGTACAATACTGGGAAGCAATGAAAATAAATGAATTAGAGTTATAGGTTTCAGTGTGAATAAATCTCAAAAACATAATATTAAGTCAAAACTGAAGAATATGCACTTTATGATTCTATGTGTATAAAGTTCAAGAAAAGACATTCTCTCTATGTGTGTGTGTGTATATATATATATATATATATATTTTTTTTTTTTTTTTTTTTTTTGCGGTATGCGGGCCTCTCACTGCTGTGGCCTTTCCCGTCGTGGAGTACAGGCTCCGGATGCGCAGGCTCAGTGGCCATGGCTCACGGGCCCAGCCGCTCCGCGGCATGTGGGATCTTCCTGGACTGGGGCACGAACCCGTGTCCCCTGCATCAGCAGGCGGACTCTCAACCACTGCGCCACCAGGGAAGCCCATCTATGTATATATTTTAGCAAGTGTTAGAATCTATAAAAAAGAGAAAGGGAACGGTTAACACAAAATTTAAGGTAGTGTTTTCCTGTGGGAGGTTGATGAAATGGAGTAGGGCCGATATGGACTTCTATGATACTGTAAAAGTCTATTTGTTTCTTTTTTTTTTTTAACATCTTTATTGGAGTATAATTGCTTTACAGTGTTGTGTTAGTTTCTGCTATATAACAAAGTGAATCAGCTATATGCATATGCACAACCCCATATCCCCTCTCTCTTGCACCTCCTTCCCACCCTCCCTATCCCACCCCTCTAGGTGGTCACAAAGCACCGAGCTGATCTCCCTGTGCTATGCAGCTGCTTCCCACTAGCTGTCTATTTTACATTTTGTAGTGTATATATGTCCATGCCACTCTCTCACTTAAATTTACCAAAGCTTGCTTTGTGACCCCAGATATGATCTATCCTGGAGAATGTTTCATGAGCACTTGTGGCCTCTCCCGTTGAGAAGAAAGTGTATTCTGTTGTTTTTGGATGGTATGTCCTATAAATATCAATTAAGTCCCTCTTGTTTAATATGTCATTTAAAGCTTGTGTTTCCTTATTTATTTTCATTTTGCATGATCTGTCCATTGGTGAAAGTGGGGTGTTAAAGTCCCCCACTATTATTATGTTACTGTTGATTTCCCCTTTTATGGCTGTTAGCATTTGCCTTATGTATTCAGGTGCTCCTATGTTAGGTGCATAAATATTTACAATTGTTATATCTTCTTCTTGGATTGATCCCTTGATCATTATGTAGTGTCCTTCTTTGTCTCTTGTAATAGTCTTTATTTTAAAGTCTATTTTGTCTGATATGAGAATTGCTACTTCAGCTTTCCTTTATTTCCATTTGCATGGAATATCTTTTTCCATCCCCTTACTTTCAGTCTGTATGTGTCCCTAGATCTGAAGTGGGTTTCTTGTAGACAGCATATGTACACGTCTTATACAAGCTTTGTGGCATGGTAAAAAAAAAAAAAAAAAAGGAAGAAAGAAAGGAGCAGTACAATATCAAAGAATAAAAAACAAAATAAACTTAGAAAGATAAAAAATATATTAGGAAAAATAAAACTATAATTGAAACAACTGCAACAAGGTAAAATAAAACCACAACAGAAAAATGAAAAAAAAGGGGGAGGGGGGGAACAAGCCAAAAGGAGAGATCACTAACAAAGTATAAAGAATAAAATAAAGTTAGAAAAATAGAAGATTTATTAGGAAAAATAAAAATATAAAAGTATCAACAAGGTAAAACAGAACCCCAATCTAAAAGAGGAAAAAAGAAAAGAGAAGAAAAAACCCCCTAAAAACAAAGAACAAACAAAACCCTTGGCTATGTGGGTAAAGTTTAGGAAGAGGTGGGACTTAGGCAGGGGTGGGGTTTAGGGTGGGGTGGGATCTAGTTGGGTGGGGGATGACATTTGAGTGTGGGGCAGGGCCTCTGCTTAGGACCTGCACAGAAAGGGAGAGGCAGCACGTGGGAAGGAGTGCCTCTGGAGTGTGGAGTTCCGGAGTTTGGAGGTAGGGCCCAGAGTGAGGGTGTGTGGGTGGGGTTTAGGCTCCGCTGGTTGGAGGAGGTCTCCGAGTGTAACGTTGGGGCCCAATGTGTGGGTGTAGGGGCGGGGCTTGGGCAGCAGGAGGGAGGCTCCAAGGGCAGAGGATCAGGCCCAGGAGCCCAACAGGCTTCCTGGTGCCTAAGTGGACAGGGAAAGCGCTGACCCTGTTCTCTTTCGTTCCTTCATGCCCCTCCCCCACCATCTCCCCCAGGGTCTCCCCCGTCCCTGCTGGACCCCTAACCGTGGGTGGCTACCACTGGATGTGGGAACTCCTCCCCGCCCCAGCCACCCCTCAGGGATGCCGGTTCCAGAGGTCCGGCCTTCACTTTTGCTCCCCCTTCACTCCCTCCCACTCCTTCAGGACCCGTGTGCCTGGAGGGGGCCTCAGTGGGCAGAGGATCAGGCCCAGGATCTCAACAGGTTCCTGGGGGTCCAAGCGGGCAAGGGAAACCTGACCACGCTCCCTTTTGATCCTCTGCCCTCCCAGTGGTTCCCCAATTTCCCCCTTCAGGCCTGGGATCCCTTCCCCTCCCCCAGCCACCCCTCAGGGGTGCCAGTCCTCTCCGGCCTCCACTTTTCTTCCCCCTTCATGCCCACGCCCTACCTGGTCTCTGGGGGTTCCCCCCCCCGTCCCCTTAGGTGTCCATGGGCCCCCACCAGTGCCTGGTAGGTGCCCTAGTTGTGAGGAGACGTGAATTCCATGCCCTCCTAGTACGCCATCTTGACTCCCTCCTCCTGTGAGTTTCTTGAGTGGTAGATATATACATCATCATTTTATTGTTTTCTTTAAACCATATTTACCAAAGACTACATCTGTGTTGACCAAACCTTTTCCTCTTCCTGGTAACACAGGAACGCAGCAATTCTTAGCCCCTTGCCATTAGGGAATCCCATGGCACCAATTTTAGCCAATGAAATGTGAGTGATGCACGTCACTTCCAGTCTGAGGCAGAGAAAGATACCACATGGTCTTTCTGACACTATCTTCTCCTGTTATGTTGGCTTCATGTTGAGACAGAGACTGCTTAGACATCTTGAGTCTTAGACGTCTTCCTGCTGTGAGGGGGTGACCTGGAGAATCTCTGGACCTGCAGGGGACTTTGTGTGAGTGAGAACTATAGCTTATGTGCTAAGCTACTGAGATGTAGGTGTTTGTTACTGCAGCATAAACTAGGCTTTCCTATCGAATGCAACATACTTACATGATTTCTTTCTTTATTCTTGTGCATATAATAAATTTCCCAATATAAAAACTAAGCTCATGTTTTGGAACCAAATATGGAGAGAGAAGTTGTGCGGGGCAGGATCACTTTCAGTTCCATTCTATAGTAGGTTATGCTCCTTATTCAAATAACTTACCTTCCTGGAGCCGCAGTTGCTTCATTTAAAAAATTGAATAAAGTAACTACCTTACAGGGTTGTCTGGGCATTACGTGGGATAATGTGTGTTATTGGCGTAGTGAAATGCCAAGGACATAGTGGATATTAAAAGAATGATATTAATTTTAATTAATTAAGGAAGTAAGAGAATATATAAAATAGGTAAAAGGCCCTTGGTTTCTTAAATGAAGATATTGTAGTCTCTTGACTTAGCTAAAACTGAAAGAAATGGGGGCAGAAAGAACTGAAACAAGTATCAGTCAAAGGGAAAAGCCAAGTAGACCTCAGGTCGGCTGGTTCGGATTTTCCATCTTCCCCTCTATGATCTGGTTAATGCAGTATTGAGAAAATGTGAGGGTCATCACAAGGGTGATTCTACGTCATGATTATCATCCCCAAACCGAGTGCTAAGTATGCTAAGAAATTAATTGTGACTTAGGACCAGACTGTCAGCATTATCTCCTTTCTGAGATCTTTGTGGTTAGAGCTGTGATTAGTGGGCTTCAGGGTAGGTTTAGCCACTGATCTGTCCTGGGTCATTCTGTCCTCAGTCACCGATAAGGTCTCATCTTTCTCTATCCGTACTTTCCTGGACAACTTTTCCCTTTCCTCACTTCAGCCCCCACCCCCCAGGGTCCTAGCGGCTTTGCAAAGAGCTAGGATTTCTAGACCAGTGGTTCTCAAAGTTGAACGCACCTAAGAGTCATATGGAAGGGTTGTTAAAACACAGCTTGGCTTCTCCCTCAGGACTTTGAACCCATTGGGTTATACTGGGTCCCAAGAACTTGCATTTTGAACGAATTCTCCAGTGACTCTGATGCGGTAGGCCTGGGAACCCCACTGTGAGAACAGCTGTCTAAGAGCATCTCCTGATGTTCTCTGATGCTCAGAAAGTTGGGGAAAGCAGGAGCCCCAGGCATATTGGAGGACTAGATTCTCCATAAGCAACAGTGGCTTAGTTATATCTTTCTCTGGGTTTTGTGGTCTGGGGCTAGATGTCTGCCGTCTTAAGTCAGAGGTCACCCCAGCATCTACTTGGACCTCTTTCAGGTGACTCAGCTAAACAGCAGAGAGTGAGGGAAAAAATCAGGGAGGAGAACTGAAGCTGGACTCCTTGAAATGGACTTTTTCATGATAAAATTTGTTATTCTGTGTATTTCTCAGAAGCTATCATTGCAGGCTGCTTGTGGGAGTGACCCTTTTTAGGAAAGGGGAGAAGGAAGTTCTGGACACCCTGTGGGACCCTCCCAGCTCTAATTTCTCTCATTGTAATAAACACTGAAGGGTACTGGGATCAGCTTTTTACCCAAGGGCCTGCATGGTTCTGTAGGAATCCTTTTCCACTGTGGCACATTTGGTCTGTGGGGAGAGGATGGATGCTGGTGGCAGACTTGCTGACAGTAAGCCAAATTCAGGCTGGCCTCACATCATCTGATTCCCAAGGGAACCATGTGCCCTCCTTCTTCCCCAAGGTCGCTCGAGGAACAGCCAGGGCTGATGGCCACCCCCAGTTACAGCCCTTCAGGGCGGGCTCAGTGGAAGAATGTGGTTCCATTAAAACACAACCGTCCCCCTGGGACAACCGAAGGAGACAATAATAATCTTTAGATCCAACCCTGAAGTTTAAAGAAATTACTGAGAATAAAAACATGTCAGCACATTTTGCAAAAAAACGAGACTGAGTCCAAACTAGTTAGGGAAGCTGGAATGAAGAGGAAAACTAAGATTTCTTGAGCACTTTTTAAGTATCTGGTGATTTAAATATGTTCTCTAATTGCACATTCAGGGAAATTCTGGAAACTAGAATTTATCATCTTAATTATATGAGGAAGTAAACTGGGGTCAGAGAGAGTAATTGATTTGCTGAAGTTTGGTGAGCAGCAGAGCATGGCTATGAAGCCCAAACTGGCCTGGCTGTGCAGCCATGTCTGTGACCACATGACCCTGCTTTTCAAAATCTTAGCCCTCATTTGGACCAGAATTAAGCTGGCCATCAGGAAACAAAATACCTATACACACTGAGCATGTGTCTTTAATTTTCTATGGAGTAACCACACATTTGCCAAACTCCACACTTTGGCCATGGTGCAAATGGAGTATTCCACTTGTGTTATCCTTGAAGATGGAGGAAAGGGGCCATGACCCAAGGAATGTTGGCAGTTTCTACCAGTTGGAAAAGGCAAGGAAATGGATTCTCCTCTAGAGCCTCCCGAGGGAACATAACTCTACCAGCTTCTTGATTTTGGCCCTATGAGACTTATTTCAGACTTCTGACCTCCAGAAGTGTAAAATAATAATTTTGTATTATTTTAATCCACTGAGTTTACGGGAATCTTTTCTAGCAGCAATAGAAAACTAATATATTCTCATTCCCAAAGCAAGGAACAGTGAACTGGATCCAGAGAGATGAGTGAACTCCAAACTGAGAAGGGCTTGGTCCTCCAGGCAACTTTACCCTTTAATCCAGGGACATTTATCCCTTCCCTCTGCTTTTATCTCAGAGTATTTCAGCATCTAGCAAAAGACACATCTAAAACCCTGGTTACTTAGTTCTAAACCAGTGTCACTACTAGAGCCCTCCTTCCTCACTTCTCCCTCAACATTCACCATTGTATTCATCGGGCAATCCAAAGAACCATTCCCACACCAGAGCTATTTTATGCCAGATTTCTCAAACCCTTAACTGGCCCCAGAGTACAACCTCTTGTCTCACTTTTCACTCCTTTTAAAAACCCATCACCTTGTGATTTCTCAGATCAGATCATTCTTCCAGATATCAAATGTAGCATCTCAATTTGGATGTCCTGTAGCAACTTAGTTTTATAACTGAAATATACCCCCCACCCAATAACCCTGCTCTATCTTGATGAATGGCATAAACATCTTCCTAGAAAGACAGTCGAGAAATTATAGAGATGTATTTGGTTTCTCCTTCTCCACCCCACCTTGATGTCTAGGTGCCAGTGTGCTTTGATGCTCACCTCATAATGATTTTTTGCAGCTGCCCCTTCCTCCCCCTCCCACTGTCTATGTTATTTTCCCTCTTTACTGTTTTCTGTCTGACCAACCTTCTGCATCCAGCCTTGGTGTCCTGCAATCTGTCCTACACCCAAGTTACCTAGTGGGGTTGGTGCACCAGCACATCTCAGACGGAGCAAGCCAGTGCCTTCTCAAACACTCCCCTCACATACATAATAATGTTTTTCTTTGTTTGGCATTCCCAAATCTTCCCAATTTGGCACTAGTCTACTTTTTTTTTTTAAGCTGGAAGTTTTTTATTTTTCACAATAGTTTCAAATCAGTCTATGATGTCAGATATTTTTTTAATGTTGATTTTTTAAAACTTTATTTTTGGCTGCATTGGGTCTTTGTTGCAGTGCGCGGGCTTCTCATTGCAGTGGCTTCTCTTGTTGCAGAGCAGGGGCTCTAGGCGCGCGGGCTCAGTAGTTGTGGCTTGCATGCTCTAGAGCGCAGGCTCAGTAGTTGTGGCACATGGGCTTAGTTGCTCTGCGGCATGTGGGATCTTCCCAGACCAGGGCTCGAACCCGTGTCCCCTGCGTTGGCAGGCAGATTCTTAACCACTGAGCCACCAGGAAAGCCCCTTAATGCTGATTTTTTAAAACTTTAAATTTCATATTGGGGTATAGCCGATTAACAATGTTGTGATAGTTTCAGGTAAACAGCAGAGCGATTCAGCCATACATATGCATGTATCCATTCTCCCCCAAACTTCCCTCCCATCCAGGCTGCCACATAACATTGAGCAGAGTTCCCTGTGCTTTACAGTAGGTCCTCACTGGTTATCCATTTTATATATAGCAGTGGCACTGACTAGTGCCACGTTTTCATATGAATCTTACCACATTTCCCTCCGAGTACTGTGCATTTCACTCTTCCTGGCAATTCCCCAACCCTTAAATGCACCTTTATTCCTCTTTTTTTTTTTTTTAATTGGAGTATAGTTGCTTTACAATGCTGTGTTAGTTTCTGCTGTACAACGAAGTGAATCAGCTATATGTGTACATATATCCCATCCCTTTTGGACCTCCCTCCCACTCCCCCCACATCCCACCCATCTAGGTCATCACAGATTCTGTGCCTTTGTTCAGACTTCCCCCTGAATGCTATGACCTTCTCCCTGTTGCTTTCCCTTTCTTCCAGACCTACAGGAAATATGAACATTTTTGCAAACCCTTATGAGATTTCCTTACATATCTTCTTAATTAATGTCCCTCTTTCCCATTTCCCGGTATTGAATATGGTAGTAGAGCTCCTGTTGTAATGAGAATTGAATTCCTGTGGTATAATTTTATGTCGTGTCATCCTCAAAGTTTGTAGCCACATCTCTCATTTGAAAGAGTACTAGGGGCACCAGGTTGAGTAGTCATTTATTACAGTCTCTCTCTGCCTCTCCCCAACTTCCTATCTGGGATTAAATGTCCATCCTTAGGGCTCCTTTGCTTTCAAATGTAGGTCCAGTCTTTGGGAAATGTGCTGGGCATCTTCTGTTTGTCCTTCTAACTCTGCTCCCATGCTTCTCTACCCTGCTCTGTGTCCCCAGAGGCTGAACTGTGTGGATTCCATTGATCAGTTCCTTTGCTGACTGTTTTTAGGTTGAATTTGTCCAATGGGGAGCCCAGGAGGAGACTGGAGAAGAAGAGGGATGTTTATTCTGGCTGCTCCTTCTGGTGGCCCCATTGCAGGCTGGCTGGATCCTTGATCGAAGGTCATGGTTCCTTTCAAGCACACCGCCTCCCACTTTACTGTTTCAGCCCTATGGGAGGTAAAGGTTCATCCTGCTGTTACAAACCACATAGGATAGCACACCATCCTTTGTTTCACTTTCCTAAACCCTGCCTACATTTGCAAATAATCCTGTTACTAAGCCCTCCTGAAACTATCTAATTTGAGTGTGCCATCTCTTTTCTACCAGGACTCTGACAGTGCAGTTGTCTGCTATTCTTTGAGTTCCTGCTCTTTCTTCTCCAGATCCATCCACAGGACCCAGCATATAGACTCCAGCAAAAATTTGTGATGGGTAGGGAGTATGGACTATGTCCAAGCACTTTCTGATGCCATAGAGTGCTGCAGTTATGGTAATGCAGGTGTCATTGTGGTCATTCTTATGAACTTCTGGGGCAGGAGTCACCAAGCATCTCTGGGTCTCCACAGTGCTCAGCACATGGTGATTGCTTTGGAAAGGAAGGTAGAATGGAGTTCTCATTAGGTGATGCAGCTCTCTTTCAGTTGTCTGATGTATGACACGGGACAGATGACGATCAATGCACAGACCAGTAAAAGCTCAGCTCTGCATCCTCAGAATCCCCCCAGGTGGTCAGAAGTCCTTTAATGGAAGATTTTAAACAGATGCAAAATATTAAGCATGTTACAGCTGTTGCTATGCTGGATGTCATTCAGAAGATGTTTTTGTGATATTTGGGAAGAGATCCAGGAACAATCAAATCAAACATAGATGCCATTGACAAATCACGTTTCCCTGTAAGGGCCTCATGGGAAATGTGTGCAGAGAATAAAGCTAGGCAAAGCAGCACTTTGTTCTGAACACAGTTCAGCCACAATCACTGTGAATAAGTGCAGAATGCTTGTCTGTACTTGAGATTTCTTGACCTTGGGCGGGTCCTCTTGCTTTGACCTCCTCCACCTGAAAACCTAAATGTATCTCAGAACTTTATTCCACAGTCCTGGAAATCTTACCCATGCCGGAAGAAAGAGAGGAATGCCAGAGATGGGAAGCATTGTCCCAGGAGACAAATGCCAGGGAAGGTGGGGGCGGAGGGGAAGAGAGGCAAACTCCTTCAGGGCCACCGAGAAGCTAATAGAGGTCCAAGATACTTCTATATTTGAGGCTCCTGCTATATTAAGAACACAAAGAAATTAAAAAGAGTTTCATAAAAGTGTTTCTTTAAAACAAATTAATGTTTGTCTTTGGTTGGGTTGACATAGCAAAGTACTACAGACCGGGTGGTTTAAACAACAGAAATTTAGCTCCTCACAGTACTGGAAGCCAGAAGTCCAAGATCAAGGCATTGGCAGGATTTGTTTCTTCTTCGGTCTCTCCCCTTGGCTTGTAGACATTGGTCTTCTCTCCGTGTTCTCACATGGTTTTCTCTCTGTGTGCGTCTTTGTCCAAATTTCCTCCTCTTAAAAGGACACTAGTCATATTGGATTAGAGCCCACCCATAGGACTTCAACTTAATTAGCTCTTAAAGACTCTATCTCTATATAGAGGCACATTCTGAGGTACTGAGGGTTGGGATTCAGTTTTAGGGGGACACAATTCGACCCATAACAACATCCCAAACTGATACTGTATCTATGCATTTGCAACCCTTAACGCAGCACTAGACTTCATCTATCAGTAATGCCAGTCCAGTGGGAGGTTCGGATGCGATCTCCCACCCGACCCACTGAAGAAGGAGAAACAGAGAGCAGGAAGGGGATCCTCAGCTTCTGCTCCTAAAAGCAACAGAAGTCTTGTGATGATCCTCAGCACATCTTCACTTACTATCAGGAAGCAACATGGCTGAACCAGGACTCGTCTGGCCTGGGATTTCTCTGAGCAGGGATTCCATCCCTGACATCTCTGGAACTGGCCACATCTTGTCATTGTCATGCATTTGAGCAATTTGAGTTTCTCTGGTGTTCAACTCACAGGCAACATTTTTGTTGGTTTGTTTTATGAAAGATACTATTTGCCCTTCCTTCAGTTCCTTTAGGGCTTCCTCAATACTTCGCCTACTGTGGGCTGTCACCTGAGAGTCAGGGAGAAGCCAGGGTTGACAGAGACCTGGCTGTCCCCTCCTTTTTTGTCTGCCCAGTGCTCTTGGAGCTTGCCGAAAACTTTGACTGCTTCCCCAGGCAGCAGAAGCCTTGCAGGCAGCCTCCTGGGAAGGTTTCACAGAGAGAGAGAGACAGAGACAGAGACAGAGACAGAGATGGAAGACAGGCGGGGTGGGCTGTCCTTTCTTCAGTGTATTCAGCTCAGGCAATGGTCGGTTTATCTGCTGTAGTGAAGCTCTGCTAATGCAAAAGGAATACATTCAGCCCAGAGTGCCCTGGAGAGCGGTGGGGATAATAATGCCACTATTCATTATTTTAAAACAAACACAATTTGGAGTGTGGATCTCTCTGGAAGTGGGAAATTGGTTCCTCTTAAGGAACAACTGGCAAAGGAAGAGCATGTGACCAGCCCAAGGGCTAGGAATTCCACCTGGGGCCAGCAGTACAGTCTCTCTGAGTCCAGGTCAGCCCTGCTGACTCAGCTGCAGCTGCATGTAATGCAGGAGTACAAGAAGAGATATTTAACATGTATTGAGCACCTACTGGATACTCTATATGCTCTATTACACAACTGCTGTGTAAGATGAATATTTTCCCCCCATTTTCTATAGGAAGAGACTCAACATCTCAGAGAAATTGACATTTGCCCAAGGTCACATAGCTCAGCCTTGGCAGGGAGGAATCCAATCCAGATTGACTTGACTTCAAAGCCATGTTCTGTCCACAGTACCTTAGGGATAGGGGTAGGGATAACACCTGAACTACCTGAACTGTGAGACAAGGCCTTCTAGACTTGTCCCAGAGCCAAGAAGTGGTGTGAGAAGGGAAGATACACAAAAAGGAGGAAGCCCTTCTTGTCGTGCTCAAGGCTGGATCTCCCTTCCAGCCTGGCCGAGAGTAGGCACCAGAAACATGTATGACTTTGGTAGGTTATTTGCCAGTTCTGCCTCCACCTCCTCATCTGTGAAATGGGGATTTGAATGGGATGAAAGCTCTGCTTTTTGGGTTCCCTGTGCTAAAATCTTATGCCAGCAAGAGATCATCACTCACTGATCTATCCAGGCACTTGTAGGTTCCAAAAGGACCCGCAATGAGTCAGGAGCCCATGCTAGAACTTCAAGGCCCCAAAATTCCTTTAAGGAGAGGACAGACATTCATGTGAGCTAGTTGGGGGTGGCCTGAATGGACCTGGTGAGTTGGTGTGGTCATTCCCTGAGGTCCAGCTCCTCTGCACCAGTTATATGAAAGAATCACTGTGATGAGGTGGGAAAAGCAAGGTTTGGAATCAGGAAACTCTGGGTCCAAATCCTGTCACAGTGTGGTCCATCCTCTGCAACCTGCTCAACTGCTTGGAGCCTAAGTTCCCTCGTCTGTAAATTGGGGAAAATAATGCAACCTTGCAGCTAAAGGAACAATTGAGTGAATACCGGGTGTGAAGCAGCTGGTCCAGTGGCTGGCCCAGTGCTGGTGTCCTTTGTCCTTCTTTACTTCACGCGCCTTCAGTAGAAAGATTCCTCCTCTGAGAGGTGATTCACAGGCTCTAGATCTCATCGGGCCCAGTGAATCTGTAATGGTGATGACTCTTTAAGATATTTAGGGTCATAGGCCCTTTTGAGACAGCATGAAACTTGTGGAATTTTTTCCTAGAAAAGAATCACATTGAGCCATAAATGTTAGCTCACACTTTTAGGAATCCCTTCCCTGGAATCTCAGCCATGCACTCCAGGTGGCATCCTTGCTCTCGTAGAAGGGAGGGGTCTGGAAGGATCCCTGTGTCCTCTGTCATATCTTTTGAGAGTCCATGGAGCTGCCTGCAATTCAGTTCACAGGAAACAGGAAAATCTGTCCCAGATCCTGGAAAGACAGTGAGAGAGGAAGTTGAAGGCCAAGTGGGTTGCCCGCTGGCCTTTCCTAATTGCTTTTCTTGTGCTTGCATGTGAATGTGCACTTGTTAATCTGTGCTTCCTGAGCCCACGGTCCTAGCACCTCCTCTCTGATCTGTGACACCAGCAGGAGCATAATTAGTGAGGAAGAACAAAGGCTCTGAGGCACCTGAACTGGGCTGTGACCTCACCAGGTGTTGCGGCCTGGCTGTTTTCATCTCGCTTCCCGGAGCACGCTGAAGGCTGCCAGTTGCTCCTCTCCAGAACACTCCCTGGTCTATTGAGGTGGCCGTACTTTTCTATTCTCAGTTACCCTGTGCAGTTACAATCATCTGTCCTCAGGCACGTTGCTCACACCAAAGCCAGAGACGCCCATCTTCTGAGATCAATGCTCTTTTATGTATGGCCTAATAGGAGAACAGAATAGACTGCTGTGCTTTAATGCGAAAAGGGTCCCTTGGTTCCCAGCCAGCCCCAGGCACGTGAACCTGCAGTCCAGGCAGCTGCAGAGGCAGTGGTGGCAGCAGCATCTTTTTTTTTTTTTTTTTTTTTTTTTTTGCAGTACGCGGGCCTCTCACTGTTATGGCCTCTCCCGTTGCGGAGCACAGGCTCCAGCCCATGGCTCACGGGCCCAGCCACTCCGTGGCATGTGGGATCTTCCCAGACCGGGGCACGAACCCGTGTCCCCTGCATCGGCAGGTGGACTCTCAGCCACTGCACCACCAGGGAAGCCCGGCAGCAGCATCTTTGAATGCAAGGGACGGCAGTCGTCACTGGCTTGCTCGTAGTGCCATCCCCTGGGAGGGGGTGCCTGCAATTTGGCATCATTATCTGGCTCTTTTCCCCCCCAGCCAGAAGCTCTGTTCCTGGGCCACCGTTGAGGACACTAATAGATTCTGACCAATGAATTATGGAACTCCCACACACACACACACACACACACACACACACACACACGGCCATTTTTGTGTGTCCTTATCCCATGCACACAGGATTTGGATAACAATAGTTTTCATCTTCCCAATGGCCACACATTCTGAACAAGCCCCTGTTCCTGTAGGCTTCTCCATCTCATTTGCCTGTTATATTTTATCTGTAGAGCTTACCATTTGCTGAACTTCTATTACTTATTTATGTTTCCACCCGTTGACGATCCATCTCTCCCACTAATGGGCAAGTCCGTGAGAGCAGGGCCCTCATCCCTTGTTCATGTTCTATCCCCAGGGTAAGGAGTAAGCACACAAAACCAGTTCTGTTGAATCAAGTGTTTGTGGTATAGGCAGCGATATATTATATGGATTCAAAACTTTCCCCTGCGTCTTGTTGTGCCAGGGATTTTATCCATCTGAAAAAGAAAGATTCAGAAGCTTTGCAGACCCAGGGCTGCGGTTAGTCGTATCTCTAAGATAATGCGTGATGCCACGGGAGTGGACTGCATATTACAGTCGCTGTGCAGGTTTGTGCTGTTGTTTCGGCTGCTGTGTGTCTGAGTACCTAGATCTTGTCTCTGATACCTACTTGCTCCTCCTGATTTTTTAACTCAGTTTCACTCATGTGTGTGCAATTTCTGGTTTCCCAGGAACGGCCTTCTCTGCCATATTGCGAATTCCGATTTCCAACCATTGCTGTGCAACCTGCTAACTAATCATGATGGTCACAGTCTCAAGGGCTGATATGCCAGTGTGGGGTCATTGACAGGAGGCTGGAGCAAGATTATCTCCTTCCTAAACTTGTGGTGCATGAAGCCATGGAGGTTCATGATGCTTTGTGGCCAACTACCACGAGAAGCTGGGATGATTGGTCATCTGAGCATAGGGGGTCTACAGTGGTGATAATGATGATGATGGTGGTTTAACTATGTTAAACACTTACGCTTTTATGGGGACTCTGCTAAGTGATCTATACATCACTGCATCTAGCAATCACAACAACTTAATAATGTAGGTCTTATTATCCCTACTTTTCATATGAGGAAACTGAGGCCCAGAGAAGTTAAATAACTAGGGCTTGAGTGTGACTCTGAAGCCCATACCTTCAGCCACCATGTTCTGTGGCTTTTGTTCCAGTGAAGTAGGGAGAACAGACAGCAGGGTGCATGCCTGAGTGTGGAGAGGCTGGTTGGGATGTTTCCACAGAGGTGAGGTCTTAGGACGTGCATCACAGCCTGGTTTTGGCTAAACCACCAAATTTGGTGACTTGGATATGGATTTGGTTCCTGATTTTTCCTTCCATTGATGTCACCTTGATCAAGTCACATTCTCTCTTAGCCCCGCACATCCATAATCTTGAATAAAGAACAACAGCCTGTGTCTCAAGGTTGTAGTGGGCTTTAAATAAGATACTCACTTAAGAGAGAGAGTCACTTGGCATTTTCTCTAATTGAAAATGTTCTGAGTCAGCAAAAAAGAGAGCATGTGAAACTCCCTGGGCACTTCCCTTCCCCGCCTGCCCCAGACAGAATCCTCCCTCCAGTCCTGGCTAATGGAGAGCAGGTGGTCCTCTCTGCCAGGCCCAGCACAGGCATTAGCACTCACCTTGTGGGATGAGGCCCTACAGTTCAGATGTGGGGTGCTGATGGGACAGGTGCTGGCTGATGGGGCACACCGCTGCCGTGGAAGCTTGTGTTTTGTTGTAAACGTGGAAGATGCAGGGACTAGATTCTCTTGATGTCCACCACTTCCTTAACTGAGGTCTAAGGATGAGCTCATATGGGGCGTCTCTGATACCTGAATTACATGCACATAGTTTGAGAAGTTTTATATCCATTTTTTTCTGAGGTAAGGATCCAAAACATTCACCAGTTCCTCAAGGAGCTCTGTGATCCAGAAAAATTAAAGGAATGTAAATCCTAGATGACAATCCATGACATGGAGGGAGCAGCTTGGTACCTGGCCACACCGTAGGCTCCAATAAACGTCTCCTAAAAGGAGAGAGGGCGGGGAGGTGTGCGGGAACCTCCTCAGGCTCTGATGTTTTCTCTTTCTGGAAATGTCTGTGCTAGAATCGGCTTCAAAAGAAATTGGGGCGGGGGTGGGGGTCAGGAGGAATGAACAGAGTTGCCATGGGTTTGTCTTTGCTGCATCCTTTGGATCAGCCCTTTGCCTCTATAATCCCATTGGAGTTTCACGGATAACCTCTAAAGGGTGATGAGGTTAGCTGCATTTTACATTGACGGGAACAAGCCCAGAGATGCTAGGCAACTCTTCCAAGGCAAACCAGCTAATAAGTGTACAGTTAGGATTTTAAACTCAAATATGCCCGACTCTCATGTTAGAACTTTTGAAAAGAGAAGTGAGAATATAGAAGAATAGTCATCATCAGTAGAGGCTGCCCCCCAAATTTAACAAATATAAAGGTTATGATAGACTCAGGGACTAACATCACCATCTTTGGTAATACAGAAAAAAATAGTTTTTTTTTTCCTAAAGGATTAGAGACATGTGTCCATCTTTCCTTCCTTCTTTTCAACTTGACTTATTTTCTTCCTTTTTTTCTCTTTCCTTCCCTCCCTTTCTCCCTCTTTTCCTTCCTTCCTCCCTTCCTTCCTTTCATCTCTCCTCCTTTCTTTTTTTCCCCACAAATGTTTCCTGAGCCTTTCTTATGTGAAATATAGAGTACAGGGCATTGAGGGTCATACAGACCTGAAAACATGCCCAGTGCCTTCCCGCCCTAGAGAAAATCTTAACCTACTAGGGTACTAATATCTAACCCAATATGCCAAAAGAAAAACTACCTAGGAGACAAAAATTCTAGGTGAAAATTTAGGAGAATAATTGTAGAATTGTTGGGTGGAGGCACATTTTAGAGAAGAAAACTCAAACTATATATTAAAAATGTGTATACTATATATAGCAAAATACATAATGCATTACTTAGGTCTCTTTCAATTGCAAGTGAAAGAATACAAGTAAAACTAGCTTAAGTTAAAACTACCTTAACATACGAAAGCTAGGATAGTTGCATAGGCTATCACCATTCTTTTAAGTTAAAAGAAAATTTAGAAGCATTCAGAGATGGAAATACAAATTGTACATGACATTAATAATTAATTTCCTGAATATATCAGAAATTCCCACATTTTGATACACTGCCTAGCTGGATAATATCTGAATGAGTTTAGGTACAAGGAAACACACAATTGCTGACGGAACTGTAAACTGCTTTAACTTTCTAGGAAAGTAATATCAGGGTATTAAGTGCAATTGAAAATAACTGTATATTTTGAACTTCGGGAAGTTGATAATACAAATATATATGTACAAGGATGTTTATCACAGCAATGTTTAAAGTATCCAATGCACAAAAAAGCTTGAAGATATAACAATCGAAATATCTACCAGAAGGGGGATGGTTGAATAAGCAGCAGAACATTCTTACTATGAAACTTTATGCTGCTGTTAAAAAGGAAGAATGAGGTACATGTATGTGGGATGGCTGTGATGGCTTACTACATGTAAAAAAATCAAGGTGCAGAACCGTGTGTATAGTATCCTTACACTTTTGTAAAACAATATAGATGAAAAATAGCATTTGTACATGCATATATATATCTTCGTACTATCAGAGAGAAAGTTGAGAAAGAATGCACACAGAGCCACTGTTAACGCTGATTAATTCAATTTAGTGGGAGTGGGAGGTGGGGAGAAGTTGTAATACCAATATTTTTATTTTTATAACTTTGCATTTTTAAATGTGTTGGAACCACTATGTGTTGTTTTTTTATTTAGGAAAACATCTTACACAAGGAAAGCATAGAAAACCAAATATGGAGGTAAAATTCAGCATACTCCTTTACATTAAGAAGGAGTAGATGGTTAGCTGAGGCCAGGCATAAGAAGACTTGGCCTTTTACAGAACTCAGTGTGGCATGGTTATTTCATTATTGGGGTGCTGCATTGACTCAGGACACACCTCAGAGACAGGAAAGGTGACTGGCTATCCATAGATGGCAGGGGTGGGGAGACATGTGTGAGAGACCCTCACATTTCACAACCTCGTAACATTAAGGAGAAATGAGAAAAACTGATGATTTGCAGCTTGTAATGTGATTGAAAAGATTCCAGTTTTAATTGTAATTGGTCAAAAATACATATGTTTTTTATCTTTGTCATAACTCAGCATAGTTCCTTTTCGTTGTCCACTGCAGACCATCCTTTGTAGAGCAATTTATTTATATTCTTCAGTTTCAGCAAGTCCCTAGCTCACCTTCAGCAGCTGCAACAAGTTGGGCCACGAGGTACATCATTTTAAAAAAACATGAGACTCTGGCTGAAGTGAGAAGACTTGGGGAAAATTTTTCAAAGTGCAAATTAGATGGAGGACATGGGTCCTAGATGGTTGTATTGGTGCCAAAGGACAAGTTAGTTTTCTCAGAGGCTCCTGAGCAGCATAATAAAGGCTGTTTCACAGGCTTCCAGCTCACAGGAGCTGTTTGATTGCAAACCCCGCCTGTCTTATATGCAACTGGATCATTAACCTTAAAAATGTCAACTTCACTTACTGTGAAGTGAGTTACAAGCCAAGGGACCCTGCAGAACCAGCAGGTATTATGGACGTGCACATAACGTTCCATCTTCATGTTTATTCAGGCCAGAAGCCAGAGAGGGGCAGAGCAGAGAGTAACCCACAGTCTGTCCCTGTCAGATCTGCTGTGTCCAGTGGGAGAAAAGAAGGAAGGCAGGGTTGGGAGGGGCAAGACTGGTACTGGAGTGAAAAATCCATGGGACAGGCTGAACAAAGGCTGACCACAAGCACAGACCCGGGGAGGAGCCCAGAAACAAGGTTCTACTGGCAGGAACAGGGTGGCTGCATCAGAAGGGCTGCAAAGCGGGAGGTGGATGGAAATGTGCCTGCAGCCCAGCCTTTTCCCCACAGTTCTCTGGGCCAGACCCTCTGCCCCTTTGGTCAAGGACCCACAGCCCTCCCAACTTGGGAAAAGCAGGCTGCACCTGGGAGTCCCAGGTTCTTCACTGAAACTTGGTATAGAGTTCATGGCCAGTAATTGATCATATTAGTTTGCTAGGGCTGCCATAACAAAGTACCACAGACTGAGTGGCTTAAAAACCAGAAATTAATTTTCTCACAGTTCTGGAGGCTAGAAGTGGGATCAAGGTGTCAGCGGGGTTGGTTTCTTCTGAGGCCTCTCTCCTTGTTTGTGGATAGCTATTTTCTCCCCGAGTCCTCACGTGGTCTTCCCTCAGTGTGTATCTGTGTCCTAACATCCTCTTCTCTAAGGATACTCTTCATATTGGCATAGGGCTCACCCATATGACCTCATTTTAACTTAATTACCTCTTTAAAAGCCCTGTCTCCAAATACAGCTACATTCTGAAGTGCTAGGGTTTAGGACCTGAACATCTGAATTTGGTGGGCGGGGCACAATTCAGCCCATAACATTGCCTCTTTCCATTTTTTTCCCTTCAAATAAAACCAAGTGCCCAGTTAGAAATGTGTAAGCGTGTATGTAGGAATGCGAAATGATCCTTCTCCTCCCTAATGATACTTTATTTCTTCTAGTTTTCAACACTATGCATAGTCAGCCCCCTGAGCTGTGTACCTCCAAGGAACATGACAATTATATCCCTCAGAGGGACATGGTATCTCCAAGCCTGTCCACATTGTCCAGCTTTGAAGCCAACGCTCGTCACTGCCCCCTGAGCTAGGCAGAAGCACTGCCTCCTTAAAGAGGGCTTGAGGTCAGGATCTGTCTCGAGATCTGATTTGGATCGTCCGCCCTTTCAGTCTGCTCATACCCTAAAGATGCCTGCATCATTTATGAGATACTCTAAGGCTGGACCTTCACCAGGCCCTTTATAGGGCTTAGCTCACTGACATTGTCTGACCCCTTCTAACTCTCTGTCACCATAGGTATATGTGCGTATTTGCATGTTGATTATTACATACCTGCTACCAGGTATTCTTAGTGTTTTGCAGATGTTAAGTCGTTTAATCTTCACAATAACCCTAGGAAGCAAGGGTCTTTATTATGCACATTTCTATAGTTGAAGAGACTGAGGCTTCAGGGAGCAGAGCGACCTGTCTGAGGTAAAACACCCAGCCAGTGGTGGAGCCTGCACCTGAAACCAGGTATTCCAGAGCATATCTGTTCTTCACACAGCCTTGTGAGGGAGTATTTGCTTTCACATCTTGCAAATGAGGAAAGATATTTATAGCTGTTAAGACCTAGGGGTTTCTAATTCTAAAACCATTTTTCTTTCCACTGTGCCACCCTGTTTGCTTGGACACTGTCTGTTCCCCAGAGCCTAGGCTGATCCTCCGTCCTGTCACACATCCCTCAAAAACACCCAGAACTAAGCACAGTCACTTCACATCAATATTGCAGAGTGTAGAGTGCCATTAGGTCCCTTTGGGAAAATGGAGAAAGCACAGGCTTTAAAGTCAAGCAAAACTTGCTTCAAACCTCATCTCTCCTAATTTCCAGCTCTGTGGTCTTAGCCAAGTTACTTAACTTCTCTGAGTCTCATAAAAGTGAGGATAATATAACTGGGTAACAGTGCATCTTAAATGCTCAGCAAATGGTAGTTAACCCACTCACCCTGTCCCCAGTGAATAGTATGGTAATGTGGCTCTGCAGCAACATGACTTCTCAGTTCTCTCCATCAGGAGATCACTCCCCATCACTCCCTTCCCTACCCTGGATTCTGAGCTGGCCTTGGGGCTTGTTTTGGCCAAAAGAAAGTGACAGAAGTGATGGTGTGTCAGTTGCAAGTCTCAGGAGGCCTTGTATGCTTCCACTTTGTCTCATGGACTCTTACTGCCCCCATGAGAGCAAGCCTGGACTAACCAGCTGGAAGATGAAAAACCACATGGTGCAGGACAGAGTCATTGCAGCTGAGGCCATCCTAGACTGGCAAGTCTCAGCCAGCTGGCCACCTGACCACAGATGCATGAACAAGCCCAGCTGAGATCAGCTAACCACCCTGCCATCCTGTTGACTCCTGAGAAATAAGACACAGTTGTCATTTAAATTATTGATTTTGGTGTGGTTTGTTATGCAGCAATTGCTGACTGATATAGCCAGATATTCATAGTATCCGTACTTTGTAGAAAAACCTCAAAAACATGCTCAAATTTGCCCAGAGAAGCATCCCCTCTCTTGTATGTACTCTCACGTACACACTTATATTCTCCCCATGTGTTCATAAGAGAAGATCTATACAGGCTACTGTATGATGATTCTAACAACAAATGAGTGGTAAACCTTTGTTTCCATGGGCTCCAATGAACTGTATTTGCACATGCTTCTCATTTTCCTTGTGTCAGAATTGGCATGTGGAGCTGGGATCTTTTTATGAGGCCTTTAGAGTTTGATTTTAGCAAAGAGGCTGGCACTTCTTTTGGCAAAGAGAACACAATTCAAATGACATTAAAGCATTAGGGAAAGGGTCCACTTTCTCCCAAACTGGCCAATCCAACAGGGCCCAAGGGCCATGGTCATGGTTCCGTGCCTTGTTGTGCCTTCTGTTCCATGGCTATAGCCAAAGCACTAGGGTACTTGCCTGGATGGCCAAGGCACACCCCAAGTTCCTATAATAACTAGTGGCCTCACATGAACCTGCAGGGCTTGTAGCACTTATCAGGCCTAATGTAATTATTGTGTGTATGTGCATGTGTACACCTGTGGGCATGTATGTGTGCCTTTCTCCCACATTGTATTACACAGCAGTGAAATTAAAAATGGCTGTCTTTTATGGAGTCCTAAGTATTTATAATAGATCCTTTCTACCCCAGTTGAAAGATGGATCAGGAATTCCCACCAAAGCTGCTTGACGCCAGAGAGCCCAACAGTCCCAGCTGTAGTAAGCACAGTTCCCTTGTATACTTTGATTCCAGGACAGTGTCAACACAGCCCCCTAGTGATTAGGTGAATCTGAATTCATGGTCTATAAAGAATGCCTTCATCACCTTCCCCTCTGCTTCCTCAAACAAAATGTTCATTTCTTAGAGTCCAGCATAATTGTTAGGAGCCATGGATGGGTTCAGATTTCGGCTCGAGCACTTTCTACTTGAGTGATCTTGCATGAGCCCTTTAACACTGATGAGCCTCAGGGTGCTCACATGTACGTAAAATACCCCATAATATTTATAGTGTCCTGCTGAGGAAGTACATACAGGTAGTTAAATGAGATGGTGCATGTATGATGCTTAGAACACTGCCTGTCATAGAGTAAGCACTAAGTACATAGCCCCTACTGTCCATTTATGCTTCCATTTAAATCACACTTTCAGAGCAGCAGTAATTTGCCGGCTGCAAAATATGCAGAGATACTGGGATGGAAGAGACCTGGCTCCTCCATGGAAGGCTCACCTAGCTGTAAGGGGGAAATGAGGGTAAACAGTGCACTATGATATACAGGGGTGAGGGAGGCAGTTGTTCTGCAGATGAGAACATAGGTCTGAGGGAGCTCAGGGGAAGAAGCATCTAATTCCTTCTTGGTCCAGGGAATTGGGGAGAAGTCGCAGAGGAGGTGATATTTGGGTTGCACTTAGAAGGATGAGGGGGAATTTGACAGTTGAAAAGGTCAGTTATTCCAGGCAGAGGGAAAGGCCTGTGGGAAGGAATTGGGCCACACAGGGCCTGTGTTTTGATCTGGGGAATGTGGAGAAGTTCACGTGGAGGCTCTCGGGAGGGAAGTGCCGGGGGGATGGAGCTCTAAGGGAGAGTCCCAGAACTCTTCAAGAGGGTCTGGTTTCCTTCTGCTGCCTGTGCAAGAGGGAGGAAAATAATGTTATTTTGGATGGTGGGAGCAGAATTCCACTCAGGGAGAGAATATGCTTGTTTAAAAAGAAGCTTTAATGGGTCTTTTGAATATGATTGGAGGCCCTGTGGGGATCGTAGGAATGGGTTGGGGTACATCAAGGAGAGGGAACTGTGGAGCAGAGGGATTTCAGGAAGTGTGGATGGAAGAGATGAACAAGAAGCGGGAGGGGAGATGCCGGGCAGGGCAGAACCAGGAGAGAGGGTGAGGGGGAAGGGGGCATGGAGCTGCCCGGGAGATAGTGGAAGGTGAGGAGGAGGTTTCAAGGCTGCTGAGAAGAGAAGAGGACAGGCTGTCTGTCACTTGCTTTTAGGCTGCTGGCTGTGCAGTGCTGTCATGCCTCTTCAGGAAAAGGGGCTGCACCGCCAAGCAGCCTGCACAAATGGTGTTTGTGAGAAATGAAGGAACAGGGGCTGAGTTCCAAGTTGAGGTCAGCCCAAGGCAGAAATAAGAGGTAAGGTATCAAAATAGAGTAGAAATTAGGTGACGTAAACACAAAAGCCTCCAGGAAGTCACAAAAATGTGGAGGCAGTATTAAACTGCAGAACTTTTGAAACTATTTTATTTATATATTATAGAACAGAGAGACACTGGCTGTCACTTGCGTTCACACGTATGTCACCCTTGATCTTTGCGGGCATGAGGTCTTTTTCGAACACAGCATGCAGCTATTGCATCTTCAGGAGAAATGAGGAGGGTAGATTTTGAGAATATTTTAAATTTGGGATCCTTAACTATATATTTAATTTTCATAGACATTTTTCTTGCTCAGTGATATGAGGGTGTCTTGACCTTTCAAGTTTATCTACAGCCTCTTATTCACTAAGCCCATGAAATAGATGGTACCAGAGCATAGGGCTGCCAAGACCTGACGTGTCTCCACTAACAGCAAGAGAGAATGCGAGAAACGTTCTAAAACTCTTAGTGCCTCAGAAATGACTGCGTGTTTTTTTTTTTTTTTTTTTTTTTTATTATTCAGGCATCACTGAGTAGTAAGGGACAGAAACCCACTCCAAATATCAGGAACAAAAGGGGGGCTTTTCTGGAAGGAAATTACAGTTAACTCAAGGAACCCAAGGCAAGGCATAGAGCCAGGAACAAGCACAGAACTGGGAAGTCAAATGGTCTCTTGATTCTGTTTCTTCCAGCTGCATTTTGTCTTTCTTTCCTCCATCCCAGCATGCGTGGGATCCCCAGCCTTGCTCTAGATAACCTGGGGACGGGTTCTCCAGTCAAATGTTCCCTGGAGGCCGGCACCTCTTACCTTAGTTCAGATTCCTAGGAGCCCGAATCTCACTAGTTTGTCCCTGTGGATTGGCTGCCGGTTTGGGAATCTCCCTCCCTTTCGATCATCTGTACCTGGGAGTGGAGGCAGGTGGCAGGGAAGTGGATTCTCACATTTGAAATGGACTAGTTTCAAAGAAGTCAGATTAATAGGAAACTACCCTCCTGCCTGTTGGGCAGAACTGCCGCCAATTAGAGCGTCTCCTCCACAAGGAGAGGACACTGGCTTTTAGAGTACCACGTCTGCACGGCCTCATGCCAGACACTCTGCCCTTATCTCACTTTCTCCTATCAGCCACTTTGGGTAGGAGATGTGGTGGTCCCCATTTTACAATTAATGACTTGCCCGGAACCTCATAACCACTTTAGGGTGGGAATCAGTTTAACCTGAAGGCTTAGCCCCTTTCTTCACGAATAGTATCAAGCTGACAGGGCTACTCTGTCACCAGAGCTCATTCCTTGGCATCCCAGGCCCTCCTAACCCTGGCTCTGCAGGCCTCCAGATGTGCTGGAGGAGTCGGAGTGGCTTTGCCAAAGGAGCTGGCCCTACACCTGGTTCCTGCTTTTTCTGTTACAGTAGTAGCACTTAAAAGGGCCAAGGGGCCATAGGTGGATGATCATCCTGTGGAGACTGCTTGGTGAAGGAAGGGCTTTGAGAAAGAGAAATGATCAGAGGTGGTTTTGTTTACATGGGCATGTAGGGGAAGCCTGTCTGCATGCAGTTGTCAAGGGCTCTCTGTACACAGAGACCCCTGTGCAGGGGACGCCTTTCACACACACATGCATGCACATACACACACAAACCCCTGCACAGCATTCATGGAGATTATATATATCACACACACATGCATCGGGTACACTGCATCTACAGTGCGTCAGACCAGGGATGTAAGATGTAATCCCAACTTGGCCTCTTGCTGCCTCTGTGATACTGGATAAATCTTTCTATATCTTTGATATTCACTTTCTGCTTCAATAAAATGAAAATAATTATAGACTTTCAATGGTGATGTGAAAATAAACTGAGATAATATATGTAAAAAACTAAGTGCCCACCACATATTTAGCCATGTATAAATTTAAACAAAATATAAATTATTATTCAACTATATGTACCTAGACCCACGTGCACACATGCTCATTCATATGCATGCATACTTGTATTTCTGTACACATACATCTTTGTATATATGCAAGAACATATAACCATAAGTACCAACATACACAATGATTTTATACACATCCATGGATAGTACTAACGTTTATAACCATTCACATACACATGCATGTTTATATGTAAGCATACACACGTGTAAGCATACATCAACTTATTCTTAGACACACCCACATTAGACATATATGTATATACATCTAATACCTACATAGCACACACATATATACAAATTATATATGTGTGTGTGTATATATATATAAATAATACATTTTATATAGTAAGAATTCACCTCTAATACTTAAACAAGTCAGGATAGTTCATAGCTCTGAAAATATCCCTCTGGTCTGCTGATCTTACTGCCTCACATATGACAAAATACTTCTGTTGCTTCCTTTGGGGGAAAAACACCTAGACTGCGGACATGCACTCTTTGATCTTCATTAGCCTGTTGGTGGTGGAGAAGGTCATCACTCCACGTCAGGCGTGGAGGAGAGACACCCGCTTCCCAGCCTGGGGAGAGGAGCCAGTCTGCATTTGGAGCACCACCAGCCAACCGTGAGATGGGCTTTTCTCAAACAGAAGTCCTGTCTTCGGCGCTGGCTCACAGAAGGCTGGGCTTGGTTAGTGCAAGGTGTCTTTCTTCCCTCAGTGATATGCTCATAGGTGAGCTGCCGGAGAGCTGCAGTTTGTATTCCTGAGCATGTGTGTGCAGTGGGAGCATTGTGTGCAGGGCACCAACGCCCTCTCAATCTATCTGCACAGTCCCAGAGTCCTTGGGAAATTGAATTTGTGTTCAGTGGTTCTGGGGCTGGAGCACAGGCAGTAATCAGCACTGCCTACTGCTGCCTGGGCATCCTGGGGCCTCACACCCAGGTCCCCAGTCTGCTTGGGACTTGTGGGTTTGTATATCTCATTTTGGGGAAGACTCCCAAACCTAAGGGACTGGAGATGCAGGCAAAGCTCCATGCAGAAGTACATCAGGCCACCTCATTTATATGGTCTCACTTCCATTTGTAAATTATGAAAGGCATGAAGAAGGAAGACTTTGATCCATCAAATTTATGGATTCAATAACTGCGGCCATTTCAGACAGCAGGGATCCCTGCAGATTATTTCTCCATGTAGGCTTAGGTAGCAGAGAGAGAGAGAGAGAGACAAATGCCAAATATTCTGCTGTATTTATGAAATGTCAAATGTGCTTTCCAGGGTAATTACATGAATATTGAATAGACTCGCTGAAATTTACAACCTTGAACTGAGTATTTGGGGATGCTTCTTGCCAGCAGCCTCTGTGTAGATAGGACAACAGCTGTGGCACAAAAGACCCAAATGGAATGGAATCCGTCCTGCCCTCACTGCTCAGCTTGCTTTGCCATTGCAGCTGGATGACTTGGCCTGACTTCATAAATACTGACCATCCAAGAAGTACATGTCAGACCCAGTTGACATCGTAAGCATAAAGAGGGGACAGAGTTGGCATTAAATATCCCTTGACAGTTCTCAAAAAAAAAAGTCATTTTATGACAATTGTCCCCAGATCTGGTGGAATAGCATATAGCATATCAGAACCCAGGACTTTTCTATGGAGAGATGAATCATTCCTTTGCTGGTTTCTCCAAAATCTTGGCATCTTCTTTTTTTTTTTTTTTTTTTTGCGGGCCTCTCACTGCTGTGGCCTCTCCTGTTGCGGAGCACAGGCTCTGGAGGCGCAGGCCCAGCAGCCATGGCTCACGGGCCCAGCCGCTCCGCATCATGTGGGATCTTCCCGGACCAGGGCACAAACCCATGTCCCCTGCATCGGCAGGCGGACTCTCAACCACTGCGCCACCAGGGAAGCCCCTTGGCATCTTCTTTGACTGAGAACATTCTAGATTCCGGTGGGCAAACATCCTTGGCATTAACTGAGGCAAAATCCCGTAGACTTTCCCACCTGCAGACCTAAAGTCCTGTTAATATGTGGGGGGTGGATTGTAGTCCCCTTTTTTGTCAAATTTCAGTTAAATCAATGTAATAGTCTTAGGGGCAGTCTCACCTCCTCTTTCTCTTTAACCACTGATAACCTTGCTGTCATAGATAAGACTGCTCTAATCTCAGAAATGTCTCTCGAAGCTCTAGCTTGCTTCGCCACTGTCTTTTCCCAGGCCCCCCCCTCCCCGAGATTATTTGAATAACATCCTATTTGTCTCCCTGCCTCTAGTTCATCCTTCACTTTAATCCCAGAGTGAATTATTATTTAAGATATCATAACTATATGTACTTTACAGACATGTCACCCACTATTTCCCCTAGGCCCTGTGCTATAGCTCTTCATTGTCACTCACTGCTTCCTCAGCCCCCATATTCTTCTCATACCTCTGTACCTTTGTATATGCTGCCTCTGCTGCCTAGAGGCCCTTTGTCCTTTTCTCCACCCAACACATTCCTACTACCTCTGAAAGTCTAGCTCAAATGCTAAAGGTATATATTCTCTTTCAGATTCTTTTCCATTGTGGGTTATTACAGGATACTGAGTACAGTTCCCTGTGCTATAGAGTAGGTCCTTATTAGTTATCTATTTTATATATAGTAGTGTGTATATGTTAATCCCAAACTCCCAGTTTATCCCTCCCCACCCTTTCCCCTTTGGTAACCGTAAGTTTGTTTTCTATGTCTGTGAGTCTTTCTGTTTTGTAAATAAGTTCATTTGTATCCTTTTTTTAGGTTCCACATATAAGTGATATCATATATTTGTGTTTCTCTGTCTGACTTACTTCACTGAGTATGATAATCTCTAGGTCCATCCATGTAGCTGCAAACGGCATTATTTCATTCTTTTTTATGGATGAGTAATATTCCATTGTATAGATGTACCACATCTTCTTTATCCATTCATCTGTTGATGGACACTTAGGCTGCTTCCATGTCTTGGCTGTTGTAAATAGTGCTGCTATGAACATTGGGTGCAGGTATTTTTTCAAATTAGAGTTTTCTTCTTTTCCAGATATATGCCCAAGAATGGGATTGCTGGGTCGTACGGTAGTTCTATTTTAGTTTTTTAAGAAATCTCCATAGTGTTCTCCACAGTGGCTGAACCAATTTACATTCCCACCGACAGTGTAGGAGGGTTCCCTTTTCTCCACACCCAGTTCACGTAGTGAAATGTTTGCATGGCCATGCAAGGTGAGTGTTATGTCTGTATTCTGCCTTGAACTTCCCAAGGGACAGAAACCTTCGCTGCCATCACCCTGAGATGCCCCGTCCTTCCCTGGATCTCCCGTTTTCTCTACCCATATCTCCCTTCCTTGCAGCCCTCCCTGTCTGGTGCTCTGTCTCCCATGGCCCTGACACACACTATCTCTCCGGTTCATGAGCAAATCTTTCTCGTCTTCAGGTCCTCTTATGGCCTGTAAGTTCCAGAGCCTCAGAATTTAGTCTGCTCAGTTTCTGTCCATGGCAGGGAGAGAACGGTCTCTTGTCTCAGTTCTGTTGACTCTAACTGAGCTCTGGGCAGGAAATTTGGTAGTGGTCAGGGGGACTTCTAAGCCCACAGTATGGGCTGTGCCTGAAAATATTAATTTTTTTGTGAGAGTAAATTGTATTCTGAAGACCATCTAGCCTCATCTTTGTCCTAAATGCTGTAGAAAGGGTAACAGTGGCCTTATGATGCTAAGGGCGTTGTTTCCTTCTCTTTACTCTAAGTGTCATTTTAAAATTTTAAAATAATCTGGCATTAATAGTGAAGTTACCAGGCTCAACATGTTGCTGTCAAATTATTGGTAGGGGAAAGAGAACAGCCCTGATTTCCAAACCCAAGCCCTCCCCTGCACTTTTCTAGAGCAGTGGATGGTGGACTAAACCTTTCTCTTTGTGAATCAGACAGTCATTGACCTTAAGGTTATTGGCTGGCCCTTACTGTGCATTTCAAGCAGATTAATAGACAAAGTCAAGATTCCTGCATGGAAGGTTCTGGCAGATACAATGAATCCAGATTGCACTCTCAGAAATGTGTAGACTATGAACAATGGGCTGAGGCCAAAGAAAAGCAGAGAAATATCTGCATCCAGCAACTGAGATTCTGCTGGGCATCGTGGAGTGTGGCTGGGCTTCCAGATGGCAGCGCAGGCTACTGTACACCCCATGTCTCTAGTGCCCTGTGCAGTAAACTTGCTTGACAATAATTAATAAATGAATGGATACATTGATTAAAGCCTAGGGCCCTATTTACCCTATCCCAGGGTGGTTACTTTTAGAAAAATACTGTGGTAACCAAGGGTAGTTTAAAAATTTATGATCTTTTGACAAAAATCTTTCAGTCTTTGAATTGAAACAGTATAATTCAATCTATCAGCATTCTGCTAGGAATCTCACTTTCAGAGACTGAATTTGTCCAGGAAAATCTGGGGGAACAACTGACTACAAGGTACCTTGGAACAGCACTTCTCAAACTTTAATGTGCACTGGGATCACGTTGGAGATCTTGTTGAAATGCACATTCTGATTCAGTAGGACTGAGAAGAGGCATGAGATTCTGCATTTTTAATAAGCTCTTAGCGGATACTGATGCTGAAGCTGCTGGTCCCTGGACCACACTTTGAGTAGCAGGGCTTTAGAGGTGACTTGTTACAGGGCTCTCAGTAAGGTAGGGATAGAGGAGGTGGGTAGCGCTTACCTCCCCTCCTCGAGGATACTTGGTGACGTCTGGGAATTTTTTTATTGTCTTAACTATAGAGATGCTACTACTGTCATATCATGGTAGAGGCCAAGGATGCCACTAAACATCCTGTGGGCACAGACTGTTCCCACACAAAGCATTATCTGGCCCAAAATGTCAGCAGTGCTGAGGTTTAGAAATTCTGCTCTAGGGGAAAAAACACAAGATTTGCAGTCTGGTTTACTTGAGGTCCACCCATGACCATCCACTTAATTGCTGTAGCCATTACAATACTCTCTGAGTGTCAGTTCTTTGGAGAACTACCTAACTAGGATCAGCAGAAGGCCTGGATATACAGTAAATGTTCAATAATATTTGTTATCAATTAAAAGAAGGTCAAAGAACTGTCTTTCCTTGTAGACCTATAGAAAAGCAATTACCATAATTGAGTACCTATTATTGTATAAATCAATAATTTGAATATTTCAGAGATGCTTCAGATTATACAGGCAAACCCTGGGCATAGACTGTCTCTTGAATCTGTAATATTAGATTTCTAAGATAAAATGGTCCTTCAGTCCCCATTGTTGGGCAGATATTGACGGCAGCTGTTCTCACAAAGTAACAAGTTAAAATGGCCAGTCGATTGAGAAAGTTAGGTACTGTGTCTTTGACCATCCCAAGGGCAACAGTGTTTTCTCATCTCAGAGGCACCTGGCTTTGACTTGCAAAAGCATGAGTATGCAGAATCCCACTTGTGATTTCAGGGGCTTCCCTTGTTTTTTCTCTTAGAACTGGGGCAAAGCTAACCCAGTAGGGAAGTCCTGGCAGGGGTGATGGGGCAAGAGCAGGCTGATGCTCTTGTTCTTGTTCTTGTTCTTGTTCTGTTCTTATTCTTGGCACTGGTGTACGTGCACTTCAGGCAACATCCGAGGTTTAATCTTTCCATGTATCTCAGAAAGCTTTTCCTATGTTCTTCCCCTCCCACACCCACCCTGCAGCTCCTCTGCCCATCACATAAGCAGATGAACACAAACACACACAGACGGTCCCCCGCAACACACACACACTGCCCCATCTATGTCTCAACAGATGAGTCTTTCTCCTGCCTGCCTGTAAAAAGAAAAACAAGCAGATGGCACAGCTGGAAAAAAAAATGTCTGTGCTTTAGAGGGTCAATAAAGCTCTTTATCATCCCAGCAGGAATGGGCAAGGACCCGGCAGGACACCGGGGTGCTCAAGAAGAATGTTAAGCATCTGTCTAACGTGTTGGTGGAGCATTCAGGAATCACCTCCAGGTCTCGCTCTTGCCAAATATCTTGCATAATAGCCCTGGGACCCAGAGGTTGCCTTTCCCTGGTTCCCCTATCACTTACCATGCTGCTCTGCAGCCTGTCTGCCTGCCTGTAGAATTTCATGAAAAGTTACTCTAAAAGTTTCTTATATTTGCCCGGATGGAGACAATTATTAGATCAATTCATATGAATAGATAATTCATATCTATTAGAGTAGCTAGATCAAGGATTTGGGACTGAATATGCTAGGAGGACTACAGGACTAGCACACAGTTCTACTCATGGCTATAATTTATTATGAGGAAAGGAAACTAAGCACACTCAGCAAAGGGAAGAGGCACAAAAGGCAAGGTCTGGGAGAGACCAGCCTGAAGCTTATAGAGTCCTTGCCCATTGGAATCAAACAGGATACACTTCATCCCCCAAGCAACATGTGTGAAGAGTTGCCAACCAGGGGAGCTCATTAGAGACTTAGTAAAGAGTATTTTTTACTGATCGCATAGGCAGGCTCTGCCTGGATTGTACCCAAATTCCAGACTCCCAGAAGAAAAGCAGCTGTTCAGCACACACCACATTGTTCATACAAACAGCTTAGGCACAGTGAGCCACTCTTACCCGATTATGGTGGGAACTTTCCTGAAATCTAAGTTCCCAGACACTGGTCAAGGCCCCACCTTGCAAACAGGCCTTTTCAGGGAGGATCACAGTGGAGACCTGTGATGTTAACTGTTTCTGCACAGTCATGGGCCCTGTGCTGGTTCCTCTCGCTGTCCTCCCTGGGGCAATTGGCAACTCAGTGGGAGTCCAGACTCCAGAGCTGTGACAAGGTGCATTGGGGCCCCCATTCCTCCTGCAAAGGCAGAGACAGCTGGTTCTCAGCCACTCTGCCTGGAGCCTTTGAAGATGCAGATCCTGTGGGAGAGGACCATGATTCCCAGGGATAACAGGTTATGCCCAAACAAAGACAGTCTCTTCTCAGAACCTTCTCTGTCTGTAAGGTCAGCTGCTCCATTTTCTTCTTTGAATTAGGAACACTCAGGGTTCTATTCTTGTAAGTCAAAGGATCTTTTTGAAGAATGGCATGTAAGATTTTTTTTTTTCTTTTTGGCTTGAAAGCTTGCAGGAGTCTTTATCTTTGAAATTGAAAGCTTTTCCCTCCTCCCCCTAGGATATGCCTTGGCATATTTTCTTATTATTAACTTTGTCCAGCATGTGATGCACCCTCTCCATTTCTTGCCTCAGATCTTTTTAGTATTTTCTTGGCAGTTCTACAAAGTTTTCTTCTATTAGATCTGTAATTATTGATATTCATCCTTGGAAATACTGACAATTTGGGGGCTAGATTTCCATGTTCTGTCTTGTCATTCATTTTCTAACTCACTCATTTATTTAGTCAGGAATTTGTTCATTTACTCAATAAACAGTCCCAAACATCCATGCCCACTAGGGGCACTACCAGATGCTAGAGATTCAAAGATAACTATCTTATTTTGGGCTGCTATAACAAATTACCATAGACTGGGTGGCGTAAACAACAAACATTATTTCTCACAGTTCTGGAGACTGGAACATCCAAGATTAAGGAATCAGCAGTTCCTGTGTCTGGTGAGGGCCCACTTCCTGGTTTGCAGATGGCCATCTTCTCCTTGTAACCTCACATGGTGGAGAGCAGAGCTAGCTAGCTCTCTGGTCTCTTCTTATACTGACACTAATCTCATTCATGAGGGCTCCACCCTCATAGTCTACTTACCTCCCAAGGGTCCCACTTCCACCATCACATTTGGATTAGAGTTTCCACATAGGAATTTTGTTGGGACACAAACATTCAGTCCATTACAATAACTAAGGTTATTGTTGGTGTTTAGGATCTTAATAGTGAAAACACATGTGCACAAATCCCCAGAACAACAGGGCTTTAATGG
This sequence comes from Tursiops truncatus, assembly GCF_011762595.2. Lineage (NCBI taxonomy): Eukaryota > Metazoa > Chordata > Mammalia > Artiodactyla > Delphinidae > Tursiops > Tursiops truncatus. The sequence goes on from NC_047049.1 coordinate 49,095,773, forward strand.
AGGCCCGCCTGCCATACCAGGGAGCATGAGGGATGGGGATCTTTAGAGTGATGAGGGGCTTGTCTGTGAACTAGTTTTCTTAGGTTTATCTTTTACGCCAGCATTGGGTTCTCTGCAAAGCCACATTCTAATTATTTCAATCTCATTTTCATTTGGTTGGTTGCATTGCCTGTGCATTCACATTTTGTTGACAAGGGCCAGGATTTTGTACTTTGTGTGATGTGCTGATCTTCATCCTTCCCTAGTGGTCTTAAGGAGCTGCTTGAAAGCCTGTTCCCAGCCTGCATGGGTCTAGTCCTGAAAGAGAAGTCAGTGAGTGGGAGAAGATGCATTTTTCTCTTTCTCCTACACCTCAGGGCTGACAGTGCCTCACCTTGACACAGATGCAGAAAGTAGCAGGTGGAAGCTTGAGTGCTTTCACTCTCCTGTCTAGTGTGGCTGGAAGCATAGGGTACTTCCCAGGACTGGGGCTGGAGAGATGGTTCTGGAAGCCTCAAGGAGAAAGCCTCAGAGACATCATCACTGTCTGGCTGCACTGGGAACTCTACTCAGATCACAGATGGATGAGGGGTGGGAGCTGCTTCTGACATCTGCCGCAGGGGCTCAGGTGTTTTTAGATGGTCTCCTAGACTGTCAGTGGTAGCACAGACCAGGTACAGGAGCAGGTTTAACTACAACGATGAGGCGTGGTTGGACACAGAGACAGTCCTCTGATGCTGTGGGAGCAGCGTAGATGAAAATGTCATGTGCCTTCCATTCCTGGGAGCCCTTGTCATTCCCTGTAATTGCTGCCGCTACTGCTGTTGCTGTTGAAAACTCCTTGAATTAGATGATTTAACAGTAATAATGATGAGCATTAGGGGGAATAGATTCCTTGTTTTTCATCTTTTTCTGCCATCTCTTTGGAATTCTTTCACGGGTTTATCTTCAAATAGAGGTAATTGAAAATTAATTTTTGTCATAGAAAATAAAAACCCTCTTAACATAATTGGAGCCTCCAGAGAGGGTCTTCTTAGTTAAAAAAGCAATCCTTCCCAATTACTGCTTTCCAGTGCTCTTTAGTGGGGTATTTCAAGAGATCTAGGTAGAGAAAGAGATGAACTGCCCTCTATTGAGTACTTAAGTGAGTATTAGGTACTGGGATCAAGTCTCTACCTGTGTTGTTTTATTTGGTCCATAAAACAAACTGATAAATAATAGTATCCCCATCGGGCAGATGACAAGACTGAAGTAGAGGTGAGGTTGACAGATCTATGCTTGAATGAGGTTTAGGAGTTTCATTGGTTTCTAATCCACTATTCCTAGAGACATACTCATCTCTCAAAGGTTAACTTACCTCTCACCTGCACAGATGACACAGTGTCCATTTGCTTTACCTGGTTTTGGGTCAAGGCCGTTTACCGTTAGGGCTTGGTGGGTCATTTAGGGGCAAGGAAGTAAGAGCCTTTACACCCCCCCCCCATCCTCCCAAATCAAAGCTCCTTCACTGGCTGTTCCATCCTCATCCTGGAACTGGATTGCAGGCAGGCTGGGTTTAGGATGTTCCTCTGTCATTAAGCCTTGTCATAAGTTATCATTATTCCTTAACTTCCATTGTCATTACTTACTTGGAACTTTTTTTTACACTTTCGGATGCATTACCAGTCCATTTTTCTTCCTAAAAGGATCTTTAAAGCAGGCATCCCACTACTTGCACAGATGATGGTGGCTGGACTATACAGCCATGCCCTAGAGGGGACTGGCTCTAGGAAGCAGGAGACTCAGTATGTGTTCATGCCTCTTGGATTACACAGATATCAAGTAAATGGGGAACTGTTTATTCGTTTCAAGGGTGATTAAAGTATTTGGGGTCATATTAGGAAAAGGGTCAAAAAGTTGAGAAAAGAAATTCCAAGCCAGGCTCTGGGGTGCGTAGAAGTGGTGAGCATGCCCCCCTGGTGTTGGAGACAGACTGGAGGCTCCAGTGGGGGGAGCTCTGATTTCCCTGGGGTGCATTTGCAGCTCCATCAAAGGATGCTTCTTTTCCCAGTACCCGTGGCCTAACATGGGTGGGAAACCTCACTGTACACACGGTTGTGAGATCTGTCAATTCAAGACATTGTTTGGTACTTGGGGGGAAGGAAACATCTTTGCTGGGGCTAGCTCTGAATATTTCACTTAGGGTCTTTCGTCCACGTATTTGCCATGTGGACTCTCCCAGTCACAGTGTGCCCTGTGGATGAGAAGATTTTTGTCCCAAACTGTCATGATCGTAGAAGGGCATCCATGATATGCCAACGCAAAATCCATATTTCTAGTTTTCTTGCTTATTTGTCATTTTGTTTTCCTTTTCTCTTTTCATTTACTAATGTATTCATTCATTTTTCTGCCTGATAGGGGTGAGGAGAGATGAGATGGCACTAGACAAAAAGTGTCTTTAGAGGACTAGTGAAGCCTCAGTCACATGGTCTGAGTCATTCATTCATCCAAGAGTTCACAAGCAGGGACCACCTGTTTGCACTAAATGTCATAACATAGCATTTGTTCTTCACCTTCTTAATTTTTTTTAATGTTGCAAATTGATTTTAGCTCCCGATATCAGCGGTAGGCAGCCTCCTCCTTTGCAAGGTGTTTATGATTACCTTGACACTAATATATGGGTCCCAAATTAAGAAACCATAGGCTAGATAAACTCCAATATCTCTTCCAGCTCTTAGTCCCTATGATTCCTTTTTAATTTTAATTATGCAGATATAAATAATGAGATTGCTAAGCAGGGACTTGAAAAAAAAAAAAGCACTCCTCTCCATCCCTACAATCATATTCAACTCTAAAAACCCAGCCTCTTCAATTTGACTCTAAAAGTGGCCAGCTCCAAGACATGAAATTTAAAATGTGGATTTAACAACAGTGAGGCAGAAACTGGCCAAGGTCTCCACTGGGAGAGGCCTCAGGAGAAGCAAGACTCACACCTGTGCAAAGCGGGCGTAGGGGTGGGACGTGCTGAGAGCTGTTCTCTCAGCAATCACAGCCCCTTCCCCTCGGAGTCAAGTGCCCCGTATTAGGTGTGTAGGCATCAAAAGGCAATGAAACCCTAATTAAGGAGCTGCTGCTTTTTTCAAGTAGGGCCACACAGGCCGGGCATGCTGCCATTTCAGCCCTAATTCAGACCATTCATCTGGAGGGGAGCAAGTTGGGAAAGTTTCCATTCCCAGCCCCAACATGCCCTGATTGGACCCTCTCCTCCTCTCTCACTTGAGCTTATTGAGATGAGCCTGCCAAGCCTGGTACTTGGGAAAGTACCCAAGGCCTATGGAGGCGCTGTTGGGACAGGTGAGCTGAACATCTAGGGCCTCTTCATTGAGGAGCCCACATGCGTATTCACACCAACGAACAAGTCTGAGGGAAAACAAAAGAAGAAAAAATTTCCCCTTCAAACCAATTGATTCTTCAGCAGCAACAGGAATATTGAAGCTGAAATGTCGACGGAACTCCAGCTCCTGAAAGGCTCCAGTGAGGGCTCTGGGGAAGATAGGAGACACCTGCTAATGAGAAGAGTTTTTTTTTTTTTTTTAAAAACCATTGCAAGTCTTTTTTTTTTTTTAAATAATAAAAAACTGACACCCCTAGAATGACAGTTTCCAAAACTGGAGGGAAGATAGAAACAGCGGAGGTTTTATAGAGACGGAATCTCTTGCTGAGACAAACTGTCAAATTTTTCATTATATCCATTTCAAGGCAGGCATTTATTAGCTTTCTAGTGACTATATATCTCCTGTAATGTTCTTACTGTGGTTTGCCTCTTAATTACCTGTAGAATTTGCATTTAAACTGAGTTAAAGTGTGCTATCTACTCTTCGGCTTCACACAGCTGTTTCCATGGTAACCAAAGGGGTCTCCTGGTGGCTGGCTGGCCTGGAATGTCTGCTTCAGCTGGCCTAGAAGCATCTCCCCGTCATTGTTGATCCGTCTCCTTCACTTCACAGATTAAAGTGAATGAAAGCATCAAAGGATCCACTGACCCCTGTCGGATTTCTCTAGAAACTACTGTCAGCAGCAAGATTTCCCTTTTTTGATGAGCCTTTCAGGATTGGGGTCTGGGGTTGATTTCTCCCTATGTAGTCCACTCAGATTGTCCCCTCAGCTTCAGATACATCAATTGACTGGGCCTGATGTCCAGTCCCCTCTGTTACCCAGAGACTTAGCACAGGTCCCGAGCCCAGGCTCCTCCTTGCCTGGAGAGCATGAGTGGAACTTCTTCCTTATGGGGAGCAGCATGACCCTACATAAGCATTGTTATTAAAGACGGTCGTCGCAGGAGGTCATGACAACACGATGCACACTGCACTGAGCTAGTAATCAAGAGCGCCTGGATTCCAGGCCTGGCTCCTGCAGTCTTGGACAAAGCTGGTTTAGTCCTCCAAAGCTAAACAGAGATGAAAGGAAGATGAATGTGTGCTGAGTGATTTTCCTTGATCCCACTGGCACTGAAAGCAAATGTTTCTAAGGTTACTTTTTCCCCTCAAAGAGAAATGGATTAAAAACAAACAAAGGTGCAGTATAACAATTTTTTTGGGGGGGGGGTGGGGAACGACTTGTGATATGGCCCTGCACAGACCACAAGGGAAGAAACACAGACCTCTGACCCATCCCATGGTGTGGCCTCAGACTTGGGAAGCAAGGAGGCAAGAAGGGAACTGCATAGCAATCTGTGCAACTCTTGCCCTCAGCTCTCTGAAAAAGCTAAGCAGAGATTACGCTCACACCTTCAAGGACTGGAGCCCAGCTACTAATGTTCCCCCTTAATCCTCTCTGTTGACCAGTCCCGGGGTTGGGCTGAGAAAAGGCATAGATCTAGGTCTGCCGTGTGATCTGTTATGTACCATCTCATAATGGAAGAAGCAACTCAACTGGGAGTAGTGGCGGTAAAAAGACTCGCAAATCACATGGACAATAGTAAGTGGCCAAAAGCCAGGATTCTAGGTAGTTCTACTTGCTTATCCTGGGAGCCAACTTTCCATTGCAACCAAATTTCAGAAGATAAAAATGTGGCAGATGTCAGTCATTGTCTCTCCATATTTAGTAGTCCTTCAAAAAATCTCCTTCGTTGCATCAGAACACTTAATCTGGTTTGTCTTCAAGATTGGCCATGATTGAACCTGTAACTATATTGCCTTTTACTGGACATTTTTGTTTTCTCCTCTCCCTGGATGCTGCAGTAAACTTACTTCAACTGCCTGTATTTCAAATTCATCAGTGATTTAGACTGAATGTCTATGGCACATGGGAGTTCAGCACAATTCCCTGGTGACCCCCTGGCTGAATTCCTGAAAGGGAATGAGCTCCCTGTACTTGTCTTGGTCTGTTTCCATGGGTCCTGAGTGGACCCCAGAATGGTGTGTATCTGTATGATGTGTGTCTGCTAAGGTGGTAATTTTGAAGACAAAACTTTCATCAACTGGGATTTAGAAAAAGGCCTGTCTAGAAAGCACTTCAGCAGATAACCGAGCAGGGAAAAGTTTGGGGACACCCCCCCGCCCCGCCCCAGGTAGGCATGGAGGCTGCAAGTTGAGCAACATCAGACTTAGGAATTGAGCCACTGCAAACTTGTCCCTGCTACTCCCAGTCCTCTCTCCATGTAACTACTTGAATGTAAAGCTTTCACTAGGGATTTCTGTCTCCTGAGCGTTAGCCTTCAGTGTTCTTATGTCTGAGCTTAATGGTTTCCATTTTGGTTTCTTCTCTAAGATATTCAAAACAAATGTAACCTTACTGAAGACTGAGAGACACAGAGGCTAATGTCCTGCAATTTATTTTTTTCTCATGAGATCACTTAACTCTCTAGCCTGTGTAGGTGTATAGCCTAATTCCCAGGGTATAAGTGAGCTTGAATGGTTCGCATCTGCATGATATCAGTAGACAACTTTCCATCAGGTGATGGAGGGGTTCCCATGATCTTCCAGTGATACAGCCAATACTATATTGGGGGTTATCCCTTTCAACAGTCTACTTCTAATTCTGGTTACTTCATTAGTTATTTTTCTTTCTGTTGCAATTAAGAGAAATCCAATCTAAAATATCTTAAATTTTAAATAGATGGGAAGCAATAGTACATATAGCTGAAAATACCAGAGAAGAGCTGACTTAGGATGGCTGAATCTGTGAGATCATTCAAAACACATATCTCCTCTCCCAGCTCTGTTTTCCTTGTATTGCCTCCACACTCAGGTAGGCTCTCCATTTGAGGCGGCAAGATGATAGTCATAGTTCTGAGCTTGTAGAGTATCAACCGCCCAGAAACAACAGAAGGAAGAAGGGGAGGGTCTCTTTCTCACTGAAAGTTTTGGATGCACTGTTCATTGGGTCAAGTCAGGTTATATGTCCATACTTAATCTGGTCATTATGACCTAGGATATAAACAGCAGTGATTGGTTTAGGCTTGGTCCCTCTGACTATCTCTGGTAGATGGACTGGGAACAATCCCGCCTAAACTACATGAAAGAGAAAAATCTGGATGCTACAACAAGAGATATAATTACTCCAATTTCATTTCTTTATGTCACTGTTGTGAAAAAAGAGTTATTTTCCTTACACGAATTCGGCAACTGACGTCAAGTGTAGTAATATTATGATACTATTCAATTAATAGATCGTGATTTGAGTCCTTGTCTTTCTGACCCCATATTCCATGTTTTGGACTAAATTCTCTTGCTCAGTTTTCCTCTTGGCTACATTATGGAGATTGGACTCAGAAAATTCAGAGTTTGGTTTCTCAAAGTATACCAATTTTAATATTCTGAATCTTGTATGATGACGATGATGGTGATGATGATGGTGATGATTTTGTTAATTGGTTAATTTTGTTAATTGGTATCATATTTTGTTAATTGGTATAAATTTCTAAATATGTTCCATCGATTATTTTCTCACTTGCTGATGATTTAAGCAAGTATTTATGTCCCCATATCTTTGAAGCTAAGAGGAAAGTAGACAATTCCCATAGTCACCCAGTTAGTGAAATGGAGAGCCAGGATTAGAAACCAGATCTCCTTTCTTTTATTTCAGAGGCCTTTCAACCACCTCCAATTCTTTGTTTTTATGATTTCTTTTCTTTTGCGAAGGACAGGCCTCCTGAGGAACAGGGTGAAACCCTAAGGATCCACATAGCAGATTCTTTATTGGTCCTGAGGGGAAAAGCCAAGTGAAATGGTCTAGAAGTAAGTAGATGAACATCTATGAAGGTATGAAAACCAGCATTACCCCCCAAACCACATTTGCTATCATAGTGAGAACTCTGGGTCCACCAGAAATCTCTGTCGGCCCTAAAGTGTTTTTGCTTTTCTGAAGGATTTTTATAATACTATGAGGAAGATGAGCTCTTTGCTTCTCCCCTTGTTCATGTGACACCTCTATTTTTGCAGTTCCCCATTGATACACAGCTTAGGGGGAGGATGTGCCAATCTAAGTGGTCTGATCCTAAGACCACTAGGATTTTAGGGTCTAGGATTGGCCACGTTTACTAGTGAGCAAGGTCAGTGATGCCCAGGTATCGAAGGTGGAGCCGCGTGGAAGTCTGCCCTGGCTGTACATAGCAAGGGAGGAAGCTGTCTTCAGGGGATTTAAAAACAATACTAAAGTTGACTGAAAGTTGATCTGGTTTTTATTACCACTGTGTTCCCAAACTCAATGTCAGTGACAAAATCCTTCTCCCCAGAGGGGTAACTGCTCCCACCACCACACCCTTTATATACCCCTGCAGGTAGGACGAATAGAGGCCAGGGGGAGTGGAATAGGAATTTCCGATACTTAGCATTTACTGCAGCTGAAACCCCACTCTCCTCCCCGCTTCCGGCCCCTCCCGAGCTTGCCCACAGATGCAAAGAAATTGCTACTGATCTATCACTGCAAACTGTCTGCGCTCCCTTTGGTCTGTTTGCCTCTCCCAAGCAACTCCCAGCCAAAAAGAGCTCAGCAGTGGGATCCCCCAGGGCAGCAGAATGACCCAGACTGTAAATGTGGTGATTGCTACTGCAGCACTGGAAAGGGAGAAAGAGAGCGACAGTGAGAATAAGAGAGTGACTCTGAGTTGGGTACTGGGTTGGGGGGGGGGCAGTGGTTTGAGACAGGGAGAGGGAGGGAGTGGGTGAGTGTGGATGCGAATGGCTATAGCATTGGGAATAAAAGAAAAAGAGAGAGAGAGGGAGAGAGAGAGGCTGTGAGCTCACCCTGTCGTCCAACTCTCACCCCTGGATCGACTGTGGCTTTACCTTTCTGTCCTTTGCTTTTCTCAGCAGCCAGTCCTTACTTGGGTCACTACTTACAATTCCTAACCCTATTCAGTTTTAGAGAAGTATTAACTTGATTAGGAGAGAAAGCAGGGAATGTGTTGAAGGCTGCAAAGTGTCTCTGGCCCTTTGAACCTTGGAGTGCTTTGCTGGGTTTTACCTGTCCTCAGTAAACCTTTATTTTTCATAAAATGTCCTCAGCACCGCGCCCTGTGACAATGCTCCTTTCTTCCAATGTATGCACAGTGGCATGAGGATAGCATCCCCAGATATACCAGAAGCTGTGTCTGCACCCTGAGCTCTTTTGGCAGAGGGCAGGGAAACTCGCAAGGCCTCACACCCCATCTCCTGGCGGATGAGGAGTTGGATACTAGGCTAAGAGGGGAGATACAGGGACAGGCATCTGGATTGAGGCTCTAGGAGGCTTGCTTTCTGGGGCCTCCCTGCTCCTTTATCTGACATTGGGTTGTCATTTTCCAGAGCTTTGGGGTCATTTCTGCAGGACATCTTTAGAAACATTTGCTGGGCCTCTTTGATCTCCAGGCCAGAATGTATTTTCTGAAATACCCATGTGTCTAAAGATCACTCCTGTCACGGTCCCTGTCCAGGGTTGGATCTGAGAGGAATCCCTAGGTGTTCCTGTGATTGCAGAGACGGGCATTTTCTCTGCAACATCAGTCCATATCTCTAAGGCTGTGGACATGACACACCTCTGTAGAAAATTCTGTTTTTGCTTCTGTGACCCCTGTGGATCTTTCAAGTGTCTGCCTGTGGTTGTGGGGTCCCTGCATCTTCCATGGAACGGCCTTCTGAGCCACTGTGATCCTTGGACTGGTGTCTCCTGGGAAACGTCTTTCCTTGCCTCTGTGACTGCGGTGGATTTCTACCCTGGAACACCTGCATGTTCCAGTCATCTTTTAGGATTTCTTAGGGAATCATGGTATCCTGCAGTAGGGGAGGAGCATTGCCTGGCACTAGAGCTGTCAGTTCAGTCTGGAAGGACCCTGGGCAAGCCCTGCAGGGAGAAGATGCTCAGTCACCCTTGTCAGCTAGGTGCCCTAGTCCATCCTTGGTGTAGAAATAAGGGGCTGCCTTGCCTGCAGAGAATTTAGAAACAATACTGAAACTTCTAAATATTAATCTGCTTTCTATCTGTATTAGTTTGCTAGAGCTGCCATAGCAAATACCACAGATTGGGTGGCTTAAACAACAGAAAGTTATTTTCTCACAGTTCTAGAGGCTGGAGGTCCAAGATCAAGGTGTTGACTGGGTTGGTTGGTCTGATGCCTCGCACCCTTGGTTTGTAGATGGTATCTTCTTGCTGTGTTCTCACATGGTCTTTCCTCTTGTGTGCACGCATCCCTGGGGTCTCCTTTGTGTGTCCACGTTTCCTCTTATAAGGACACCAGTGAGGTTGAATTAGGGCCCCACTCTAAATTTTTCATTTTAACTTAATTACCTCTTTAAAGGTCCTATCTCCAAATATAGTCATATTCCAAGGTGCTGTGGGTTAGGGCTTCAACATATGAATTTTGAGGGGATGCAATTCAGTCCATAACAATAATATTCTCATGTTCCAGAAATTCTAAAAAACTTCAGTAATAACATTTTCTTCCCCTGAAAGATATTTTTGTGATCTAAGTTCTAAGCAGTTGCTCTAGTTGTTGAATTTTTATTACTTCTACATTAATAAACATTATATTTAACATTGGAATTAGTTTACACAAATACGGGTTATACATTTGGCCCCTGCACGGGATGACTTAGCTACACATGGTCATTTCAAGAGTAAGTTCTTAAAAGTTTGGAATCATTGAAGCTCGTTTCTGGTAGAGTTCATGTCTCCAGCCCCTGTGTTTACTTCATACACCTTCATTTAAATGACTGATTAGAAATTAAAGGTAATGTTAAAGACAAACAGAATTCAATTTACTTCAGTTGGAGTTTGTGTTTAAATTTTAAAACAGTGAAACAAATGATTATTCTTATCTCCAGAAATTCATAATTAATTGACATTCAATATAATATTTTCACTGTATATATTTTTTAAATTTCTGGTCATTATTATCGTATGCTTAATACTGAAAATAACAGTAAAGAGGATGAGGATGCTAAAAACATAAAAGTCCGTGCATGAAGATCTTTAGCTCCAGGAATGCAGTTAACATTGGGGATTTAGAGGGGAAAGGTGAGGGGAGAGCCCACAGGTGTGTACAGGTTAAAATGCAGGCATCCAATAACTAGGGTCTAGGCAGGAAACCTGGGATTCCATCCTCAGGTCCCACCCTTCCCACGCGCGTGTGCGCACACCACACGCACACGTACACATGCATACATTGTGGTGGATGGTATCTTAGCACTGGGACCAAGACAAACGTCCACTTCCATGAGGCCAGTCACAGGGCCCTGTAGGGCCCTGCAAAGGGGCTCCATTCTGCACAGGATCATGGTGGTGAAGCAGATGACCTCTCAGAGTGCGAGGGCCCATACAGAGACTCAGGGCCAGCCTCTGGGTTCGAGGACTCTAGGGACTGTCAGCTCCCTTTTGCTCCTCAATGTAGCCAAATATTCCCTAGCCTTCTGCTGCCAGCTGCAATGTTCTCTGCCCAGCATGGGATACACAAACCATGGGGACAGGTCTTTGCCCCTGGGGAACTCAGTGTGTTGGAGGAATCAAAAATGTAAACAGATAAAATTCACCGGGTACCAAATTTCCCCCCTCTGGCCAAGAGAGAGGGGGAGAATGTTGATTTTAACAGAGAGCTTCTGTCAGCCAGTGTGTAATTCCAAACTCTGGAGAGCAAATACCACCGAGTGTCTAGTTGGGGGTCATATCCACCAAGTCCAAACAATCCCCCAGATCTGACGGGCCAAAGCTGATGTTGGGAACGAGATACTCCAAATACTGGAAAGAGGGTGGAGAGTCAGGGAGTGGAACTCCAGGGAGATGACGGAGGAGCTGTGCACATTGCAGAGCGATCTTGTGCAAGGCTGGGCGGGCATGATGTTTCTTTATTAGTTGGTGGCTGATTTTTCTGTGCAAGTGCTAGTGTGTCTGGGAGAAAGCCCACTATCCCCACTGGTCCAGGACAAAGTGAGTTGGGCATACAAGAAGGACTGGGAGGATACCTAAGAGAGCAGCCAGGAAGCTTCCCATGGGGGTGGTTCTTGAAATGAGCCCTAAGCATGAAAAGAATTTTAATTTGGTCAAGAACAGGGAGAAGTCTATGTATATTCCAAGAAGCAGCAAGCATTCAAAAAAGTAACATGGTCACATGCGGCAGCCTGGCGGAGAACTTCAAACATTCCTGGTGTAGTTAACTTGGGGGTGAGTGCCCGTGATGAAACTGGAAATGTGAAGCTGGCGCTGACCTGGCCCTCAGGGCACCTTCCCTGCTTCCTGCTGAAGAAGGAGGAGTCAGGCCATGAGCATTGAATCTCTGTGTTCTAGGTCAGTCCTCAGGGAGGGAGACTTGGTGCCCTGCCATCTGACTGCCCCGGGAATTAGGACAGAACAGCTCCTGCAGGTGGAGAGCTGGGGAGCTCAGTGGGAGGAAGCGGGACTGGCAGGGCGTATCCAGCTTGTTAAAATGCAGGTTGAATTAAGTAAGCTCAAAGCTTTATCTCCTTTCTGTCCTCTGATCCTGGGTTAACTTTCTTCAATTACTGCAAGAGATAAGAAAAAGCCCAAATGAGAGAGAAGCAGGAGGAGGCAAGCACCTCTTTGCCTTAGTAAGAAGGAAACGTGAGGGGAAGTGGATTCACTCCTGAGCAAATTAAAATCAACCAATTGGCCAAACTCAAGGATATGCTCATTATGTCTGCTTGAGACAGGAATTCTCAGGAACCAGAGCATTTACCAATGACCTCAAGAGATCAGCTAGGTCACCCCTGCCTACTGAAAACTTCCATTTAAATTTGAGGCCTTTAAAAAAATTTTTTTTCTTATTATTCAAAAAATATATGCATTGTAGAACCTTGGGGAAATAGAAAAAAATTTAAATAATCCACATACCTTATTCAGCAGTACCAATGTTAAGATTTTGGTTTAAATCCTTCCAATCTTTTTACACACACACACACACACACACACACCACCTCCCTCAACCCCCACACACCCATACGTACTCATTTAGTACTTCTTGTTTGACCATTATAATGGAATGGTACCATTTAGAAATCTGATTAGTAGCATTAATTAATAACTCATACATAAAGCAAATATTAACACCTCTTTTGTACAGGTCCCTTCTTAGGCCTGGGGATGCAGTGGCATCAACAGTTTCCATTCCCTTCTGGAGTTGACAGTGTGTAGAAGGATACAGCATCCCGTAAACATAAGATTAGACCTCATGATCAAATATTCTGATGGGAACGAGGTGATGGCACAGAGCTTAGCAGGATGGGAGCGGGGCTTCTGGAGCCAGGTGATCTGACACCTGAGAGCTGTTTGAGAATGGGACAGCCAGAAGAGTGTTCCAGGTGGAGAAATACACGGTCAAGCTGGAGGGGGAGGCCAGGGCCTTGTGAGCCACGGGAGGATTTTAATTTAAATAAAGCTGAAAGCCACAAATGGATTTAAAGCAAGAGAGTTTATTATATAATCTTATAAACTGTTTTAAGACATGGCTACTGTGTGGAGAACATAGTGAAGGGGCACATCAGAAGCAGAGACTGATAACTAGGAAGCTGTCGCAGTGGTGCAGGCAACATGCCACAGTAGCTTGGCCTGGCTTGGTAGCATCAGAGATGGAGAAAAGTACATGCCTCTGAGAGATACTTTGGGAGTGGATCAACTATCTGTGCTACTGACTTGGATGTGAGTGGTCAGTTATATCCTCAAGGTTTCTAAAAGGATATGATAGTTACTAACGTGGATCAGGTTGGGAGAAGACTACATTCGAGTCACTTTCTTTTCGGGGAGGTGAGTATGGAAAAGTCAAGAGATCCATTTGGGGCATTTGTTATTTGAGATGCCGTGAAACACCCAAGTGAAGGTCTTAAGTAGTCAGTTAGATCTGTTCATCTGGAGAGGAGAGGTCTAGACTGGGGATATGAAGGTAGAATATTGCTGTCAAACCAGCCTTGGCATTGGTGTTGGAGAATAGGGTATGTATACAAAAGATCAGCAGAGACCCTAAGAAGTTCTACAGTTGGTAAGAGAAGGAAAAGTCAATGAAGGGGCAGAAAAAGGAGAGGCTGGTGGGGCCAGGATGGAAGGCAGTATGAAGGCGTGGTTTCATAGAGGCAGAAAGAGGAGAGGGTCTTCCTTCCCATAACTAAATATTCTAAACCTTAACATCTGTACAGTATCTTACTGAACGGGTATACCATAAACTTCTGAAATGCATGTGCTTTCACGCTGCTCATCCGGATGGAGGCCAGGGCATTTCTTGATGCCTGGGTTTGTCATCAGTGCTGCTCACAGATACTTCTCTTTCTAGGCACACGTAGAATGGCACCTCCGGACCCTTGAGGTTGGGCAGGGCCATATGGCCACCTCTGGCCAGTGAGTTTTGAGTAGATGGGCTATATATCAGCTTGGCTGGAGTATTTAATCTTCAGATTGAGAACAGTGATTTCTCTTCCTCTGACAAGCAGCTGGCCACATTCAAGATGGTAGCTGCTGCGTCTGCCCGGGTCTCTGAATAACTGAAATGAACAGAGTTCTCCAAATAACCCTTTGACAGGCACATATAAAAAACAGATGTAAACCTTTGCTATTTGAAGCTTCTGTGATTTGGAGGTTGTTTGTTACTGTAGCATGTCCTAGCCTGTTCAGACTGATTAACTTTTTCCTTTTCTGCCTCTTTATTCCTTTGAGGTTTGGTCACCTCAACCTCAACTTTATCAGCCTCTGCTCCATGCCATGTCCCTCTTGGCCTCTTTGCTCTCTGTGCTCTGGGGAACTTTGTCTAGCACGTGGCTGAGGGTGGAGCCGTGTTCTGCCCTAACATGCTTTTTTTTTTTTTTTTTTCCCTTTATGATGCCGTGTGTCCTCTCAGGATTAGGGTTTTTAAAGCTTTAAAAGGATCTAATAACCCTTCTCTGAGGTTTCACTGGGGAGGGCCAGGGAATAAAAAATACCATCAAGAAAAGCAGTAACACACCATTTAATATATTAAAATGTTGTTCCAGCTCAGGTACATCATACTGGGCACCTGTAAACCACTTATATTAAACTGTGCTTTTGCGTGGTACCATTTGATTAAGTTGAAGGACACCATAAGGAATAGCTCTGTGAAATGTATTATTGTGAGTTCTGTCAGAATGTTGCTGAGGACTGTTGATTTTATCACATATGGTCTCTGTGCGAAGATACTCAGGAGAAATTCTGAACTTAGAATGGTTGAAATTGTGAGCAATTATTTTGTTTTTATATTATAGATACTATGTGCTATACAAATAATTAGACGTGAATCCATCCATCCATCTACCTACCTATCATTAATCAGTGAAGCCATCCTCAGTGTGCGTATAGTAAAGCAAAACCTAGTGATAGGATTGGACTTGCTATTCCTGTTCCACAGTCTTTGGAGCACTGGATTGTTCTCTGAGCCAGGGCTGGCAGGCCTTCAATTTTCCATCTTAGGAGGAAGGGCTATGTCCAACTTCACCTTGAGCCTGTGTCTCGGTTTAAAAGGATCAATAGAGGCTGTTATAGCTGAGGCTCAGGATTTGACTGCCTCTTACTAAGAGAGATGAGTTAACTGTGGAATTGTCTCAGGAAATCCAACATCATTTAGATGTATCAGGAATCTAGCTCCGATAAGAGTGACGCAAACTCAGAGCTTCTAAGATCCTCTTCTTTAACTCCAGCATCAACTTTTCTGGGTGTGGTGGCTTTGTAACAAGGTGTCAGCTTGGCTAGGCTGAACTACACTTCCCTAAGTCCCCTTTCCTCTGTGTTTTTGGTCTGAGTAAACCACAGGGAGATGCTCTGATGTGGAGGCAGAAAGGAAGCAGTGGACACCCTGAAGCTCACAGACATTGATGCTGATCAGCTGACTCACCTTGTGGGCATGACTCTGCAGCTGAGCCTTCAACTGCTTCACCTTCCCCTGGAGCTTCCTTCTGCTTCTCTGGCTCCTGGGCCAGGTGTGTATTTAGTTCTGTAACAAAGGGCCCTGGCTTTGGCAGGACATGCACACATCTGTAGTTCTACTGCTCCAGTTGAGAAGTGCACTGGGATGGTTCCACGTAGCACATGATAAGGAGTCTGCAGTAAGTGCCTCTTCCACATCCTTCTTGGGCAGCTTCATTCCCAGAATGCTCTGTTTCTGCCAGTGTGATGTTCCGAACATGATGTTTCTGTTCTGACTCATGGCCTTGTCTGCTAGTGAATAGATCTGCATACACCTGTTAATTCACCAAATAGGTGGTGAACATCTAATATCTAATGTATCTCAGTCATTTATCAGGTTCTGAGACTACAGAGATGAATGATGCTGGTAGAGATAGTCTACAGATAACTATTAAAATGTGGTGGTGGGGTAACAAAGAGATGTAAATTTTCATGATGGGAAGTGGGAAAGAATGACTACTACTTCCTAGAAAAGACCTGAGATCAGGGAGGACTTCACAGAGAGCTAAGCAATGGCCTTAACTGACAAGCTCATCAGACATGAGTATTCTTTGAAACAAACAAACAAACAAATCTAACAGTGCAAGACAACCCTGTTAAATGAAGTGGGGTCCACAGGAGGAATAGTGGGGGGTAAGATAAGAGAAGATGCTCATTCTCTTTGGTACATGTGGATTATCAGATGCCAGTAGGGCAGCCGGATAAAGATATCCAGGAGAATGTTGTCTAATCCAGGTCTTCAGAGAGATCTGGGCTAGAGGTGTAGATCTGGAAGTTTTCAGCACAAAGGTGGGAGTTGCAGTCAGAAGCAAGGACCTCAATCCAAGGACAAACAACTTTCCTCAACCTGTGTCTCTGCTCACTGCAGCAGGAACCACAGACAAAGTGACTGCAGGTCCTTACTCATGGCTCAAAGGCTCCATGATTTTCCTGTTCATCCAGGCTTTGACTCCCCAATTCCAGACTCAGTTAGCTTGACATCTTGGTTTATGCTTCTCATCCTATCCATATGAAGATCACATGGGATCACTCACTAGGAACGTGCCCTAGACTCCATGCTCTGCACCTGTCGTGAAGTAGCAGGAAGTCCAGTCTACATTCTTGGGATCTGGCCTTGGTGAATCTCCTGTGCTCTGTCCCATCTTGAATCCATTCATATGTCTTACTGATACTACCTCCAAAACATACCTCTGCTGCTCTAGGCATCATTGCTACTGCTCTGGTCTAAACTACCATGTTTCACTGGGACCATGGCCTCCTCACCATCTCCTTGCTTTCATACATAGGCCCCCATAAAACACTCCCTTCACAGCAACAAGAGTGATTGATCCCTTTAAAAAAATGAATCTGGGAGCTCCCTGGCGGTCCAGTAGTTAGGACTTGGTGCTTTCATTGTCATGGTCAGTGTTTAATAATCCCGGGTCAGGAAACAAAGATCCCACAAGCTGCGTGGTGCAACCCAGAAAAAAAAAAAAGAATCTGATCATTCCCCTTCCCTGCTCAGAACCATTTAGTGGCTTCCATTACACTCAATATAAATCCAGTTCTTTACCTTGGCAGGGAAGGCCTTGCGTGATATGTCCCCTGACCTCATGTCAAAGGTCGTCATATGTCAGTCTCATCCTGGAGCAGCACATGCTTCTGCAACACTGGTTCTTTTTCTGTTCCTGGAACATGATAAACCTTCCTTACCTCAGGCCATCATGTTTGTTGATGGCCCTACATACAGCCTCTTCTCCTAGCTGTTTTAAAGGCTTCTTTCATTCTTCAAATCTCAGCTTAAATATATCTCCCTCAGACAAGTTGTTCCCTTGACCCCCAATCCAAAGGAACCCCACCACATTCACCCAGTTACATGCTAGCCATTGCCATGCTTATGTCGACCAAACTTATGACCAGTGAATACCTTATTCATTCAGGTGTTTTTTTGCTGATCTGCTTTGCTCCACACTCTATTGTGAGTGTGTGTGTGTGTGTGTGTGTATAGCAGAGTAACTTCCCCACATCTGAAGAAGATGATTTGATCTGATAGTTTATGAGCATAGGAGGAGGGCTAATGTCCTAGAAAATAATATGTTCTTATCCTTTTGTCTTCTACTATTTTCATTCCACTTTATTTCATATTCATTCCAAGTTGGAGATAGTCCTAATATTTCTTATTTGGAAAGGCAACATAGTGTTTCTTCATGTTGAGATTTATCAAGCTCTCCATTTGCTTGGTAATTGGATTATTTACCAGTTTTTATTTTTCTATTTTCAATTGTATTTCTATGAGTACATAAATTTTTGTTTATTGTATCCAGGAGAATTTCTTTGGGATATAAACACAGAAGTAGAATTTCTGGGTCAAAACTCTGAACGATTTTAGAAGTCTTATTACATAGCAACAGATTTCTCCTTAGAAAGATGCAACCAATTTGCTGTGCCCAAAGCAATGTACAACTGTGCCTGGTTCCCCATAGTCTTGTCAGAATTGACTTTAAACTTTTTTTTATCACTTGAACCTTGTTTTGCTAATTTAGGCATGTTGGGAGGCAACCATAGAAAATTGCACAAGGGAAAAATCACATGGTAGAGTCACTATGTTGTAGCGTGAAGCACTCACTTCTGCAATTCTAGAAACTTGATTTTATCAGAGCCTGTATCTTTTGGAAGGCTTTCAGCAACAGAAAACAGAAAAAAAAAAAACTGAAACTGGCTAATATCATGAAGCAGATTTATCGGCAGGTAACTGCTCTGTTCATTAGGACCGTGGCTCATATCTCTACCATTCTCTTGGATTTCCTTTCCTCTTGGTGTCCACTTGATATTGGAGGGAAACTTGCTAACGCAATTCCAAGCCTCGCTTCTGCATATGACAACACCCAGCTAAGGAATGAAACAATTTCTCATGACTCTTTTTACCACTGAGGAAGCTTTTCAGAAATAACTCCTCTCCCCTCCCAGATACATCCCCTGTGTCTCATTGTACTGAAGTGGGTCCCTTGCTTGTTTCTGAACTAATTACTATGTGCCAGCAATAAATGTGGGTATTATTTAGGCTTGCATTCCTATACTTCTCCCACACAATCCATGCAAGGGGCAGATGTACGGTGAGTAGCCAATTAGACCCAAGCCCCTGGAGCAGGGCTCGGAATGAGGTGTCCGGAAAAGGAGAACACATGAGTAAAAACAGAACGATTAGGAGAGGGGAATAGATGCTGGATAAACAATTTCCAACAAAATACTAGAATATAATCACACTCACATTAACCAAACTCACAGAGACAGAGATACCAATGGATTACTATTTACAATGAGAAACAGCACTGCCAAGGGGACAGTGCTATGTTAAATACCTAAAGCATTTTCTCCCTGCAAACTAACTGCATGTAAAGCAAAAAGTCCACTTAAAAAATGGAGCAATAAAACAAGTCTGGGTATTCTTCATGGCCTGTATCATCAAGCTTTGGGGGCTTATCTTACCATCTCCTGTACTAGTCAGAGACTCTAAGGGGGCCAGGAAGTCGTGGACTCTTGACCAGGATGTTCCTTTCTTACGAGCAGTGCCTGGACACTCCTGAGTTCTCTGATAAAATCCAAGGTGAGGATCGCCTATCCAGTAACCTAACTCTCATAAAGCCAAACACAATGGAAATTCATAGGTTTCAGCTTTGAAAGCCATTGAATTTAGATTACCTGAATTAAATATTGTGTCCAGGTTACTTTTTGTGTTCTCTGAAACGCATTCTCAGAGGTTGATTGCACCGCACTTTAGGAAGTATATTATGCCCTCTTCACGTCCTATCTACCCGTTTCCTTGCTTGCTCGGCTTGAGCGGCTGGGATCTCTTCCTGTTCTTCATCCACTGGAATCAGACTATCACCACTGGGAATTTTCATCTACTCCCTCTGCCTGGAATACTTCTCTTCCACACACACATATTTCAATGGCTGCTTTTCTCATTTTATTCAATTCTGTTCTCACATATTTCTCTATAAGTGAGACTTTCGCAGACAATCCTATTTAAATAATATCCCATCTCTCTTGCTCCGCTTCAGTTTTCTACATTGTTCTTATCACAATCTGACATAGCTGTTATTTATCTTTCATCTCTTTGCTCTGAGGGTCTTGTCTGTTTGGTTCACTGCTGTAACTCTAGCACCTAGAAGAATAACTGACACATACTAGATTCTCAACAAACACCTATTCAGTCACACGGTTTGAAGGTGAATTTGTTTTCTTTTGTATGCCTCTTTGTTACAAAAGTGTGGTTGTGTGAACAAATTCAGTATCAATTTAGGCCATTTTGGTAGAATCTACTTTATGCATCCAAGATTTATTTTTCTCTAAACTGCTTTGGCAATTTTGGGTCCTTTGCATTTCCACATAAATTCCTTAATCAACTTGTCAGTTTTTCACAAAAAGGCTGCTAGATTTCATGGGGACTGTATTGAATCCATAGATTGATTTGGGTAGAATCAGCATATTCACAATTATTTAGCTCTCCTTTAAATTCTATCAGCAAAGTTTATAGTTTTCAGTGTACAACAAATTGTTCATTTTTTCCTATGGATTTTTATTCTTTATAATGCTGTAAATAGGATTTTTTTTAATTTAATATTCAAATTGTCCATTGTTAATATATAAATACACTTGTTTTTTATATATGAACCAATGATCTCCCTCATCTCTGTTTCTCCTTGAGTCATTTTTTTTTAATATTTTGGTTTCTGCTCTGTTAGATTCTTTATTTTAAAAATTAATTAATAGGCATTAATTAATTAATTTTTTGGCTGCACTGGGTCTTCGTTGCTGCACGTGGGCTTTTCTCTAGTTGGGGTGAGCGGGGGCTACTCCTCGTTGCGGTGCGCGGGCTTCTCATTGCCGTGGCTTCTCTGGTTGCGGAGCATGTGGTCTAGGTGCCTTGGGTCAGTTTTGATAATTTGTGTCAATTTTTATTTCATCTAAGTTGTCTAATTTGTTGATATGGTAATTTATAATGTTCCCTTTAAAAAACTTTAAAAGTTTGATTGGTGGTGATAGTTTTTCTTTCAGTCCTGATTTTTGATAATTTGTCTCCTCTCTCTTTTTAGTTTGGCCATTTAGGTAAAGGCTTATCCATTTTGTTTATATTTTCAAAGAAAGAACTTTTGGTTTTATGGATATTCTTCTTTGCTTTTCTGTATTTTATTTCATTGATTTACCATATAATATATTATTTCCTTTCTTCTGCTTTCTTTGTATTTACTTTTCTCCTATTTCTCTAGTTTCATAAGGCTGAAGTTTAGGTCAATAATTGGAGACCTTCCTTTTTTCTAATACAGGTGTTTAAAGCCATAAATGTCCCTTTAAGCACTGCTTTAGCTGTATCTCACTGATCCAAACATGTTGTATTTTCATTATCATTCAGTTAAATATATTTTCCGATTGTTCTCTTTTGTTTTGTTTGATCAATAGGATATTTAGAAGCGTGCTGTTTAATTTCCCTCCAGACTGGGCTTCCCTATAAACTAAACAGTGTTTTAGTGTTGATGAGCAGTGTTTTTTAAAATAACAATGAAGTCAAATTTATCAATTTCATTAGGTGTTATTACTTTCTGTAACCTAAGGATACTCATATATCACAAATAGATTCTCCTGTGTTTTCCATTAAAATATACTCAGTGTGAACTTTTACATTTAGATTTATGACCTAACTTAACTGGGTGCCTTTGGTCTATTTCATTGAGCTATTTGTCAGTTCTTATGTCAGAACTACATTGTCACAAATATTTTAACTTAGTGATACGCAGCTTTTCCACTTTGGACATTTTGGACTGGATAATTTTTTGTTGCTTTGGGCTGTCTTGTGCACTGTAGAATGCTTAGGTGCATCCTTGTGTTCTAAACACAAAATGCTGATAGCACCCTCCTCCAAGTTGTGGCATTTCTTATAGTTTGGGGACAAAGAATTTTCTTAATTTTCCTTTATCTAAAAATGTATTTTTCACTCTCTCTTAAAGATATGTAGAATTAAGGATACAGAATTCTGGATTGAGATTATTTTTCTCTCATTACTTTGAAGATGTGTTTTCACTGTCTTCTGAACTCTGTAGTTTTTGATAAGGCAGTGATAATTCAAATCATTATACGTCTGAATTCTGTGTTTTTTCCCTTGTTGCCTTTAAGATTTTCTCTTTCTGTCTCTCTCTCTCTCTCTTTTTTGTTTTTGTTTCAGCACACTAACTGATGTTCTTAGGAGTGTGTGCGTGTGTGTGTGTGTGTGTGTGTGTGTGTGTTTCAAACCTGCTTGGAATTCAAAGAGCTTTTTAATTTGTGAATTTGTAATGTCATGTTTTGGTAATCCCACAGAAATGGTCTGGAATCCCCACCCACCAAAAAAATTGGTACAAATGTCAAAGCTGATAACACCAAACACACACACCAAGAAAGTATGTAAAGATTTATTACTCACATAATGAAGATTTACGGTGAGAGTGAGGTGGGTTTCCCAAGCAGGTCCAAAATGGACTGAGAGAGCAGAGAAAGGATATTGGCTTAGGGTTTTTATGGTGGTTAGGAATTAGGACCAGGATGAGTGTTGCTGCCTGTAAGCCAGAGCTGAATGGTGTGAACTTCCCACTGGTTCAAATTGAGGCTACATCTGGGCTTTCTTATTTGCTTTCCCAGATGTGAGGCAGAAAGAGAAAAGGAGGGATGATGCTTAAAAGCAATCACGAATCAAACATCAAAAATGGAGTCAGAGGGCTTCCCTGGTGGTGCAGTGTTTGAGAGTCCACCTGCCGATGCAGGGGACATGGGTTCGTGCCCCGGTCCGGAAGGATCCCACATGCCATGGAGTGGCTGGGCCCGTGAGCCATGGCCGCTGAGCCTGCACGTCCGGAGCCTGTGCTCTGCAACGGGAGAGGCCGCAGCGGTGAGAGGCCCACGTAACGCAAAAAAAAAAAAAAAAAAAAAAAAAAATTGAGTCAGACTCTTTATTACATGTGACCCAAACTGGAAGACATTTCAGAAACTAGATCTTCATTTTTTTCCCCTCTAGTCACACACTCTCCCTCTCTCTTCTGAGTTTGATATCAACAAATTGATTTTTATCATTTTCTTTTCAATTATTTCTTCGTATTGGCTTCTTTCATTTAAAATAATGCTTTTGAGAGATATTCATGTGATTGCAAGTCATTAGTCCATTTCTTTTTATTATATGAATATGCCACAATGTGTTTGTGCACCTGCCACTTGAATGGAAATTTGAGTTATTTCCAGTTTGGGTTTTTAAAACATTAATTAATTATTTTGGCTGCGTTGGGTCTTTGTTGCTGTGCACAGGCTTTTCTCTAGTTGAGGCGAGCAGGGGCTACACTTCGTTGTGGTGCGTGGGCTTCTCTTTGCGGTGGCTTCTCTTGTTGCAGAGCATGGGCTCTAGGCGTGCAGACTTCAGTAGTTATGGCTCACGGGCTCTAGAGCACAGGCTCAGTAGTTGTGGTGCACGGGCTTAGTTGCTCCGCAGCATGTGGGATCTTCCTGGACCAGGGATCGAACCCCTGTCCCCTGCATTGGCAGGCAGATTCTTAACCACTGCACCACCAGGGAAGTCCCCAGCTTGGGGTTATTTTTGATAAAGCTTCTATAAACTTCTGCCTGCAAGCTTTTGTGTGGACACAAGTTTTCTTTTATTTTGGATAAATACCTGGAAGTAGAATTCCTGAGTCTACTATTATAAATGCATATTTAACTTTATAAGAACTTCTCAACTTGTATTTCCATTAGCAGCGTATGAGAGTGCCAGTTACTCCAGATAATCACCAACATGTGGTATTGTGATTCCTTTTAAGTTCAGCATTTTTAGTGACTGTGTAGTAGCAGTGTCTCACTGTGGTCATAATTTGAATATCCCTAATTTTTTTTTTTCTGTTAATGGTATCTTGGGTCTAATTGAACTATATTATGTATTTGAGCTTAGTAAATTTAATTGACCCTATGAAGGATACATAATACACAGGGGGCAAAGCACACGATATGGCACCAGATGACATGGGATTTGCATCCCAGTTCCACAATATCTTAACTGTGTTGCCTAGAGCAAAGTCAGCTTTTTTTGTTTTGCTTTGTTTATTTTTTATTTATTTTCTCTTATTAGTCATCCATTTTATATACATCAGTGTATACATGTCAATCCCAATCTCCCAATTCATCATACCACCACGCCCACTCCCCTGCTGCTTTCCCCCCCTTGGTGTCCATTCGTTTTTTCTCTAGTTCTGTGTCTCAACTTCTGCTCTGCAAACCGGTTCATCTGTACCATTTTCTAGGTTCCACATATATGTGTTAATGTACGATATTTGTTTTTATCTTTCTGACTTCCTTCACTCTGTATGACAGTCTCTAGATCCATCCACGGCTCTACAAATAACCCAATTTCATTCCTTTTTATGGCTGAGTAATATTCCATTGTATATATGTACAACATCTTCTTTATCCATTCGTCTGTCGATGGGCATTTAGGTTGCTTCCATGACCTGGCTATTGTAAATAGTGCTGCAATGAACATTGGGGTGCATGTGTCTTTGTGAATTATGGTTTTCTCTGGGTATATGCCCAGTAGTGGGATTGCTGGGTCATATGGTAATTCTACTGGTAGTTCTTTAAGGAACCTCCGTATTGTTCTCCATAGTGGCTGTATCAATTTACATTCCCATCAACAGTGCAAGAGGGTTGCCTTTTCTCCATACCCTCTCCAGCACTTTTTGTTTGTAGATTTTCTGATGAAGCCCATTGTAACTGGTGTGAGGTGATACCTCACTGTAGTTTTGATTTGCATTTCTCTAATAATTATTGATGTTGAGCAGATTTTCATGTGCTTCTTGGCCATCTGTATGTCTTCTTTGGAGAAATGTCTATTTAGGTCTTCTGCCCATTTTTGGATTGGGTTTTTTGTTTTGTTAATATTGAGCTGCATGAGATGTTTATATATTTTGGAGATTAATCCTTTGTCTGTTGATTCATTTGCAAATATTTTCTCCCATTCTGAGGGTTGTCTTTTCATCTTGTTTATGGTTTCCTTTGCTGTGCAAAAGCTTTTAACTTTCATTAGGTCTCATTTGTTTATTTTTGTTTTTATTACCATTACTCTAGGAGGTGGATCTAAAAAGATCTTCCTGTGATTTATGTCAAAGAGTGTTCTCCCTATGTTTTCCTCTAAGAGTTTTATAGTGCCCAGTCTTACATTTAGGTCTCTAATCCATTTTGAGTTTATTTTTGTGTATGGTGTTAGGGAGTGTTCTATTTCATTCTTTTACATGTAGCTGTCCAGTTTTCCCAGTACCACTTACTGAAGAGACTATCTTTTCTCCACTGTATATCCTTGCCTCCTTTGTCATAGATTAGCTGACCACAGGTGTGTGGGCTTATCTCTGGGCTTTCTATCCTGTTCCATTGATCTATATTTCTCTTTTTGTGCCAATATCATATTGTCTTGATTACTGTAGCTTTGTAGTAGAGTCTGAAGTCAGAGAGTCTGATTCCTCCAGCTCTGTTTTTTTTCCCTCAAGACTGCTTTGGCTATTCAGGGTCTTTTGTGTCTCCATACAAATTTTAAGATTTTTTTGCTCTAGTTCTGTAAAAAATGCCATTGGTAATTTGATAGGGATTGCATTGAATCTGTAGATTGCTTTTGGTAGTATAGCCATTTTCATAATATTGATTCTTCAATCCAAGAACATGGTGTATCTCTCCATCTGTTGGTATCATCTTTAATTTCTTTCATCAGTGTCTTATAGTTTTCCACATACAGGTCTTTTGTCTCCCTAAGTAGGTTTATTCCTAGGTATTTTATTCTTTTTATTGCAATGGTAAATGGGAGTGTTTCCTTAATTTCTCTTTCCGATTTTTCATCATTAGTGTATAGGAATGCAAGAGATTTCTGTGCATTAATTTAGTATCCTGCAACTTTACCAAATTCATTGTTAGCTCTAGTAGTTTTCTGGTAGCATCTTTAGGATTTTCTATGTATAGTATCATGTCATGTGCAAACAGTGACGGTTTTACTTCTTCTTTTCCAATTGGTATTACTTTTATTTCTCTTTCTTCTCTGATTGCCATGGCTAGGACTTCCAAAACTATGTTGAATAATAGTGGTGAGAGTGGACATCCTTGTCTTGTTCCTGATCTTAGTGGAAATTCTTTGTTTTCCACCATTGAGAATGATGTTTGCTGTGGGTTTGTTGTATATGGGCCCTTATTATGTTGATGTAGGTTCCCTCTGTGCCCACTTTCTGGAGAGTTTTTATCATAAATGGGTGTTGAATTTTGTAAAAAGCTTTTTTTGCATCTATTGAGATGATCATGTGGTTTTTCTCCTTCAATTTGTTAATATGGTGTATCACATTGATTGATTTGCATATATTGAAGATTCCTAGCTTCTCTGGGATAAATCCCACTTGATCATGGTGTATGATGCTTTTAATGTGTTGTTGGATTTTGTTTGCTAGTATCTTGTTGAGGATTTTTGCATCTATATTCATCAGTGATATTGGTCTGTATTTTCATTTTTTGTAGTATCTTTGTCTGGTTTTGGTATCAGGGTGATGGTGGCCTCATAGAATGAGTTTGGGAGGTTCCTTCCTCTGAAATTTTTTGGAAGAGTTTGAGAAGGATGGGTGTTAGGTCATCTCTAAATGTTTGACAGAATTCACCTGTGAAGCCGTCTGGTCCTGGACTTTCCTTTGTTGGAAGATTTTTAATCACAGTTTCAATTTCATTTCATGTGATTGGTCTGTTCATATTTTCTGTTTCTTCCTGGTTCAGTCTTGGAAGCTTATACCTTTCTAAGAATTTGTCTATTTCTTCCAGGTTGTCCATTTTATTGGCATAGAGTTGCTTGTAGTAGTCAGTTAGGATGCTTTGTATTTCTGCGGTGTCTGTTGTAACTTCTCCTTTTTCGTTTCTAATTTTATGGTGAGTTCTCTCTCTCTTTTTCTTGATGAGTCTGGCAAACGGTTTATCAATTTTGTTTATCTTCTCAAAAAACCAGCTTTTACTTTTATTGATTTTTGCTACTGTTTTCTTTGTTTCTATTTCATTTATTTCTGCTCTGATCTTTATGATTTCTTTCCTTCTGCTAACTTTGGGTTTTGTTTGTTCCCCTTTCTCTATTTCCTTTAGGTGTAAGGTAAGATTGTTTGAGATTTTTCTTGTTTCTTGAGGTAGGCTTGGATCGCTATAAACTTCAGTCTTAGAACTGCTTTTGCTGCATCCCATAGGTTTTGGATCATTGTGTTTTCATTGTTATTTGTCTCTAGGTATTTTTTGATTTCCTCTTTGATTTCTTCCGTGATCTCTTGGTTAGTTAGTAATGTAGTGTTTAGCCTCCACGTGTTTGTGTTTTTTCCTTTTTTATCCCTGTAATTTCTAATCTCATAGTGTTGTGGTCAGAAAAGATGCTTGGTATGATTTCAATTTTGTTAAATTTACTGAGGCTTGATTTGTGACCCAAGATGTGATCCATCTGAGAGAATGTTCCGTGCGCACTTGAGAAGAAAGTGTAATCTGCTGTGTTTGGATGGAATGTCTTATAAATATCAATTAAAGCTATCTGGTCTAGTGTGTCGTTTAAAGCTTGTGTTTCCTTGTTAATTTTCTGTTTGGATGATCTGTCCATTAGTGTAAGTGAGGTGTTAAAGTCCCCCACTATTATTGTGTTACTGTCGATTTCCTCTTTTATAGCTGTTAGCAGTTGCCTTATGTATTGAGGTGCTCCTATGTTGGGTGCGTATATATTTATAATTGTTATATCTTCATCTTGGATTGATCTCTTGATCATTACGTAGTGTCCTTCCTTGTTTCTTGTAACATTCTTTATTTTAAAGTCTATTTTATCTGACATGAGTATTGCTACTCCAGCTTTCTTTTGATATCCATTTGCATGGAATATCTTTTTCCATCCTGTCACTTTCAGTCTGTATGTGTCCCTAGGTCTGAAGTGGGTCTCTTGTAGACAGCATATATATGGGTGTTGTTTTTGTATCCATTCAGCAAGCCTGTGTCTTTTGGTTGGAGCATTTAATCCATTATTGTTAAGGTAATTATTGATATATATGTTCCTATTACCATTTTGTTAATTGTTTTTGGTTTGTTCTTGTAGGTCCTTTTCTTCTCTTGTGTTTCCCACTTAGAGAAGATCCTTTAGCATTTGTTGTAGAGCTGGTTTGGTGGTGCTGAATTCTCTTGGCTTTTGCCTGTTTGGAAAGTTTTTGATTTCTCCATCAAATCTGAATGAGATCCTTGCTGGGTAGAGTAAGCTTGGTTGTAGGTTCTCCACTTTCATCACTTTAAATATATCATGCCACTCCCTTCTGGCTTGTAGAGTTTCTGTTGCAAAATCAGCTGTTAACCTTATGGGAGCTTCCTTGTATGTTATTTGTCATTTTTCCCTTTCTGCTTTCAATAATTTTTCTTTGTCTTTAATTTTTGTGAATTTCATTACTCTGTGTCTCTGTATGTTTCTCCTTGGGTTTATCCTGTACGGGACTCTCTGCACTTTCTGGACTTGGGTGGCTATTTCCTTTCCCATGTTAGGGAAGTTTTCAACTATAATCTCTTCAAATATTTTTTTGGGTACTTTCTCTTCTCCTTCTGGGACCCCTATTATGCGAATGTTGTTGCATTTGATGTTGTCCCAGAGGTCTCTTAGGCTGTCTTCATTTCTTTTCATTCTTTTTTCTTTATTTTGTTCCACAGTATTGAATTCCACCATTCTGTCTTCCAGGTCACTTATCTGTTCTTCTGCCTCTGTTATTCTGCTATTGATTCCTTCTAGTGTATTTTTCATATCAGTTATTGTATTGTTCATCTCTGTTTGTTTGTTCTTTAATTCTTCTAGATCTTTGTTAAACATTTCTTGCATCTTCTTGGTCTTTGCCTCCATTCTTTTTATGAGGTTCTGGATCATCTTCACTATCATTATTCTGAATTCTTTTTCTGGAAGGTTGCCTATCTCCACTTCATTTAATTGTTTTTCTGGGGTTTTATCTTGTTCCTTCATCTGGTATGTAGCCCTCTGCCTTTTCATCTTGTCTATCTTTCTGTGAATGTGGTTTTTGTTCCACAGGCTGCAGGATTGTTGTCGTCCTTGCTTCTGCTGCCTGCCCTCTGGTGGATGAGGCTCTTCCTAATGTTTAATGACACTGTTAATCACTTCTCTTGCTTATTTACTATTCATATATCTTCTTTGGTAAAATTTCTGTTAATATCTTTGGACTGATTTTTAAAACTCTTCTTTTTATATTTGCTTGTTTTATTTAGATTTAAATATTCTTTATATATTCTGGATAAAGATATTTGTGTTACTAATACCTTCTCTAATTTATCTGACTAGTAGTGGCTTGAGAGGCAAAGGAAATCCAGGTCACAAAATTTTCTCCCATGTATTCTTCCAAAATGTATACAGGTGTAGTGTTTACACCTATATCTTAATGACCTACATCAGGCAACGATTTCTTAGATAAGACACAAAAACATAAACCTTAAAAAAAGGAAAAAGAATACAATAGCCTTCTCTTTATAAATAATTTAAGGCAGATGACAGTGGAGAAATATTTTTAAAGAACTGAAAAAAAAAAACCAAATAAACATCAACCTAGAATTCCATGCTCAATAAGGTAGTCTGCAATGATGAAGGTACAATAAAGATTTTGGGGGGGCATAAAGAAGGTGAAAGAATTTATGAGCAGCAGACCTACACTATAAGAAATATTAAAGGAAGTCTTTCTAACAGAAGGAAAAAATTATATAAGATGGAAATCAGATCTACATAACATAATGAATACCACTGGAAATGGTCAAATATATGGATAAACATTGAACAATTTTCTTTTATAAAAATCTCTTTATAAGATAATTGACTATTTAAAGCAAAGCAATGTGTTATGTAGTTTATAACATGTGTAGAAGTAGAATGTATGATGACAATAGCAGAAAAGCCAGCAGACGGAAAATAGAAGTGGACTGCATAAGGTTCTTACACAACATGTGAAGAACTATAATGTTACTTGCAGGTGGGTTGTGCTAAGTTAAAGATGCATGTTGTAAACCCCAAAACAACCAGTAAAAACACAAAATAAATAGCTAATAAGCCAATTAAAGAAATGAAATAAAGTCATAAAATCTATTACGTCTGAACATTGGCATACACATACGAAACTCAGAATTGGAATTTTTACATGTTCAGAAATTTTCCAAATACATACGTTCAATGGGTGTAGAGCAAATGTGTTAAAATAACAAAGTGAAATATCTTCTTCTTAGTGTGTAGGGACTGCTGATTGACTTCAAGAATTGTGGAAATATTCAATATAAAAGTCCAATTTCTGCAAAAACTAACCCCTATTTGGAATGAAAAATGATACTATGATTAACTGTGCACAGCCAATGATGACATTTTCATTTGGATTCATGAATCTTTGTAAGCCGTCTTTTTCAGATACTATAGCCATTAAACCAAGAATCAAAATGAACTAAACTTAGAACCAGACTTTGGAATTTCTATATCACCAAGAGTAAAATAAATATTATTCAAAAATAATGATGCATATTCAAACACATTGTCATTATTAAAACTTTATATTAATGAGAATATTTACTGTATGAAAACCTTTTTGCATATTTAATATGCAAAATAAATATTAAAATGTAAACATTGATTATTTCATCTTTACCATTGTTTTAATTTATAATTTTATACCATTTAATGTAATATCTATTTACAGATTTTACAATTACAATTTATTCTGTTACATGTTATTTATTGTAATAATTATGTTTACATATGATAGATATATATTATAAAATACATGTGAAATATACATATTACTAATTGTAGGAGTTATTATGATGTAATATTAATTATTTGGAGAGTAAAACAAATAAGCATAATGAGGTTTCAATGAATGGGAGGTTCAGTTCTAAAAGCCCAGTCTTGTCTATTCTGAGAGACAATGCAAATGGATGGAGAAGCAAAAACTTCCAGAAAGAGACTTGTATGGGTTGAGATCGTTTTAGCACTTTCTAACTATAAGAAAGTGCCTTTTCATGTCTTTAATTCAGAAAGTGCCTTTAATTCACATCTTTTAGCCTCATTTTCCACTTTTATGAAAAGGAGCATGTATTAATACCTACCTCAATAAGTTGTTGAAAGGATTAATTAATTTTGTAACATAATTAACATTTGTAATTAGCATATGTAAATGATTCAAATAGTGCATGAGACACATTAGTGTTTACAACTATGATTAGTGTTACTGCTACCATTAATTATTGCTAAAATTTATATAGCCTTTTTAATAAGTGCTAAGGCCTATTTTAACATATTTTACATATGTTAACTGTCTTAACCCTCATTAAAAAAACAAGGTGGATATGCATGAGGTATTAGTCTGACTTTAGAGATGAACAAATTGGCATACACGGAATTAAATTTTATTATTATAGTGTGTGTGTTTTAAAGTAGCCTTCTGTTTGGAGAATAAGTCATTTTTTTTCATGGTAGATAAATAAGGCATTAGGTTGGTTAAGATAAGCTTGAAAAAAAGTGTCTTTTTTAAAGATTTTTTTAAAATTTATTTATGTATTTTTGGCTGCATTGTGTCTTTATTGCTGCACTCGGACTTTCTCTAGTTGCGGTGAGTGGGGGCTAGTCTTCGTTTCAGTGCATGGGCTTCTTATTGCGGTGGCTTCTCTTGTTGTGGAACAGGGGCTTCAGGCACGCGGGCTTCAGTAGTTGTGGCTCATGGGCTCAGTAGTTGTGGCTCGCAGTCTGTAGAGCGCAGGCTCAGTAGTTATGGCACATGGGCTTAGTTGCTCTGCGGCATGTGGGATCTTCCCTGACCAGGGATCGAATCCATGTTCTCTGCATTGGCAGGTGGATTCTTAACCACTGCGCCACCAGGGTAGTCCGAAAAAAATAGTTTTGCATGGATTGTCATAAGTTAGATTAGAATATGTTCTTTTTTTTTGCCTTAACATCATATTTGACAATCAGAGTCAAACTTGCTTCATAAAAACAAGTGAGAAAATTAGCTCTAATCTTTTAAATCTACTTTGAAATGGTTTGTGTAATACAGGAAATATTTGGTCTTTGATATCAAAAACTAAATCCAAAATAAATTAAGGTCAGCTGGTGTGTGTGTGTATTAACACAACTACTTATGATATGATCTGAGAAACCTTTCTTTGATCTCAGTGATGGAAAAATATAATCACTCTATACATATAAGCAACATACAGATGAAGATATTCAAGACACCTTTGGGTATACTATGTGACTGATTATTTTGATTCCTATTAGCTGTTAATAATTAGTGTTTCTCTAGCCAAAGATTTATTGAAGGCATAGATCCACTGGGTCAATGGTCTATGACCTTCATTGTTAGAAACAAAGCAGCAAAAGCCTACATTCTCTTTTCAACTAGCATTTATTGCACACCTACTTTTGTGCCTAGCACTGTGATAAATATTAGGCAGCTAGCAATGGGAGGTATCAAAATTCTTGTCTTGAGCAATTCACAATAAGTGAGAGAGCATTGCAAGAAGATAATGACAATACACAGTTAAAGGTGTTAGAATAGCTAGAGATATGGGAATACAGTTATGGATTCAAGAAGGTCTCCATAAAGGAGACTGTATTTCAACTGCATTCTCAAGATAAATTTTTTTTTCCTCATATGAACTAGGCATTCAACACAGCAGGAGTTAGAAGAAGTCAGATTGTGAAAGAGTACGGCATGCATAGAAACAGCTAGTTCAGAGAAACTGGAGCTAGTTGTTAGGTGAAGATGGACAAGCTGGGGTTTGTTCATAAATTGTTTAGCTTTTATCCTATAGAATACAGGAATCCAATTAAGGTAATTTCCATAATCAGATTGTTCTTTGGGTCAAAAATATATGTTGAAGCCTATCCTGTGCCAGGCACTACACAAGACCCTGGAGATACAGTAGTGAAGAAAGTAGAAATGTTTTCTGCCCTTGGGGTGCTTACAGGGTACTAAGCAGGTGCCCAGGTACTGTGGTCCTATGTCCTGACAATAGATATTGAGGATCACTGAGATATTTTGGAGGTAGACTCAAGAGTATTTAGCAGACAAGTAAATGTTGCAAGTGAAGGAAAGGGAGGAATGGAAGACTTCTGGTTGGGAGGTGAATCGGATAGTGACATTACTGAGACTTACAGAAGAATCCGGGGTAGGAAGATGCCAGTTCAGTCTTTGACATGGGTGTGAAACTCTTTAGTATGACTGAACACACACTGAAGCTAATTAAAAAATACTCATCAGTAAGGTGTCAGTTAAAATACCTCCTCAAAAAGAGCTTCTCTGACTACCTTAGCCAAAGAAGATGCTCTCTCTAACCACTTTCTACTCCATTACCCCAATTTATTTTCTTAACTCTTTTCCTATCTAGAATTATCTTATCTGCCTATTTGTTCATTTTCTGTTTTCCCGAACTAGAAGGTGAATTGCATGAGGGCAGAAAAATGGTCTGTTTTTATTCACCACTTTATCGTGGACATAAGAGAGAGCTCAGGTTAAATTGGAAATCATTGGTGTTTAAACTCCAGGTGAGTGTGAGAAGATACAAACAAATGAATCAATATGTGATTTCAGATTACTGTGCTTTTGAAACAGAAAGAAGGCCGATATGGTGGAAGTGTCGTGAATAGTGTCTTAATGGTATAGGATGAAGCTCAAAGAATAGAAAGGGACAGGTCATGAAGGGTCATGGCCAGGAGTATAGATTTTATTCTAAGTGTAAGTGATGCTTCACAAACATGGTTTCATCTTCAAGGGCAAAGCTAGAGACCAGATATTCATCATGCCTGGCTAGACTTCCCAGTGGTCCCTTAAAAACTCTCCCAGTGGGAATCACTAACACCACCTTTAAATTTAATGTGACTCAAAACCCACCCACTTGGGAACACTTTTCAGCAGAATTAATTCTGATTGTCCCTTGATCTCTCCCACTGCCTGTTTTACAAATCTGAGTTCCCTTCTTGAATGTCTACTTTCAACACTGCTTTGCTCCAGTCTGTCATATCCTCCTGATTTCCTCTTCACTCTCTGCTCTGTGATTATGGGTAAAATCTGTCATGGGTATCCTTCTCTCTTCCTCCATATATGGCTTGGGTCACAAAATATAAATTAAAATATGATCCTTTTCAGTTATTTTCCTTTTCTAACCTTCGTAGACAGTTGAGGAATGTGCCATATCTAGTATCTTGCTCAGGAGTCCTCTCCAAGGCATGGCACTTCTACAGTTCTTCAAACTGCTGGGAAATAGCAAAAATAGGAAGCATGAAAAGGTAAACTGAGCTCTTCAACCCAGATTGATCCCTTGACCAAAAGCTAAATGTGATTTAAAATTTGTACAGGATTTCACAGTTAAAGGTAATACTTGGCTGCAATTTCCCAACAGTCAGCATTCAATTTAGCGTATCTTGGCTTTTTGTTTACCCTATTTGGCTTCTTGTACAGTCTTCATATTTACTATATTTTTTAATTAAAGGAAACTTGCAGAATTTCAGTCCTGTGTATTCGGTTGTTCTTCATGGAGTTGTGCCTTTTGAGAGAAATCTTTTCATTTTAAGAGCTCCATTCTGAGAAACTCCTTAATGGAGTAGCACTTCCAGTAAGATCAAGAGTCAGCAGATGCAAGCGAATTGCAGCCGAACTCAGGCTTTCTTGTGGCTGGGTTACTCTGAACCATGCATTGTTCCTATTATTCTGTAGAATCTTTGCTGCAATGTTATGTTCATTGATTTCTCAAGGCAAG
Source organism: Tursiops truncatus (assembly GCF_011762595.2). Classification (NCBI taxonomy): domain Eukaryota; kingdom Metazoa; phylum Chordata; class Mammalia; order Artiodactyla; family Delphinidae; genus Tursiops; species Tursiops truncatus. Next base: position 49,129,922 of record NC_047049.1, read on the forward strand.
TGGTGGAGCTCAGTGAAATTCCTTTCTAAAAAGATAAGTGTACAACAGGAGAACTTGGATAATTTTACACTGCTTTCGTCTCCCTTCTGACTTCTGCCTCCCTCTAAGGAAGAAGAATATGGAAAATAGAAAGTGGAATGGTGGATAAAAAATGGGATAACAGAAAAGAGGGAAAGGGGAAAAGTCTAATGGAAAGAAAGATAATGGGGAAGAGAGACATGAGAGGGAGAAGCTGAAGGAGGGAAGATACATAGGATATATTGTTGGTGGAGGGAGGGAGGATATAAGAAGGTAGGTTTATTCCTAGGTATTTTGTTCTTTTTGATGCAATGGTAAATGGGCTCATTCCCTTAATTTCTCTTTCTGACAGTTTGTTGTTAGTGTATGGAAATGCAACAGATTTCTGTATATTAAGTTTTTTTCCTGCAACTTTGCTGAATTCATGATGAGCTCTGGTAGTTTTCTGGTGGCATCTTCAGGATTTTCAATATATAGTATCATGTCATCTGCAAACAGTGACAGTTTTACTTCTTCCTTTCCAAATTGGATTCCTTTTTTTTTTTTTTTTTTTCTTTTCTGATTTCTGTGACTAGGACTTCCAAAACTAGGCTGAAGAAAAGTGGTGAGAGTGGGCATCCTTATATTATTGTCCCTGATCTTAGAGGAAATGCTTTCAGCTTTTCATCATTGAGTGTAATGTTAGCTGTGGGTTTGTCATATTTGGCCTTTATTATGTTGATGTATGCTCCCTCTATGCCCACTTTCTGGAGAGTTTTTATCAGAAATGGATGTTGAACTTTATCAAAATTTTCACTTTTGTGAAGGTGGGGTAAAGAGAAGTAGTAATGAGTGAACAAAATTATTAGAACTATATAATCATTATTTAATCATTGATATATTAATAAAACAAGGCAAGTTAATATTTGAGAGGGTAATATTTAATGTAATTTAAAAATATATATTCAAAATTAATGGGGATGTTGGAAGAGAAAATGGTATAAGGCAGGAAAAATAAGGAAAAGAAAATGAACAAATAACAACAAATAGCAGACAGTTTAATAAACAGAAAATACAAATTAGAAAGGAAGAAATAAGACCACGTATGTTAGCCAGCACAATAAACATGAATGAATTGATATCCTCTGTCATGATGTTGAGTTTCACAATATTACACATAAATATACATACACATGCACACTTTGATATTTTAAAGTAGTTCTCTCTCCAGTCTGGGCCTGGCACATGCTCTAGGCAGAAAGCTGGAATCCTCCCTCTTACTTTTCATATTCTATTATTTATGAGTCCTGAAATTCTACTTCCTAAGAATCTCTTTAATCCACTCTTTGAGCTCCATTTTGCAGACCTTTGTTTTTTCCTACCTTGAAGTTTGAAAGATTCTCCTATTTTCCTAATTTCTGGGCTAGCCCCTTTTTGGGGCACTTTGGACCTTCTCTGTTTATAACACTTCAATATCTGTAGGCTATTTTCAGCCTCACCTCCTCCCACTCCAAGATTCTGACAGATTTGCTCTGAGAAACTATTTACAGTTCACCAAGTCACCTCTTTCTCTCAGGTGTCTGTGGCACTGTAAAGATTCTTCCATCCATCTGAAGTGCCTTTGGCCTCTTTGTCTATTGCGAGACACCTATGTATCCTTCAGGTGACACTCTTGTGTTCGGTAGTCTCCACGGTCCCATTCCCATAGTGTGTTTTTGCAGACTTTTTTTTTTTTTTTTTTAATGGCAGGCATCACATATTTCAGTGGTTCTCAGTAACCTGAATGTTTTATTATTGGAGTTTGAGCTCTTTGAGCATGGAAATCATTTTTTTTAAATTATTAAGTTTAACACCATGAATATGACAGTCAGGTAAAAATGGATAATTTCCTAGCAAAAAAGAAATTTTCATATTTCGAGATGGCAGGATGAGCTTTATGCCACCCCCTTATCCCACCCCCACCATAAATGGCTTCACATGGTAGAGAATATTAGATGAAAAACCAACTAAACCAAACCTAACAAGAACAGCAGCAGTAACACCTCAACAACAAAAAAGTGGAAAAGAAATACAGTAAATCCCAAAAGCCTCTGAAAGCATAAAAGGTTATTTTTGGTAGAAAGTAAACAAATACCTGTACACATAAAACTGTTACTCTTATATTAAAAAAGAAAAAAAAGGAAAGAAAGAAACCACCAGCAAAAGCAGGCACAAAAGAAGATTGCTAAAATGGTGAAGGTGTTTCTAGACTCTCTCCAAGCCTGATAATGTATGATTCTAGGAGCAGAAGGGACTCCAGTGTCCCTACACAGACAGTATAATTAGCAACACCCAGCTACACCAGCTTTTTGACATCCATGCAGTCCATCTATCCTGTGCAGCATATGCAAAGCCACAAATCAGCCTCACTAGGGGCAGGAGCAGTGAGTTTGGGCACTGATGTCAACATGGTGGGACTATCCCAGAAATCAACAGGAAGATGTGGTACATCCCAGCTCTCCCCTAGGAACACTACATAAGACTCACAAGTGCCCCCTATCAATCCAAGTAACTCTCAAATACAAAAATACATTCAGAAATACAATCACCAACTAGTTAAGAAAAATCTGTACCATGTTAGACAGAAACCACATTCAACCTATGCAAAACCTCATATCTGGTAGAGAAAATAAAAGGATATGTGGGGTTATTCTTCTTTTCGAATAAGGAATTTAAAAGGTTGGTGGGAGGAGGGTGATATAGATATGGATTAATGCTAGCAAGGTTTTGTTTGACAAATATACTTTAAGTACATGTGTTAACACCTTAGGGGAAACGTTTGAAAAATGGAAATAGAATTAATAACTTGCAGATCATTAGAGGAAGGGAAACAACAAAAAGTCCTTGGAGAAAATGTAATAAAGACATACACAAAAATCCAAAAAGTGGGAGGAAGGAGTAATTAGAACTCAGAATATAAATTGCTGATAGGATGGAGAATGCCCAAAGATGTGAATAATCATTACCAAGATGAGTGAATAAAATTCATGTAGTAGAAAGATTTTTAAATGCCAACAAAATAAAGCAGGCAGGATCAAGCAGAATTCAAGATGAAAAGATTTAAAAGCATAAAATTTTTTCATTCTGATAAAAGGAACAATCCACCATGAAATTATTATATTCAATATTTATGTACCCAGCAAAATTGCTTGAAATATATAAAAGAAAAATGATTAGCCATGGAGGACACATTGACAAAGCCACAAACCTAGTGAGAGAGTTTATTACACCTCTCTCAGAAATGACAGAACAGATAAGTAGATCAAAATAAGTGAAGTATATTGAATAATAAAATGTTTGAAAAAACAGAATTTGAATTCAACAGAAATTGCACATTGTTTTGTGAATTTGAAGAATAAAATAAATTTATGTGAGCAAATAACTAGGTTACTTTGAATTTCACAAAACTATGCTTTTTAAAAAACACAAATGAAACATTCACAAATATTGATTATGAATTAGGACCCAAAGGAAATCTCAACAAATTACAAGAAGCTGATATAATGCTATCTACATCCATTAAACAAAACACAATTAAGAATTAACAAAATAGAAGCGAATGATTGCACTCACTGAAAAATAAAACATATGCATACATAAAACCCACAGTTATAGAGAACAATTGAGTAAGAGAAAATGTAAAGTTAGAAATTACTATTCAAAACTTATAACAAAGGCAACACCTAGATATTTTTTAAAAAAAACAGTAAACATTGAATAATGTATAGCCTTAAAATAAAGTATTAGAAAAATAAGAAAGTTTGGAAACAAATAAACTGAACTTTTAATTAAAAACTAGACTAGGCCAATCCAGTGATTAAAAATAGAAGCAGAAATAGTAAATTAATAAACAGTCAAAATGATATAAAAAGGTAAAACATGGAATGAACCAAAAGCTCAGGGAAGTTTTAATTATATTAATAATATTAATACATAATATTTATGAAGTTATATCAATGTGTTTGAATTAGGAAATCAATGTGTGTTATCTTTTAGTGTCCTGACATTCAGGGAAGTGACTGTGTTACCTAATCCTTGGCAGAAGTTGACTCCTTTATAGTAGATAATCCCAACCATCTGAAAAATCCTACCTTCAGAGAAGACCAGAGAAAGTGACGAGCTCCATTCACCTGCTGAGAATGCCAAACAGTCAGACGCAAGGCAAGACTAGATGGGAAGCATTGGGCAGGGTGATAAATTGACTTTCATACAGCCCGAAATAGTCTTATCCCATTTACACCTTGAAGAGCCCTCGGCAGGTACAGGGAGCTCTGCCAGGAAGCAGATACTCTAAACAGCCACCTTGAATCTTGGCTGGCTGATAATGGACCACAAAGAATTGACACAATCCAACTGCCTGCTGCAAGATACATGGTTTCCTTCAGCAGACAGTGAAAGATGAAATAGATTGGTTTAAAAAAAAAAAAAAAAAAAACACCAAAGAGCGTTGGGCTTATTGATTTTTATAAACAAAACCCTTTGGGTGCCCTATGAGTAGAAAGATGCTATGAAATCTGTCTTCTTGGAATAAAAATAGAGACATATAAATTAAAGATGCTTTACTTCTGAAATACATGTTAAAGTAGAAGTAGAGTTAACTACTACTGGACCTTTTCCTTTCTTTTTTATTATTTTAATCAAAAAGAAGTTTGCTTAGCTTTTTCTTTCTAAAGAAGTAGAGAGCAATGCAGTAAAGCCTCTCTAGATCTTTGATCTACACAGACATTAAAAGCTGGATTGAAGCTAGATCCTTCACAGGAGTTCCACCCTCATCCAGCCTCACTCTTAACCAGAAAAACTCATATTCATTATATAAGTTTTAACTTAAATGGACTTTTTTTTGTAGTTTTCTGGGTATTTAAAATATTCTCCACTTCTGAGTTCATAAACTTTTGTTCATTTCTCCTTTATATCATTTCCTAGGTCCTGTCTGTTTACCAACCCACCACCCCCCAACTCCCAACTCAGGGAAGCAAAGCAAAGTCACAGTGTGCTTCCAAAGGTGAGAAATCAAATCTGATTTTTGTTTCTAGGACCAGGGAGGAAGAGAACAAAGAAAGGAGGGAGAGGGGTCATGAAGCTAAATTTTAGCGAGTGATTACACTACAAAAGGTATTAGCTAGATTATTTCACCTTTTATTACATTTAATTCACTCACCAACCTTGATATATTGACACTGATAATATCAGATCATATGTATATGAAATTTACAAAATTTAAGGACTTTGGCAAAGGTCACAAACCTGGTTAATGTTATACCCTTCATCTAATTCCAAAGTGTATGCTCTCTTTGCTACTATACAACAATGTCAGATTTAAAAGCAAAATAAGTTGCCTGTAATATTGTCCTTCCCTACAAGAGATGAGCCTCTAAAATGTACAGTGAACCCTTCAATTGCCAGTAACCATGAGAAAAGTCAGAGTACGTGTTATGGTACCTTTTGATAATGGTGTTTATTTAAGTAAAAGTAAAACAGGCTTGATTCTGAAACACAGCTGAGAAAATACAGGGAAAGATTTCCTGGGGATGAATGAAGTTGTCAAGGAAGTCACACTGTTCAACTGTCGGTCACTCGGTAGTAGTTGGAGTAGGAATCCATTTAAGGCATTTCTAGATCGGATTTGCTATCCAAAGTTAGAGGAACCTCACTCTCTCTGGCAGGATATCAGTTAATTTGCCAACTCGATAGCCTCCAAATAATGATAAAGCTTTATGCACATGTAATTTTTTCTGTCTATAGTAAGATTTCGACTACTCAGTTTCAATTATATATTTGGTTTCTACCTGTTATTAAATATATATACATATTATATATACATAGCTGTACATGTATTTATATACATATATATACACACACACATATAGAGAAATCATTTTGTTTCAAACATTAAGTGATTGTAAGTAGTTTAAGTATGAATGGAAACTTTTGGAATTATATTCTGTTGTCTCATGGAATCCAAAAAACTAGTGAATCAGACATCATGTAGGTAAGCTACAGCTTATCTAACCCAGAGTCTTTGATATCAGGAGTTCACCAAATTTCTGTCCACCTGTTAATATAAATATGATCCAGCTCACAATCCGATCAGCTCATTGTGGATGTGTGCACAGTTCTTAACCAATCAGAACTGCCTGATGGTGCCAAGTAATATAACATAGACATGGCTGATGGGGATGGGAGAGATTCCCCACTGTTTCAGGAATAGTTACCAGAGAAGAGGGACTCATAAACCTGGATGATATATCCCTTTATCAGACTTTTGATGAACGCATTCTTCAAACTTTATTTTTATGTTCTTAGTACAATATGTTACACATTCAAAGTTAAGCCTGATTAAGCATTCAATAAGGATTTTGACCAAACTAGAATTTTTATTCAACTTAATGGGGCCCACCTGGTTTAAGAATTGTTATAATAATGACATGGTACATGAAGAATACAAGATGATGTATTCAGAATGACTAAGCCCATAATCTATAGTAACAACTGCCCATTTTGCATTTCCCAAAGATGGCTACACCAATTTATATTCCGTTCCACACACTCTTAAAGTGCAATATTGGTACCCTTGCATTAGCTGGTTTAGTCTATCTTCCTTTCCGTTGAACCTGGGTAGAGCTTTCTGACTGGCACAACTAATAAAATTGTAGACAGATGTGACATTGTATTACAATCAAGGACATGTTGTAAAAGGCAAAACAGTTTCTGTCTGCCCCCCTCTCTCTTGGGATGCTTGTTCTGTGGGAAGCCAGTCACCATGCCATGAGAAAACTCAGACTAGCCCATGTTGAGAGACTACATGGAGAGAAGCTGAGGCCCCAGCTGACAGCCAAAATCCTACGCCAGACTTAAGAGTGAGCAAGCCTATGGTATATCCCAGCTTCCTGGCCTTGAGTTGCCCAGCTGAGAGAGGAGGTGGGATTTGTTGAACCCTGCACACATTGCAGATTCATGCCCCGATTCAATGTTATTGTTCTAAGTCTCTAAGTTTGGGGTTGGTTTGTTATGCAGCACTAGCTAACTGGTACACATATTGGGACCTGGATGTTGTATGCTGCTATAAACAAAACCTAAAACTATGATAGTAGCTTTGTGACTAAGTGATTAGACGGTATTTGGGAGCACCTACAAGAAGCATAATGGACCTTTTAGAGGCTACTGGTTAAGACTTAAAGGAAAGAAAATACTCTTGAAAACTGAAGGAAAGGGGATCCTTTAACTAGTTTCAGGAAGTTTAGCAACACTGTTATATGTTATAATGTGGAAAGTAAAAAATGTACCTAATGAACTGTATGGTCTCACTAGAGAGATTTCCAGGCAAAGGATTAAAGGTGTTATCTGGCTTCTTTTATCTGCCTATAATAAAATGCAAAAGAGAGAGGCAAGCTGAAGAAATAACTATTAAATATAAAGGGACCAGGGCTTACTGGGTTTAAAAATACAGCTCTCTCTTATTCTCAGTCTCCTAGCTCCAAAATTAAAAAAAAAAAAAAAGCTTCAGAGCAATGATAAAATCCAGGGTGGGACTAAATTATGCCTTATAAAGTCCTCAGAAAGATATAAGGTAGTGTCTTAGAGAGTCATTCAATCAGAATAAGCATGACTTAGAGAATCTTTCCATTAAACAAAAGACCCTATAAGGGCCATACCACACAGCTGACTTAAAAAGTCTAAAGTAGGAAAAAACAACAACTGTTCTTGAACAGGTTTGTGGATGTGGCTCTTTGTCTATTAGAGAGAATCATAGATTGATTTATAACAGATTCACGAAGTGTAAAAAGAATTCTATCACTTTGGACTGAAAGAGAGAAAGATAATACAGAATGAAAATAGACCTTTGGATATTCAAATTACCTCTGTCAGAATGTACTCTGGGTAAACTACACAGATACAAACACCTGTCACTTCTCATGGAAAAAAAGGATGATTTAGAGGGAAAAAGCAGTGGGTCAGAGGGTGGAAAAGAAACTCATGGAGAATCATGGCAGTAGGACAGGGCTCTAATTTGATAACTGATATCATTTTCCAATGGATTTCAGAATTGGAGCAGTTACTACTGTGTGCCTCCCTTTTTCTCTTCTTTGAACAGGAAGCTCCAGAGCAGTTAACAGATGCCTGCTCTACCACTGTATGTTGGGTGTGTAAAGGGCATATAACTTGCCTTTTTAGCTCACAGATCTTCAGATCTAAAAAAATTTAACTTGAAGAGCTGTCCTTGAGAAATTTCACCTGAGGAGCCTCATTGGCAACTATACAGTATCTGGATGCTAAGAACCTGAATTTGAAACGATGTCTTATTGAGATGAGGCTTGAGGGTCTTGGGGGAGAGAAATGAGTGTATTTTGGATATGAGAGAGGTGGAATTATGGAAGCCAGAGAATGAACTGTGGTAGATGATATTTTTCAAAGATGGAAGCAGTAATATTTATCTGATCCCACATACTTTTCTTACAGTGTGGCGCTGACACTCCTGCATCAGGAGCTGAGTTTCACAACCGCCTTAATTAACTTTTTGGCCAACCTAAGAGAATGCAGTAGAAGTAATACTATGACTTCCCAGGCTAGGTCACAAACAGCAATGTGACTCTGACTCGGTTTTCTCTTTGTTTTCTCTTCTCTGTTCTTGCTCTCTCTCTCCCTCTCTCTGAATCTCTCTCTCTGAATATCTTTCTCTCTCTTTGAACCTCCTTCTCCTTCTGAATTTCTCTTTCTTTCCGGGACACTCACTCTCTGGGCAAGCCAGACACTGTTCTGTGAGAAAGTCCAAACTAGCCTCTGTTGACAGACCACGTGGAGGGGAAACTGAGCTGAAGCCTTCACCAAACCAGACATATAAAGATGTTTACAGCCCTTAGCCTTAGAGCTACTTCAAGGTGGTGCCTGTAGGATCCAAACTTTCCCAAGCTCTACTCCAACTGTAGATTTATGGTCAAAATAAGTGTTATTCTTGTAAGGGGTATTTGTTGTGAAGCAAGCACTAAATAACTGAAACAAAAGCTATGTATGCTAGGATGTTTACATTCCAAACCTTTGAAATCAATATGCCCCAATTTTTCCAAATGTGGTGAAAAACACCATATATGACCCTTCATATATGCCAAAACGTAGTGGTTCTAATCTCCCATCTGCTCAAGCAGAGGATTATTCTTCTTCAAACCCACATCTTGGTCTTCTGCATTCTATGCTTAAAAAGAAGACACGTGTTCATGTGCATACACACATATGCACACACATGGAACAGTTCTCCCCTGTCTGTACAATTTAAATCACCTCCATCCAAAACACAACAAATCCTTTCACTCAGGAAATTTACTCTCCAGAGATGCATCTCACTTGTATCTACCTATAGGTACAATCCTCAGGTACCAGCTTCATCTTCACTACGAAACAGGTGTTAACTCCTAATCAGAGTAACTAATGAAAAATACTGTTTCATCTGGATTCATCTTCTTCTATGTAATGGAGATGTCCTTTGGGGCCGTGTGTTGGAATTTTTTTCACTGAACTGCTCAGCTTTGCTTCAAGTTTTTTTTTTTTTTGGAAGTGTAAAGTTCTTTATTTGCTTATGTTAAACACTATTTTTGAATTGAAAATTCATGTTTTACATCTAAGAAATCAAAGATTTTTATAAGCGACATCATTCTCCAAATTTAACAGATCCTTTCCTAAAGTCCAATAAATAATGAAATTATTTAAATTAGAAAATTTTTCATGTTTCTAGGTAAATAAACATTCCTGATCAGCATATAGTGAGTATCACACCTCTGTCAAGAAAATAAACCTTTATGAGTTGTTGCTTTATATTTTTTCACATCTTTATCCTTCAGTTCTTAATCTTTGCTCAAACTTCAGCCTTTTTGTTTTCTAGCCATGCCCACAATACTTGGCTCTCCTACCACATGCAGTATAACTTGCTGGTGTCTTGCTCATCTGTTAATGGCTGGATGAAACAGCAACTCTGTCTCCTTAAACTGAGAGCATTCTCTCTGTGTGGTCTCTGGCATCATCAGCATTCTGCTGAAGCTTTGGAATAAAAGTAGTGCTTTACAGTAACATTAGTAGAGAGAGGCTGATATGAAAACACATCCCCATTGTGCAGAACATTGGGGTCTTTTGCATTCTACCGTTGAATGACTCTCCAAAAGCCACAGCTCAAGGGCTTCACTGGTTAATTGTTTTATACCCAATGTCATGGTAGGTTTCATGTGCAAGTACCTTTGTCATATCAAAATATTCATTATGTTTTTTACCTTTTTTCAGTTAAAATTAATGTATATCATAGTTCCTATATGGTTTTTGAAAACATAATTTTAACAGTTGTATGTAACGGTCAATTTAGTGAATCAACTGTGACTTACTCAACCATTCCACTATTACAGAAACACTACATTGCTTTCCTATCTTCCACTGCTATGAGTACTACATACATGGGAGTCTATTTAATATAATATTTTTTCCCCAAAGAGTGGACAATTTATTTAGTCCTGTCAAAAACTAAAAAACTATGCTTCCTAACACAATATTGTCATTTTTATTCCTTGATGTTTTCTTTTCTCATTTTCACTGTCACCTTCATTATACAAGAGAAAACATTTTTCTTACTCTTCCTAGGATCAGATATTACCTTATTCATATTTTGCCAGTTTCATAAATGAAAAAAGAACTGGTTGCCTTAATGAGCATTTCTTTGATTACTGGCAAAGATGAACTTTTTTGCGTGTCTTTGCTTATAATATTTACTAGTTTCTGTATCTCTTATGAGTTGTCTGGTTTTTTGTGCTCATTACCTTTGCTAAAAGTCCTAGAACCTGTTCCCTATAAGGTCAGAGTTTGAAGCCAGGATTGCCAGACCCTGGAAAAGTCGTAGCATTTCTTTTTCATCTACAAACCTCAGAGAGACAAGGAATCTTTATTTTTTTTGAAGGGTTTAAATTTCTTTCTTTTTTTTTAACATCTTTTTTGGAGTATAATTGCTTTACATTGGTGTGTTAGTTTCTGCTTTATAACAAAGTGAATCAGCTCTACGTATACATACACCCCCATATCTCTTCCCTCTTGCGTCTCCCTGCCTCCCACCCTCCCTATCCCACCCCTCTAGGTGGTCACAAAGCACCGAGCTGATCTCCCTGTGCTATGTGGCTGCTTCCCACTAGCTATCTATTTCACATTTGGTCGTGTATATATGTCCATGCCACTCTCTCACTTCATCCCAGCTTACCCTTCCCCCTCCCCGTGTCCTCAAGTCCATTCTCTACATCTGTGTCTTTATTCCTGTACTGCCCCTAGGTTTTTCAGAACCATTTTTTTTTTTTTTTTTTTTTTTTTTTTAGATTCCATATATATGTGTTAGCATACGGTATTTGTTTTTCTCTTTCTGAGTTACTTCACCCTGTATGACAGACTTTAGGTCCATCCACCTCACTATAAATAACTCACTTTCGTTTCTTTTTATGGCTGAGTAATCTTAATAGACATAAGAACTAAAACTGGAAATTAGTGGAAATTCAAGAAATGATTCTTAATAAACAATATTATTATTTTTGTTGCTGTTGTTACATGAGTGATTTGATTATCCAGAGAGTATTAAAAGAACATTGATGGCAGGAATTGTCTTCATTTGATTCTTAATATTTATGGAATCACTTTTATTATTTTCACACTCTTATCATCTTGAATATTGGATCTTAGTATATACCACTTATTAGAAAGAATTTTATATTTTAACAAGGCTTTTTGCTTTCTATCGAGATGAATTTTATTATTTATTTTTTTGATTTGGCCAGTTGATTTGATGTTTTGTTACAGTAAAGTTCTTAATATTTCATATTTGTTTAAAAGAGTAATCCTTATTTGGTCATGTTTTAGTGAGCCACTAATTTCCATTAAGAAAGAATTGAGGATTTCCAAAACTATATTCATTGATTTATAGTTTTCTGTTTTTATTATGCTGGTAATTTTTTATATCAGGGTCATATTTCCCTTATAAATTTTTGCTTCATTTCTTCTGGGTTTTAGATCATTTTCTTTGTGTAGACGTTTTCTTTTGCTGAATATTTATAAAAACTAACTTTAATAATCAGCAAGACCTGATCAGGGCTTCACTTGGGTCACTTTTTAACAAATTTATGAGCTACTTTTCATGTTATGTATTTATACAGTTTTTCTACTTCATTTTGTAATGACTTTTGTAATTTGAATTTTTAATATTCTATGAGAAATATCTGTTAAATTTCAGGAAGATGGCGGAAGAGTTAAGAAGCAGAGATCACCTTCCTCCCCACAGATACACCAGAAATACATCTACACGTGGAACAACTCCTACAGAACACCTACTGAACGCTGGCAGAAGACCTCAGACCTCTCAAAAGGCAAGAAACCCCCCACGTACCTGGGTAGGGCAAAAGAAAAAAGAATAAACAGAGACAAAAGGATAGGGACGAGACCTGCGCCAGTGGGAGGAAGCTGTGAAGGAGGAAAGGTTTCCACACACTAGGAAGCCCCTTCGCGGGCAGAGACTGTGGGTGGCAGAGGGGGAAAGCTTCAGAGCCGCAGAGGAGAGCACAGCAACAGGGGTGTGGAGGGCAAAGCAGGGAGATTCCCACACAGAGGATCTGGGCCAACCGGCACTCACCAGCCTGAGAGGCTTGTCTGCTCTCCCAGCCGGGGTGGGCGGGTCTGGGAGCTGAGGCTTGGGCTTCAGTCAGAGCGCAGGGAGAGGACTGCGGTTGGCGGTGTGAACACAGCCTGCAGGGGGTTAGTGCGCCACGGCTAGTCGGGAGGGAGTCCAGGGAAAACTCTGCCCTGCCGAAGAGGCAAGAGACTTTTTCTTCCCTCTGTTTCCTGGTGCACGCGGAGAGGGGATTAAGAACGCTGCTTAAAGGAGCTCCAGAGACGGGCGCAAGCCGTGGCTAAAAGCGCGGACCCCAGAGATGGGCATGAGACACTAAGGCTGCTGCTGCCGCCACCAAGAAGCCTGTGTGCGAGCACAGGTCACTATCCACACCCCCTTCCGGGGAGCCTGTGCAGCCCGCCACTGCCAGGGTCCCGGGATCCAGGGACAACTTCCCCGGGAGAACGCACAGCACGCCTCAGGCTGGTGCAACATCACACTGGCCTCTACTGCTGCAGGCTCGCCCCGCATCTGCACCCCTCCCTCCCCCCCGGCCTGAGTGAGCCAGAGCCCCAGAAGCAGCGGCTCATTTAACCCCGTCCTGTCTGAGCGAAGAACAGATGCCCTCCAGCAACCTACACGCAGAGGCGGGGCCAAATCCAAAGCTGAGCCCCTCGGAGCTGTGAGAACAAAGAAGAGAAAGGGAAATCTCTCCCAGCAGCCTCAGAAGCAGCGGATTAAATCTCCACAATCAACTTGATGTACCCTGCATCTGTGGAATACATGAATAGACAATGAACCATCCCAAATTAAGGAGGTGGACTTTGAGAGCAAGATTTATGATTTTTTCCCCTTTTCCTCTTTTTGTGAGTGTGTATGTGTATGCTTCTGTGGGAGATTTTGTATAGCTTTGCTTCCACCATTTGTCCGAGGGTTCTATCCGTTTTTTTGTTGTTGTTTTTAATTTATTTTCTTAATAATTATTTTTCATTTTAATAACTTTATTTTATTTTACTTTATCTTCTTTCTTTCCTTCCTTCCCTCCTTTAGACAATGAATCATCACAAATGGAAAAGGTGGACTTTGAGACCAAGATTTATGATTTTTTCCCATTTTCCTCTTTTTGTGAGTGTGTATATGTATGCTTCTATATGAGATTTTGTCTGTATAACTTTGCTTCCACCATTTGTCCTAGACTCTATCCGTCTGTTGTTTTTTGTTTTTTTCTCTTAATATTTTTTTATTTTACTAACTTTATTATATTTTATCTTTATTTTATTTTACTTTATCTTCTTTCTTTTTTTCCTTCCTTCCCTCCTTCCTTGCTCCCTCCCTCCCTTGTTCCTTGCTTTCTTTCTTTCTTTTTCTACTTTCTTTCTTTTCTTTCTACTTTCCTTCCTTCCTTCCTTCCTTCTTCTACTAATTATTTCTTTCTACTTTTTCTCCCTTTTATTCTGAGCCGTGTGGATGAAAGGCTCTTGGTGCTGCAGCCAGGAGTCAGTGCTGTGCCTGTGAGGTGGGAGAGCCAACTTCAGGACACTGGTCCACAAGAGACCTCCCAGCTCCACATAATATCAAACAGCGAAAATCTCCCAGAGATCTCCATCTCAGCAACAGCACCCAGCTTCACTCAATGACGAGCAAGCTACAGTGCTGAACATCCTATGCCAAACAACTAGCAAGACACGTACACAACCCCACCCATTAGCAGAGAGGCCGCCTAAAATCATAATAAGTCCACAGACACCCCAAAACACACCACCAGACGTGGACCTGCCCACCAGAAAGACAAGATCCAGCCTCATCCACCAGAACACAGGAACTAGTCCCCTCCACCAGGAAGCTTACACAACCCACTGAACTAACCTTAGCCACTGGGGACAGACACCAAAATCAATGGGAACTACTAACCTGCAGCCTGCAAAAAGGAGACCCCCAAACACAGTAAGATAAGCAAAATGAAAAGACAGAAAAACACACCGCAGATGCAGGAGCAAGATAAAAAAACCAGCAGACCTAACAAATGAAGAGGAAATAGGCAGTCTACCTGAAAAAGAATTCAGAATAATGATAGTAAAGATGATACAAAATCTTGGAAACAGAATAGACAAAATGCAAGAAACATTTAACAAGGACCAAGAAGAACTAAAGATGAAACAAGCCATGATGAACAACACAATAAATGAAATGAAAAAGACTCTAGATGGGATCAATAGCAGAATAACTGAGGCAGAAGAACGGATAAGTGACCTGGAAGATAAAATAGTGGAAATAACTACTGCAGAGCAGAATAAAGAAAAAAGAATGAAAAGAACTGAGGACAGTCTCAGAGACCTCTGGGACAACATTAAACGCATCAACATTTGAATTATAGGAGTTCCAGAAGAAGAAGAGAAAAAGAGAGGGACTGAGAAAACATTTGAAGAGATTATAGTTGGAAACTTCCCTAATATGGGAAAGGAAATAGTTAATCAAGTCCAGGAAGCACAGAGAGTCCCATACAGGATAAATCCAAGGAGAAATACGCCAAGACACATATTAATCAAACTGTCAAAAATTAAATACAAAGAAAACATATTAAAAGCAGCAAGGGAAAAACGACAAATAACACACAAGTGAATCCCCATAAGGTTAATAGCTGATCTTTCAACAGAAACTCTGCAAGCCAGAAGGGACTGGCAGGACATACTGAAAGTGATGAAGGAGAAAAACCTGCAACCAATATTACTCTTCCCAGCAAGGATCTCATTCAGATTTGATGGAGAAATTAAAACCTTTACAGACAAGCAAAAGCTGAGAGAGTTCAGCACCACCAAACCAGCTCTACAACAACTGCTAAAGGAACTTCTCTAGGCAAGAAACACAAGAGAAGGAAAAGATCTACAATAACGAACCCAAAACAATTAAGAAAATGGGAACAGAAACATACATATCGATAATTACCTTAAATGTAAATGGATTAAATGCTCCCACCAAAAGACACAGATTGGCTGAATGGATACAAAAACAAGACCCATATATATGCTGTCTACAAGAGATCCATTTTAGACCTAGAGACGCATACAGACTGAAAGTAAGGGGATGGAAAAAGATATTTCATGCAAATGGAAGCCAAAAGAAAGCTGGAGTAGCAATTCTCATATCAGACAAAATAGACTTTAAAATAAAGACTAGACTATTAGAAGAGACAAAGAAGAACACTACATAATGATCAAGGGATCGATCCAAGAAGAAGATATAACACTTGTAAATATTTATGCACCCAACATAGGAGCACCTCAATACATAAGGCAAATACTAACAGCCATAAAAGGGGAAATCGACAGTAACACATTCATAGTAGGGGACTTTAACACCCCCGTCACCAATGGACAGGTCATCCAAAATGAAAATAAATACGGAAACACAAGCTTTCAATGATACATTAAACAAGATGGACTTAATTGATATTTATAGGACATTCCATCCAATAACAACAGAATACACATTTTTCTCTAGTGCTCATGGAACATTCTCCAGGATAGATCATATCTTGGGTCACAAATCAAGCCTTGGTAAATTTAAGAAAATCGAAATTGTATGAAGTATCTTTTCCGACCACAAAGCTATGAGACTAGATATCAATTACAGGAAAAGATCTGTAAAAAATACAAACACATGGAGGCTAAACAATACACTACTTAATAACGAAGTGATCACTGAAGAAGTCAAAGAGGAAATCAAAAAATACCTAGAAACAAATGACAATGGAGACACGACGACCCAAAATCTATGGGATGCAGCAAAAGCAGTTCTAAGAGGGAAATTTATAGCAATACAATCGTACCTTAAGAAACAGGAAACATCTCGAATAAACAACCTAATCTTGCACCTAAAGCAATTAGAGAAAGAAGAATAAAACAACTCCAAAGTTAGCAGAAAGAAAGAAATCATAAAAATCAGATCAGAGATCGGAGGGGAAGATGGCAGAAGAGTAAGATGCGGCTATCACCTTCCTCCCCACAGATACACCAGAAATACATCTACACGTGGAGCAACTCCTACAGAACACCTACTGAATGCTGGCAGAAGACCTCAGACCTCCCAAAAGGCAAGAAACTCCCCACGTACCTGGGTGGGGCAAAAGAAAAAAAGAAAAAACAGACAAAAGAATAGGGACGGGACCTGCACCAGTGGGAGGGAGCTGTGAAGAAGGAAAGGTTTCCACACACTATGAGCCCTTTCATGGGCGGAGACTGCAGGTGGCGGAGGTGGGGAGCTTCGGAGCCGCGGAGGAGAGCACAGCAACAGAGGGGTGCGGAGGGCAAAGTGGGGAGATGCCACACACAGAGGATCGGTGCCGACCGGCACTCATCAGCCCAAGAGGCTTGTCTGCTCACCTGCCAGGGTGGGCGGGGCTGCGAGCTGAGGCTCAGGCTTTAGTTGGAGCGCAGGGAGAGGGCTGGGGTTGGCTGCATGAACACAGCCCGAAGGGGTTAGTGCACCACAGCTAGCCAGGAGGGAGTCTGGGAAAAGGTCTCGATCTGCCAAAGAGGCAAGAGACTTTTTCTTCCCTCTGTTTCCTGGTGTGCGAGGAGAGGGGCTTAAGAGCGCTGCTTAAAGGAACTCCAGAGATGGGCCTGAGCCGCGGCTAAAAACACGGACCCCAGAGACGGGCGGGAGACGCTAAGCATGCTGCCGCCGCCACCAAGGGGCCTGTATGCGAGCACAAGTCACTATCCACACCCCTTTTCCGGGGAGCATATGCAGCCTGCCACTGCCAGGGCCCCGGGATCCAGGGACAACTTCCCCGGGAGAATGCACGGCGGGACTCAGGCTGGTACAACGTCATGCCGGCCTCTGCCCCCACAGGCTCGCCCTGCACTCTGCGCCCCTCCCTCCCCCTGGCCTGAGTGAGCCAGAGCCCCTGAATCAGTGGGTCCTGTAACCCCGTCCTGTCTGAGCAAAAAACAAACGCCCTCCAGCGACCTACACGCAGAGGTGGGGCCAAATCCAAAGCTGAGCCCCTGGGAGCTGTGAGAACAAAGAAGAGAAAGGGAAATCTATCCCAGCAGCCTCAGGAGCATCGGATTAAATCTCCACAATCAACTTGCTGTACCCTGCATCTGTGGAACACATGAATAGACAATGAATCATCCCAAATTGAGGAGGTGGACTTCGAGAGCAAGATTTATGATTTTTTCCCCTTTTCCTCTTTTTGCTCTTGGTGCTGCAGCCAGGAGTCAGTGCTGTGCCTCTGATGTGGGAGAGCCAACTTCAGGACACTGGTCTACAAGAGACCTCCAAGCTTCACATAATATAAAATGGCAAAAATCTCCCAGAGATCTCCATCTCAGCAACAGCACCCAGCTTCACTCAACGACCAGCAAGCTACAGTGCTGGACAACCTATGCCAAACAACTAGCAAAACAGGAACACAACCCCACCCAGTAGCAGAGAGGCTGCCTAAAATCATTATAAGTCCACAGACACCCCCAAAACACACCACGAGACGTGGACCTGCCCACTAGAGAGAAAAGATCCAGCCTCATCCACCAGAACACAGGCACTAGTACCCTCCACCAGGAAGCCTACACAACCCACTGAATCAACCTTAGCCACTGGGGACAGACACCAAAAACGGGAACTACGAACCTGCAGCCTGCGAAAAGGAGACCCCAAACACAGTAAGATAAGCAAAATGAGAAGACAGAAAAACACACAGCAGATGATGGAGCAAGATAAAAACCCACCAGACCTAACAAATGAAGAGGAAATAGGCAGTCTACCTGAAAAAGAATTCAGAATAATGATAGTAAAGATGATACAAAATATTGGAAATAGAATGGAAAAAATGCAAGAAACATTTAACAAGGACCTAGAAGAAGTAAAAATGAAACAAACAATGATGAACAACACAATAAATGAAATGAAAAAGACTCTAGATGGGATCAATAGCAGAATAACTGAGGCAGAAGAACGGATAAGTGACCTGGAAGATAAAATAGTGGAAATAACTACTGGAGAGCAGAATTAAGAAAAAAGAATGAAAAGAACTGAGGACAGTCTCAGAGACCTCCGGGACAACATTAAACGCACCAACATTCGAATTATAGGGGTTCCAGAAGAAGAAGAGAAAAAGAAAGGGACTGAGAAAATATTTGAAGAGATTATAGTTGGAAACTTCCCTAATATGGGAAAGGAAACAGTTAATCAAGTCCAGGAAGCACAGAGAGTCCCACACAGGATAAATCCAAGGAGAAATACGCCAAGACACATATTAATCAAACTGTCAAAAATTAAATACAAAGAAAACATATTAAAAGCAGCAAGGGAAAAACGACAAATAACACACAAGGAAATCCCCATAAGGTTAACAGCTATCTTTCAGCAGAAACTCTTCAAGCCAGAAGGGACTGGCAGGACATATTTAAAGTAACGGAGAAACACCTACAACCTAGATAACTCTACCCAGCAAGGATCTCGTTCAGATTTGATGGAGAAATTAAAACCTTTACAGACAAGCAAGAGCTGAGAGAGTTCAGCACCACCAAACCAGCTTTGCAACAAATGCTAAAGGAACTTCTCTAGGCAAGTAATACAAGAGAAGGAAAAGACCTACAATAACGAACCCAAAACAATTTAGAAAATGGGAATAGGAACATACATATCAATAATTACCTTAAATGTAAATTGACTAAATGCCCCCACCAAAAGACACAGATTGGCTGAATGAATACAAAAACAAGACCCATATATATGCTGTCTACAAGAGACCCACTTCAGACGTAGAGACACATACAGACTGAAAGTAAGGGGATGGAAAAAGATATTCCATTCAAATGGAAACCCAAAGAAAGCTGGAGTAGCAATTCTCATATCAGACAAAATAGACTTTTAAATAAAGACTATTAGAAGAGACAAGGGACACTACATAAGGATCAAGGGATCGATCCAAAAAGAAAATATAACAATTGTAAATATTTATGCACCCAACATAGGAGCACCTCAATACATAAGGCAAATACTAACAGCCATAAAAGGGGAAATGGACAGTAACACATTCATAGTAGGGAACTTTAACACCCCACTTTCACCAATGGACAGATCATCCAAAATGAAAATAAATACGGAAACACAAGCTTTCAATGATACATTAAACAAGATGGACTTTATTGATATTTATAGGACACTCCATCCAAAAACAACAGAATACACATTTTTCTCAAGTGCTCATGGAACATTCTCCAGGATAGATCATACCTTGTGTCACAAATCAAGCCTTGGTAAATTTAAGAAAATTGAAATTGTATCAAGTATCTTTTCCGACCACAATGCCATGAGACCAGATATCAATTACAGGAAAAGATCTGTTAAAAATACAAACAAATGGAAGCTAAACAATACACTACTTAATAACGAAATGATCACTGAAGAAATCAAAGAGGAAATCAAAAAATACCTAGACACAAATGACAATAGAGACACAACGACCCAAAATCTATGGGATGCAGCAAAAGCAGTTCTAAGAGGGAAGTTTATAGCGATACAAGCCCACCTTAAGAAGCAGGAAACATCTCGAATAAACAACCTAACCTTGCACCTAAAGCAATTAGAGAAAGAAGAACAAAAAAACCCCAAAGTTAACAGAAGGAAAGAAATCATAAAAATCAGATCAGAAATAAATGAAGAAGAAATGAAGGAAACAATAGTAAAGATCAATAAAACTGAAAGCTGGTTCTTTGAGAAGATAAACAAAATAGAACCATTAGCCAGACTCATCAAGAGAAAAAGGGAGAAGACTCAAATCAATAGAACTAGAAATGAAAAAGGAGAAGTAACAACTGACACTGCAGAAATACAAAAGATCATGAGAGATTACTACAAGCAACGCTATGCCAATAAAATGGACAACCTGGAAGAAATGGACAAATTCTTAGAAAAGCACAACCTGCCAAGGCTGAATCAGGAAGAAATAGAAAATATGAACAGACCAGTCACAAGAACTGAAACTGAAACTGTGATTAAAAATCTTCCAACAAACAAAAGCCCGGGACCAGATGGCTTCACAGGTGAATTCTATCAAACATTTAGAGAAGAGCTAACACCTATCCTTCTGAAACTCTTGCAAAATATAGCTGAGGGAGGAACACTCACAAATTCCTTCTACGAGGCCACCATCACCTTGATACCAAAACCAGACAAGGATGTCACAAACAAAGAAACCTATATCACTGATGAATATAGATGGAAAAATCGTCAACAAAATACTAGCAAACAGAATCCAATAGCACATTAAAAGGATCATACACCATGATCAAGTGGGGTTTATTCCAGGAATGCAAGGATTCTTCAATATACGCAAATCAATCAATGTGATAAACCATATTAACAAACTGAAGGAGCAAAACCATATGATCATCTCAATAGATGCAGAGAAAGCTTTTGACAAAATTCAACACCCAGTTATGATAAAAACCCTGCAGAAAGTAGGCATAGAGGGAACTTTCCTCAACATAATAAAGGCCATATATGACAAGCCCACATCCAACATTATCCTCAATGGTGAAAAAGTGAAAGCATTTCCACTAAGATCAGGAACAAGACAAGGTTGCCCACTCGCACCACTCTTATTCAACAGTTTTGGAAGCTTTAGCCACAGCAATCAGAGAAGAAAAGGAAATAAAAGGAATCCAAATTGGAAAAGAAGAAGTAAGCTGTCACTGTTTGCAGATGACATGATACTATACATAGAGAATCCTACAGATGCTACCAGAAAACTACTAAAGCTAATCAACGAACCTGGTAAAGTTGCAGGATACAAAATTAATGCACAGAAATATCTGGCATTCCTATACACTAATGATGAAAAATCTGAAAGTGAAATCAAGGAAACACTCCCATTTACCATTGCAACAAAAAGAATAAAATATGTAGGAATAAACCTACCTAAGGAGACAAAAGACCTGTATGCAGAAAATTATAAGACACTGAGGAAAGAAATTAAAGATGATACAAATAGATGGAGAGATATACCATGTTCTTGGATTGGAAGAATCAACATTGTGAAAATGACTCTACTACCCAAAGCAATCTACAGATTCAATGCAATCCCTATCAAACTACCACTGGCATTTTTCACAGAACCAGAACAAGAAAGTTTACAATTTGTATGGAAACACAAAATACCCCGAATAGCCAAAGCAATCTTGAGAACAAAAAACGGAGCTGGAAGAATGAGGCTCCCTGACTTCAGACTATACTACAAAGCTACAGTAATCAAGACAGTATGGTACTGGCACAAAAACAGGTAGATTAATGGAACAGTTTAGAAAGCCCAGAGATAAACCCACGCACATATGGTCACCTTATCTTTGATAAAGGAGGCAGGAATGTACAGTGGAGAAAGGACAGCCTGTTCAATAAGTGGTGCTGGGAAAACTGGACAGCTACATGTAAAAGTATGAGAGTAGATCACTCCCTGACACCATACACAAAAATAAGCTCAAAATGGATTAAACACCTAAATGTAAGGCCAGAAACTATCAAACTCTTAGGGGAAAACATAGGCAGGACACTCTATGACATAAATCACAGCAAGATCCTTTTCGACCCACCTCCTAGAGAAATGGAAATAAAAACAAAAATAAACAAATGGGACCTAATGAATCTTCAAAGTTTTTGCACAGCAGAGGAAACCATAAACAAGACCCAGAGACAACCCTCAGAATGGGAGAAAATATTTGCAAATGAAGCAACTGACAAAGGATTAATTTCGAAAATTTACAAGCAGCTCATGCAGCTCAATAACAAAAAAAAAACAACCCAATCCAAAAATGGGCTAAAGACCTAAATAGACATTTCTCCAAAGAAGATATACAGACTGCCAACAAACACATGAAAGAATGCTCAACATCATTAATCATTAGAGAAATGCAAATCTAAACTACAATGAGATATCATCTCACACCAGTCAGAATGGCCATCATCAAAAGATCTGGAAACTATAAATGCTGGAGAGGGTGTGGAGAAAAGGGAACACTCTTGCACTGCTGGTGGGAATATGAATTGGTACAGCCACTATGGAGAACAGTATGGACGTTCATTAAAAAACTACAAATAGAACCACCATATGACCCAGCAATCCCACTACTGGGCATATACCCTGAGAAAACCAAAATTCAAAAGGAGTCATGTACCAAAATGTTCATTGCAGCTCTATTTACAATAGCCCGGAGATGGAAACAACCTAAGTGCCCATCATCGGATGAATGGATAAAGAAGATGTGGCACATATATACAATGGAATATTATTCAGCCATAGAAAGAAACGAAATTGAGCTATTTGTAATGAGATGGATAGACCTAGAGTCTTTCATAGAGAGTGAAGTAAGTCAGAAAGAGAAAGATAAATACCGTATGCTAACACATATATATGGAATTTAAGAAAAAAAATGTCATGAAGAACCTAGGGTCAAGACAGAAATAAAGACACAGACCTACTGGAGAACGGACTTGAGGATATGGGGAGGGGGAAGGGTAAGCTGTGACAAAGCGAGAGAGAGGCATGGACATATATACACTAACAAACGTAAGGTAGATAGCTAGTGGGAAGCAGCCGCACAGCACAGGGAGTTCAGCTTGGTGCTTTGTGACCGCCTGGAGGGGTGGGATAGGGAGGGTGGGAGGGAGGGAGACGCAAGAGGGAAGAGATATGGGAACATATGTATATGTATAACTGATTCACTTTTTTATAAAGCAGAAACTAACACACCATTGTAAAGCAATTATACTCCAATAAAGATGTTAAAAAAATAAAATCATCATAGTAGTTAACAAATATTTCAAGAGAGATACTTTGAAGACATACAAATATCCTATTTCTCTTTAATATTTCTTCTACTAAATTTGGCATTTATCAGTGGATTTTGTTTGAGCAATTATTACTGTGGCATCCTAGTGATTAGTGATTTCCATTTCTGTTATTCTTCTGTGTTTATTAGCTGGGATTCTTCTGTAAGGACAAGTTGCCCTTTTGTATACCTCATTTAGTTATTCAGTTATGCATTTATATATTTATTCTTTGGGTTATAACTCAATACTATTATTTTCACTTGTTGCTCAAATGATTCCCACATTGGTCACCGGGAGCTCTTACAGATTGGTTCCTGTGACTTTCTGACATGCCCCCATGCTTTTATTTTTCTTCTTTTTTAAGCATTTCCTTAATTCTGGCACCAATAGAAACTCCAAGCTTATCTTATATTCATCTTGTCCCAGAATGGTCCATTTCTCCAAGGAGGCCACAGTGGTACTTGGAGATCAAGATATTCTTATTTCTGTTTCTATATTCATACATAACATTAAAAAATGTAAGTTCATACTGATATATATGACTCCAGTCCAACATCACGGGTTCATTCTAGCATTATCTCTTTGCTTATTTGTTACATCTTTCTCTGACAGTGAAAAACCTGGCTTTCACTGTATAAATACATATGATTTTGTCCAAGCGTAGTGTATATGTAAAGTAGTTTAGAATAACTAACCTGTACTCCTGTGAGAAATACATTTACCAATCAGACTACAAACACAGTAGTGTTTACGTACAGTTGTTTTTGTCCTTAGCCTTATGATATGACATCTGCTTGAAATCACTGTTTTCACAAAGATAATTAGGTAAGTTCTTTTTTTTCCTATACCTTAGTGTGGTTATGTTTTCCATTTGTAATGCAGTTAGATTCATTTGTCAGTTCAGATTACATTTTGAATTGCTGGGACTTACTGATTTTTCTGCCTACTTGTACTATCAATTGAGAGAGAAGTGTTGAAGCTTCTGATTCTAATAATGGCTCTATCTCTCATTTTACTTCTACCAATTTTTCCTCATGTATTATGAAGCTCTTTGTTAAATGCATTATTTTCAGATTAATGTATCTTTTCAGATAAACTATTTTATCATTAATTAATGTCCATCTTTGGACATTAATGTTTGAAATGTACTTTCTGTGAAATTAATATAGCTACTTCAGTTTATTTTGGTTAGTGTTTGCATGATATATTTTTTCATCCTTTTACTTTTAACATCTATTTTTTTATTTAATGTGATTTCTTGTAGATAGCAATAGTCAGGTCTTGCTTTGTGTTCAGTATGACAATCTCAGTCTTCTAAATAATTTTTTTATAACATTTCCTTTCAGTGTGATTATAGATAGTATTGGATTTATACCTACCACCTTATTAGCTCTTTTCTATTTCTTCCATCTGTTTTTAATTTATTTTTCCTCTTTTTTTAACTTCTGTTGGGTTACTTGAGAACTTTATTTCCTTTAGTGACTTATTATTTATACCACTTTAAATATTTTAGGGGTGGCCCAAGAGTTTACAGTATATATTTTTAAATCTGAGTCTACCTTCAAATAACAGTAAGTGTAAGGATCATGCAAGAGTAGATTCCCAATCTCTCATCCTTTGTGATAGTGTCATCATATCTTTTACTTTTAAACTTGTTATAAACACACAATACAGTTATATTAAATTTACCGTAGGACATCAATTATCTTCTGCAGGAACTAAAAAGTAAAAATTATGGCTTTTATTTCACCACGATATATTCTATTTCCAGTGATCCTCATTTCTAGATCCAAATTTTCAAATGATATCATATTCTTTTTGCCTCAGGAATTTGTTTATATTTCTTGTTGAGTAGATCGTTAGCAATGTAGTATCTCAGAGTTTGTTTGTGAGAGAATATATTTATTTCCTGTTCCTCTTTAAAATAAATTTTTTTTTTTAGTTACCATATGGCAAAACTGACCTTTTCTTGGTGTATGTTTCAACATACAGATTCACATAACCGGGACTCCCTTGGTGGTGCAGTGGAGGTGACACGGGTTCGATCCCTGGTCCGGGAAGATCCCACATGCAGCGAAGCAACTAAGCCCATGCGCCACAACTGCTGAGTCTGTGCTCTAGAGCCCACGAGCCACAACTACTGAGCCCACACACCACAACTACTGAGCCCGTGTGCTGCAACTACCAAAGCCCGAGTGCCTAGAGCTCATGCTCCACAACCAGAGAAGCCACCGCAACAAGAAGCCTACATCCTGCAACGAAGAGTAGCCTCCTCTCGCTGCAACTAGAGGAAGCCCATGCAGCAACAAAGACCCAACACAGCCAAAAAGAAAAAAGAAAAAAAAAATGATTCACATAACCACAGACACAATAAATAAACAGAATAGTTTTGCCCCTAAACAGTCCCTCGTCCCTTTGTGGTGATTCCTTGGGTTTAGACGGTTGGCTGTTTTCCAGAAGTTATTTCTCAATGTCTGCTTCCTTCTTGGCTTTGTATCTTTCCTTTACTCTGTGCTCTGGAAGGAGTTTGTCTCCTGTAGTTTCACAGTTAGTACTCCACTGTTATTTCCATTCTATAGTTATTAGCCTGTTGGAGGGCAGCAAGTGTTTGTTTGGGGGGGTGGTACCTGATGTTTTGACTAAGCATCAATCTTCGGTAGACATTATATCCCTTCCTAGCCATCTGGCACCTCCTCTAGCTTTTGGGCTGTGCCTAGCACATATTCCTGCCCTGCACACAGAGTCAGATTCTTTTTTGTTTTTCATTTTATTTTTTTTCTGTCTGCTTTACCCAACTGTAATGGATGCCCAACAGTGCTTATAGGTAGAACTTTGTGAACTACTCTCACTGCAAATAAGGCTTTTAATCTCTAGAGGCAATAGGGGAGATGCAAAACCTAGAACTTAAATAACTGAATTTTAAAAACTCATTTTAGGGCTTATCAGCCAACTGGTCACAATTAAAAGAGGATTAGTGAATGAAACATAAAACTGAAAAATATTCATACTGAAGAATGGAGAAGTAAAAGCAAGGAAAATACAGAAAAATAGAGTTAAAGGCATATGAAGTATGCTGAAAAGATATAACATACGTGTAATTCAACTCCCAGGAAGAGAGGAGAAAAAGAAAATGTGGAAGATCGATATTTTAACAGATAATGGCTCAGAGTTTTCTATGAACTGGAAAGTAATACAAAGCCACATATTCAAGAAGCTGAATATTAAACAGGAGAGGCATTTGAAAATCATACACAGACGCATAATAGTACAACTACAATCCAAAGACAGAGAAATATCTTAAAAGGAGCCTTGAGCCAGGGGTAGATACATATATTAAAGTGGCAATAATAAGGCTAGTAGGTGATTTCTCACTATAAATAATGGAAAAGGAAAGACAATTATATTATATATTCAAAGTGTTGAAAGAAAAAAAAATCTGTAAATTTAGAATTCTATACCCAAAACAGCCTTCAGATATGAAACAAAAATAAATATATTTTCAAACAAACGCACAAAACCTAGAGACTTTACCACCAGCAGGCCCACACTAAATCTAATATTAAAGTATATATTTCAGGAAGAAGGAAAAAATAATCCCATATAGAAGCTCAAGAGAGCATAAAGGAATAAAAGCAATGGAAAGGGTAAAACTGTAGATAAAAGATAAATTAATGCTAAGTACATTAAAACAATAATAATGTATTATGGGGGTTAAAACTATAGAATTCAAGTAATTAAAAGAAGACCATGTATGGTAGGAGGTGATTAAAAATAGACACTGTGTTATAATGTCTTTGCCTTGTCTAATAAATGATAAAAGTACTGATGTACATTGAACTTTAATTACTCAAGGATGCATGATGGATTTTCTAGGGTAACAAGTTAATAACAAGTGGATGCAGGGAATGGTAAATAGTAATAATAATAATATTAATGATAATTCCTAAAAAAAGGAAGGGAGAGAAAAAAAATGAGATGGTAAAGTGTCAAATAAGAAAATGATAGATTTAAACACAAAAATGGACACTGGATGTAAGAAAACTAAATAATTCAGTTAAATTACAAAGATTAAAGGGCTCTAAATTTAAAATTTGATAAGATATATATAATAGGAGACAAATGAATACACAAAGTTTGAAAATTAAAAGATCCAAAAAGATAACCAGGCAAGTATTAAAAAGAAAGAAGGAATAGTAATATTAATATCAAAGTAAACTTTAAGGCAAAAACCATGGATAAACAGGAATATGTAATAATAATAGAAGTTTTAATTCACCAGGAAATTATACAAACTTTAAATTTCTATGTATCTAATAACATGCCCTCTCCATTAATTTCCAAGGGCTGCTGTAACAAAATGAGTGACTTAAAACAACAGAAATTTGTTCTCTCACAATTCTAGAGGCTAGAAGTCTGAAATCAAGGTGTTGCCAGGGCCATGTTCCCTCTGAGACTCCAGGTAGAATCCTTCCTTGCCTTTTCCTAGCATCTGGTGGTGATGGTCAATCCCTGGAATTCTTTGGTTTGCAGCTGCATCTCTCCAATCTCTGCCTCTATCATCACATGATGTTGTGATGATAGGGCCACTGTGTGCCTCTGTGTCTTCAGATGGCATTTTCCTCCCTGTGTCTCCACTTTCCCTTCTTATAAGAACAC
Source organism: Tursiops truncatus (assembly GCF_011762595.2). Lineage (NCBI taxonomy): Eukaryota > Metazoa > Chordata > Mammalia > Artiodactyla > Delphinidae > Tursiops > Tursiops truncatus. Next base: position 49,158,060 of record NC_047049.1, read on the forward strand.
CCATTTTTCGTTAGAGCCTACCCTAATCCAGTATGACTTCATTTTAATTTATATATGCAAAGATTCTATTTCCAGATAAGTTTATATTTACAGGTTTGAGGGGTTGGAAATCCGATGTATCTTTCCAGGGGACTCAATTCAACCCACAATAGCCTCAAAATATGTAAAGCAGATATTGAAGGAACTAAAACAAAACAATTACAGAAAGATGAAGCCAAGACCAACGTGGATGATATTAATATACCATTTGTCACCGATAAGAATAAAAAGACAAATCAGCAAGAAATTTGATTAAAATAATGATTAAAACCATGTATCAAACAGCAATAAAATATACATTTATTTTTAAGAACACATTGGCTAGTAACCAAAATTGACCAATTGCTGGGATGAATGAAAATTCCAAATCACTGAAATTTCCAAAACTGAGTGGAAAGACAGTTGAGATGCTACCAATCGTTGAAATGCCTTTGGAAACAACGATTTCAAAGATGCAGTAGAAAAGAAAATACTAATACAAATACCAAAAACAAAAAAAAAGGGAGGGAGGGAGAGGGAGGGAGGGAGGGGGAGAGAGAGAGAGAGAATAAAATATAAACTGGAAACTGGAACAAAGACAAAAATAATGAACCGAATCATAATAAAATATGCTTCTATTATGCAAATAATATGCAAATATATTTAAATCTGTGCTCCCTCTCTAGATCTGTGATTCCAGGTGAATTTATAACCTTAAACATGCAGAATATATGCAAGGTCTTTACTTCAAAAGGTTAAAAGAAAGTATCAGGGCTTCCCTGGTGGCGCAGTGGTTGAGAGTCCGCCTGCCGATGCAGGGGACATGGGTTCGTACCCCAGTACGGGAAGACTCCACATGCCATGGAGCGGATGGGCCCATGATCCATGGCGCTGAGCCTGTGCGTCTGGAGCCTGTGCTCCGTGACAGGAGAAGCCACAACAGTGAGAGGCCCACGTACCACACACACACACACACAAAAGTATCAAATTAAACCCAAAAAAGGTAGAAGGAAGGACACAATGAGGACTAGAAAACTTACTAAAATCAAAAACATATCCATTTTACAGAAACTAAACAAAGGCACAAAGTTATTTGAAAAGACTAATTTATTTCCGTTATGTATTGAGGTGCTCCTATGTTGGGTGCATAAATATTTACAATTGTTATATCTTCTTCTTGGATCGATCCCTTGATCATTATGTAGTGTCCTTCTTTGTCTCTTCTAACAGTCTTCATTTTAAAGTCTATTTTGTCTGATATGAGAATTGCTACTCCAGCTTTCTTTTGGTTTCCATTTGCATGGAATATCTTTTTCCATCCCCTCACTTTCAGTCTGTATGTGTCTCTAGGTCTGAAGTGGGTCTCTTTTAGACATCATATATATGGGTCTTGTTTTTGTATCCATTCAGCCAGTCTGTGTCTTTTGTTGGGAGCAGTTAATCCATTTACATTTAGGGTAATTATCGATAAATATGTTTCTATTCCCATTTTATTAATTGTTTGGGGTTTGTTATTATAGGTCTTTTCCTTCTCTTGTGTTTCTTGCCTAGAGAAGATCCATTAGCATTTGTTGTAAAGCTGGTTTGGTGCACCTCAATACATCAGGCAAATACTAACAGCCATAAAAGGGGAAATCGACAGTAACACATTCATAGTAGGGGACTTTAACACCCCACTTTCACCAATGGACAGATCATCGAAAATGAAAATAAATAAGGAAACACAAGCTTTAAATAATGCATTAAACAAGATGGACTTAATTGATATTTATAGGACATTCCATCCAAAAACAACAGAATACACATTTTTCTCAAATGCTCATGGAATATTCTCCAGGATAGATCATATTTTGTGTCACAAATCAAGCCTTAGTAAATTTAAGAAAATTGAAATTGTATCAAGTTTCTTTTCTGACCACAAAGCTATGAGACTAGATATCAATTACAGGAAAGATCTGTAAAAAATACAAACATATGGAGGCTAAACAATACACTACTTAATAACGAAGTGATCACTGAAGAAATCAAAGAGGAAATCAAAAAATACCTAGAAACAAATGACAATGGAGACACGACGACCCAAAACCTATGGGATGTAGCAAAAGCAGTTCTAAGAGGGAAGTTTATAGCAATACAATCCTACCTTAAGAAACAAGAAACATCTCAAATAAACAACCTAACCTTGCACCTAAAGCAAACAGAGAACGAAGAACAAAAAAACCCCAAAGTTCGCAGAAGGAAAGAAATCATAAAGATCAGATCAGAAATAAATGAAAAAGAAATGAAGGAAATGATAGCAAAGATCAATAAAACTAAAAGCTGGTTCTTTGAGAAGATAAACAAAATTGATAAACCATTAGCCAGACTCATCAAGAAAAAAAGGGAGAACACTCAAATCAATAGAATTAGAAATGAAGAAGGAGAAATAACAACTGACACTGCAGAAATACAAAAGATCATGAGAGATTACTACAAGCAACTCTATGCAAACGAAATGGACAACCTGGAAGAAATGGACAAATTCTTAGAAATGCACAACCTGCCAAGACTGAATCAGGAAGAAATAGAAAACATGAACAGACCAATCACAAGAACTGAAATTGAAACTGTGATTAAAAATCTTCCAACAAAGGGGAAGATGGCAGAAAAGTAAGACACGGAGATCACCTTCCTCCCCACAGATACACCAGAAATACATCTACGCCTGGAACAACTCCTACGGAGCACCGACTGAATGCTGGCAGAAGACCTCAGACCTCCCAAAAAGCAAGGAACCCCCCACGTACCTGGTTAGGGCAAAAGAAAAACATAAACAGAGACAAAAGTATAGGGACGGGTCCTGCACCAGCGGGAGAGAGCTGTGAAGGAGGAAAAGTGTCCACACACTAGGAAACCCCTTCACGGGCGAAGACTTCGGGTGGCGGAGTGGGGGAGCTTCAGAGGCGGAGACTGCGGGTGGCGGAGTTGGGGAGCTTGGGAGCCGCGGAGGACAGCACAGCAACAGGGCTGCGGAGGGCAAAGCGGAGTGATTCCAGCGCAGAGGATCGGGCCGACCGGCACTCACCAGCCGAGAGACTTGTCTGCTCGCCCGCCGGGGCGGGCGGGGTTGGGAGCTGAGGCTCCAGCTTCTGTTGGAGCGCTGGGAGAGGACTGAGGTTGGCGGCCTGAACACAGCCTGCAGGGCATTAGTGCACCGTGGCTAGCTGGGAGGGAGTCCGGGGAAAAGTCTGGACCTGCCTAAGAGGCAAGAGACTTTTTCTTCCCTCTTTGTTTCCTGGTGCACGAGGAGAGGGGATTAAGAATGCTGCTTAAGAGAGCTCCAGAGACAGGCGCGAGCCGCGGCTAAAAGTGCAGAGCCCAGAGACAGACATGAGACGCTAAGGCCACTGCTGCCGCCACCAAGAAGCCTGTGTGTGAACACAGGTCACTATCCACACCCCCTTCCGGGGAGCCTGTGCAGCCCGCCACTGCCAGGGTCCCGGGATCTAGGGACAGCTCCCCCGGGAGAATGCACGGCGCACCTCAGACTAGCAATGTCACGCCGGCCTCTGCCGCCGCAGGCCCACCCCGCACTCCGTGACCCTCCCTACCCCCCGGCCTGAGTGAGCCAGAGCCTCCGAATCAGCGGCTCCTTTAACCCCGTCCTGTCTGAGCAAAGAACAGACGCCCTCCGGTGACCTACACGCACAGGCGGGGCCAAATCCAAAGCTGAGCCCCTGGGAGCTGTGAAAACAAAGAAGAGAAAGGGAAATCTCTCCCAGCAGCCTCAGAAGCAGCGGATTAAAGCTCCACAATCAACTTCATGTACCCTGCATCTGTGGAATACACGAATAGACAGCGAATCATCCCAAATTAAGGAGCCCTGTGGATGAAAGGCTTTTGGTGCTGCAGCCAGGAGTCAGTGCTGTGCCTCTGAGGTGGGAGAGCCAACTTCAGGACACTGGTCCACAAGAGGCCTCCCAGCTGCGCATAATATCAAACAGCGAAAATCTCCCAGAGATCTCCATCTCAACGCCAGCACCCAGCTTCACTCAACGACCAGCAAGCTACAGTGCTGGACATCCTATGCCGAACAACTAGCAAGACAGGAACACAACCCCACCCAGTAGCAGAGAGGCTGCCTAAAATCATAAGTCCACAGACACCCCAAAACACAGCACCAGACGTGGACCTGCCCACTAGAGAGACAAGATCCAGCCTCATCCACCAGAACACAGGCACTAGTCCCCTCCACCAGGAAGCCTACACAACCCACTGAATCAACCTTAGCAACTGGGGACAGACATCAAAAACGGGAACTACGAACGAGCAGCCTGCAAAAAGGAGACCCCAAACACAGTAAGATAAGCAAAATGAGAAGACAGAAAAACACACAGCAGATGAAGGAGCAAGATAAATAACCCACCAGACCTAACCAATGAAGAGGAAATAGGCAGTCTACCTGAAAAAGAATTCAGAATAATGATAGTAAAGATGATCCAAAATCTTGGAAATAGAATAGACAAAATGCATGAATCAGTTAACAAGGACCTAGAAGAACTAAAGATGAAACAAGCAATGATGAACAACACAATAAATGAAATGAAAAATACTCTAGATGGGATCAATAGCAGAATAACTGAGGCAGAAGAACGGATAAGTGACCTGGAAGATAAAATAGTGGAAATAAGTACTGCAGAGCAGAATAAAGAAAAAAGAATGAAAAGCACTGAGGACAGTCTCAGAGACCTCTGGGACAACATTAAACGCACCAACATTCGAATTATAGGGATTCCAGAAGAAGAAGAGAAAAAGAAAGGGACTGAGAAAATATTTGAAGAGATTATAGTTGAAAACTTCCCTAATATGGGAAAGGAAATAGTTAATCAAGTCCAGGAAGCACAGAGAGTCCCATACAGGATAAATCCAAGGAGAAATACGCCAAGACACATATTAATCAAACTGTCAAAAATTAAATACAAAGAAAGCATATTAAAAGCAGCAAGGGAAAAACAACAAATAACACATAAGGGAATCCCCATAAGGTTAACAGCTGATCTTTCAGCAGAAACTCTGCAAGCCAGAAGGGAGTGGCAGGACATATTGAAAGTGTTGAAGGAGAAAAACCTGCAACCAAGATTACTCTACCCAGCAAGGATCTCATTCAGATTTGATGGAGAAATTAAAACCTTTACAGACACGCAAAAGCTGAGAGAGTTCAGCACCACCAAACCAGCTCTACAAAAACTGCTAAAGGAACTTATCTAGGCAAGAAACACAAAAGAAGGAAAAGAACTACAATAACGAACCCAAAACAATTAAGAAAATGGGAATGGGAACACATATCAATAATTACCTTAAATGTAAATGGACTAAATGCTCCCACCAAAAGACACAGATTGGCTGAATGGATACAAAAACAAGACGCATATATTTGCTGTCTACAAGAGAGACACTTCAGACCTAGAGACACATACAGACTGAAAGTAAGGGGATGGAAAAAGGTATTTCATGCAAATGGAAACCAAAAGAAAGCTGGAGTAGCAATTCTCATATCAGACAAAATAGACTTTAAAACAAAGACTATTAGAAGAGACAAAGAAGTACACTACATAATGATCAAGGGATCGATCTAAGAAGAAGATATAACAATTGTAAATATTTATGCACCCAACATAGGAGCACCTCAATACATAAGGCAAATACTGACAGCCATAAAGGGGAAATCGACAGTAACACATTCATAGTAGGGGACTTTAACACCCCACTTTCACCAATGGACAGATCATCCAAAATGAAAATAAATAAGGAAACACAAGCTTTAAATGATACATTAAACGAGATGGAGTTAATTGATATTTATAGGACATTCCATCCAAAAACAACAGAATACACATTTTTCTCAAGTGCTCATGGAACATTCTCCAGGATAGATCATATCTTGGGTCACAAATCAAGCCTTGGTAAATTTAGGAAAACTGAAATTGTATCAAGTATCTTTTCCGACCACAACGCTATGAGACTAGATATCAATTACAGGAAAACATCTGTAAAAAATACAAACACATGGAGGCTAAACAATACACTACTTAATAACGAAGTGATCACTGAAGAAATCAAAGAGGAAGTTTTAGCCACAGCAATCAGAGAAGAAAAGGAAATAAAAGGAATCCAAATCGGAAAAGAAGAAGTAAAGCTGTCACTGTTTGCAGATGACATGATACTATACATAGAGAATCCTAAAGATGCTACCTGAAAATTACTAGAGCTAATCAATGAATTTGGTAAAGTAGCAGGATACAAAATTAATGCACAGAAATCTCTGGCACTCCTATACACTAAGGATGAAAAATCTGAAAGTGAAATCAAGAAAACACTCCCATTTACCATTGCAACAAAAAGAATAAAATATGTAGGAATAAACCTACCTAAGGAGACAAAAGACCTGTATGCAGAAAATTATAAGACACTGAGGAAAGAAATTAAAGATGATACAAATAGATGGAGAGAAATACCATGTTCTTGGATTGGAAGAATCAACATTGTGAAAATGACTCTACTACCCAAAGCAATCTACAGATTCAACGCAATCCCTATCAAACTACCACTGGCATTTTTCACAGAACTAGAACAAAAAATTTCACAATTTGTATGGAAACACAAAAGACCCCGAATAGCCAAAGCAATCTTGTGAATGAAAAATGGAGCTGGAGGAATCAGGCTCCCTGACTTCAGACTATACTACAAAGCTACAGTAATCAAGACAGTATGGTACTGGCACAAAAACAGAAATATAGATCAATGGAACAGGATAGAAAGCCCAGAGATAAACCCACGCACATATGGTCACCTTATCTTTGATAAAGGAGGCAGGAATGTACAGTGGAGAAAGGACAGCCTGTTCAATAAGTGGTGCTGGGAAAACTGGAGAGGTACACGTAAAAGTATGAGATTAGATCACTCCCTAACACCACACACAAAAATAAGCTGAAAATGGATTAAAGACCTGAATGTAAGTCCAGAAACTATCAAACTCTTACAGGAAAACATAGGCAGAACACTCTATGACATAAATCACAGCAAGATCCTTTTTGACCCACCTCCTAGATAAATGGAAATAAAAACAAAAATAAACAAATGGGACCTAATGAAACTTCAAAGCTTTTGCACAGCAAAGGAAACCATAAACAAGACCAAAAGACAACCCTCAGAATGGGAGAAAATATCTGCAAATGAAGCAACTGACAAAGGATTGATCTCCAAAATTTATAAGCAGCTCATGCAGCTCAATAACAAAAGAAAAAACAACCCAATCCAAAAATGGGCAGAAGACCAAAATAGACATTTCTCCAAAGAAGATATACAGACTGCCAACAAACACATGAAAGAATGCTCAACATCATTAATCATTAGAGAAATGCAAATCAAAACTACAATAAGATATCATCTCACACCAGTCAGAATGGCCATCATCAAAAAGTCTAGAAACAATAAATGCTGGAGAGGGTGTGGAGAAAAGGGAGCGCTCTTGCACTGCTGATGGGAATGTGAATTGGTACAGCCACTATGGAGAACAGTATGGAGGTTCCTTAAAAAACTACAAATAGAACTACCATATGACCCAGCAATCCCACTACTGGGCATATACCCTGAGAAAACCATAATTCAAAAAGAGTCATGTACCAAAATGTTCATTGCAGCTGTATTTAAAATAGCCCGGAGATGGAAACAACCTAAGTGTCCATCATCGGATGAATGGATAAAGAAGATGTGGCACATATATACAATGGAATATTACTCAGCCATAAAAAGAAACGAAATTGAGCTATTTGTAATGAGGTGGATGGACCTAGAGTCTGTCATACGGAGTGAAGTAAGTAAGAAAGAGAAAGACAAATACCGTATGCTAACACATATATATGGAATTTAAGAAAAAAAATGTCATGAAGAACTTAAGGGTAAGACAGGAATAAAGACACAGACCTACTAGAGAATGGACTTGAGGATATGGGGAGGGGGAAGGGTAAGCTGTGACAAAGTGAGAGAGTGGCATGGACATATATACACTACCAGACGTAAAATAGATAGCTAGTGGGAAGCAGCCGCATAGAACAGGGAGGTCAGCTCGGCGCTTTGTGACCACCTGGAGGGGTGGATAGGGAGGGGGGGAGGGAGGGAGACACAAGAGGGTAGAGATATGGTAACATATGTATATGTATAAGTGATTTACTTTGTTATAAAGCAGAAACTAACACACCATTGTAAAGCAATTATACTCCAATAAAGATGTAAAAAAAAAAAGACTAATGTAATTGATAAACTACTGGAAGCAATGAACAAGCATAAATGGATTGATGGGGGCTTCCCTGGTGGCGCAGTGGTTGAGAGTCCCCCTGCCGATGCAGGGGACACGGGTTCGTGCCCTGGTCCGGGAAAATCCCACATGCCGCGGAGCAGCTGGGCCCGTAAGCCATGGCCGCTGAGCCTGCGTGACCGGAGCCTGTGCTCCGCAACGGGTGAGGCCACAACAGTGAGAGGCCCGCATACCGCAAAAAAAAAAAAAAAAAAAGTTTAGATGGCATAAACTCCACTGTTAGAAATGAAAACCATCCCAACAGAATCTGATGCCAGTTTTAAAAGATAATAAGAGGACACTATAATTTTGAAAATTTTGGTGAGATAAGTTCCTAGAGAATACTACTTAACCAAACTTGACACAAAGAGACATAAATAATCTGCCAATTCCTAGATCTATTAAAGAAATTAAAACTCTAGAAGATATACTTCCCACCAGACAACAGCCCAACCACAAGAACAACTGAAGGCTGAAAGGCTTTGACCAGTGAACTCTACCAAATATTTGTGAAAGAAAAGATACAGATGTTAATGAACCTGTCCAGATAACAGAATAAGAGGGAATTCTGCCTAGTTCATTTTATGAGATCAGTATAACGATAGCAAAAGCTTACAAGGGGTCTGCAAGGAAGGGCAATCTCTTGACGAACATAGGAGCCAAATTCCTGAACACTCATTATTAAACCAAATCCAGAGTTACAGAAAAGCAAATGTACTCTTTTAACAAAGTTCTTTTTTTTTAATTCCAGGAATTAAAGTTTGATTAAACATTTGGGAATCAATTACTGTAATTTACCACATTAATAAAATAAAGGCAAGCAATCACATGATCATATTTAAAAGATAGGTTGAGGTAGAGAAAAGATTTAATTAGTAAATTATAAAACATGCATTCTCATGAGTACACACACACACACACACACTCCACTCATGAATTCTTTATTTCATATATGAACTGTCCAAGTCCTAGCAGAAAGAAAATTTAAATACTAAAATTTGTTGGAATGCCTTTAGAAACAATAATTTCAAAGATACAGTAAAAAAGGGAATCCACTTGCCAGAGCAAAGTAGATGTTGGTGGGGGAATGAGTATTGAGCTAAACTTTTGGGTAAACTGCTACTTTTGATAGAATGCAAAATAAAATTCAAAGTGACACTATGCCTCTTTCCTCAGACGGAGCCCAGGGGAAGTGATCAAAATTCAGAATGGAAATGGCTGCAGGCATGTCAGTTGCACACAGCCCTGAAAGGGACTCAGAGTTTTTCTAGCACAGGAGGCTTCCAGAGAAGGAAAGCATCGCTCTGCACCAGGAGTAACATGGCCTTGGGGAAACGATGGTTTCTCAAGTCCAAGGTGATGTGGTTACAGGCACTAAGTCTCCTGTATCATAAAAAGGTGCCTGAGTGAGCTAAGGGAGAGCTGCACAGCCAGGAGCCTGAGGATGGGAAACCAGAGACTGTGGTCATCTGTGTGGACTGAGACCCCCAAACCCAATGCGAGCCATGAAGTCTGAGCATAGGCAGCATGGTAAACAAGGACCTAAACAAGTTATTTCCCACACCACCTGAAAATCCTGACATATGCAAAACTTTGGAAACCTAGACAGAACTCTGAGCAAGGCTGGTGGGTAGCCCTGAGTGGACTATTCTGTTTTCAACTCCAAGCTACTGATGCATCATGTCTCATTAGAGAAAAGAATAAAAATGAAAAAGGAAGCTACACGTTTCCTACAGCTCAGTTGGTGAACTGCTAAATGAGCATTCTGGTATGAAAGATCTAGCTGTGGAATTTTGGAGCAGCCGGGAATCACTGTAGAACTATAGTCTGCAGTCGTAATTAGGAACATGATCTAGGTCAAAGGCTAGCCAAGGTGAGGAATAGGGATGCAGCTTGGGCACAGAGAAGGGCTACACTCTGGGGTCCAGGGACATTGGTTCTGGTGTTAGTAGCACCATGTACATGGACTGTGAGAACTAGCCCACTTCCATTCATGGGAAAGAGGTAGAGGATTTATTTCATTTGACTTCTCAAGTGCTTTTCCAATTAGCCTGACAAATGGGAATGGCCCAGAGGTCTACTGAGACCTGAGTTTGGCCCATACAGAGCGCTGCTCTCCTTGACTAGAGCTCAGGCAGCACATCCCCATCACTAGCCTTCAGAAACATCCGTCCATCAGCCCAGCACCTTCAAGGGGCCTCCCAACAACCCTGGATCCTGGAAGGCTGCATCTTAGGGATACAATAGTTGCTAAAAGTTGATCCCAAAAAATGAGATTTATCAGGAGAAATAAGTACCCTGGTCCAGATTCGCATCTGCACTCTGTTCTCAAACAGGGCAATGCCAACTGACTTCCTCAAATCTAACCTGCAAGATGGCACAGGGTCTCCACACTACTGGTAGGGGGACAGCCTACTGGGACCTTCAAATGTAGCTTAGCTCCTCTTTTTATATCATTAATTACAAAACATGGAAGTCAGTATTTGTCATACCAAAATAGGAATGGCCCATATGTTGGGATTTAAACATAGAATAAAGTTTGCATGTCTCGCTCCCCCTTCCCTCCAAATTCATCCCCTCTGGGATGACATATTTTTTGTTTGCTCTGAACTTGGAAATAGAATGTTTGTGGCTCTGAGACTCTTCTTGTCTCCTTACTTTATGGGAACAGTGTAACATACACTTCTATTTTGGACAGAGACCTTCTGTTCTGAAAATTTGGGGGAGAGAAAGGCCTGCGGTCCTTTGTCAATACAGCATATGTCAGTGTGAAGCAGAATTAATTTTCTGAAAAAGAGAATGTGTTTGTCTTTAACCTTTGAAGGTGTTGTAGCCGAGGACAGATAGTGGCGCTGGGGATCTCAGAGAAGCTGGTTTTGTGGATGAGTAAGGAAGCTGTGTGGGAAGAACCCAGGTGGAGGTTTCTTTACAGGGGGTCTGGGTGTGAAGTGCGATTGGCATAATTTCTAGCGGGTGCTCTGTGGCACGATCACTAGCAAAGGCAGCCTACAAAGCCATGGGCTCCCATGTCCAAGTCACACGGAACACCACGGACTCAGAGACGGCAGAGGGCTTGTGCTGCCTCCTTTATAGGCCCACATTACTTACAAATAATTTCTTATGAATTTATGACAATGGATCATGTTTTAACTCTTTGAGTTTTGGTTTCTCTGATTATGCTTGGGCAGAGGGTGCAGTGGAGAATGCAGGGGCTTCAGAACCAGACTGGGAATTTGGGGTACACCACCCATCTTATCTGAGCTTCATTCTCTCCTTCTGTGTAATGGGAAGGATAATCAATAATAATAATTTGTCATGCAGATTAAATATGGGAAATGCATAGAATACACTTGGAAAGCAGAAGGTACAAGTTACATTATATGTTGGCTGTTTTTATTATGAAAATAAGATAGGCATCCTCTGAGTAAAACTCTGGCCACCCAGCTGTGAACATCATCCCTCACTGTCGTCTTCTATCAGTCTAAGTAGGATAACAATTCTGTTCTCCCCCATTGTTTTTATTAATCAACCAATCATGGGTCAGGAAATATAATCTCCTTATTCTTTCTTCCGAAAAATGTAGTTAGCATGCTGAATACAGCTGTGCAATGTGGAGTCTTCACAAGTTTGACGTAAGCGTAGGTTGCATTTAAGGACACACACGTACACACATCTATAAAACTGAAAGCATTTGTTTAGGCTTTAATCCAACTTCTCTCTCTTTGGGGATGAGGACTTTGAGACACAGAGAGTTCAAATACAGAGTCAGAGCACCTCAGAGTTGGAAATGACCTCAAGAGAAGCGGTTATCTGATTGCAGAATGTATTTCTTCCACTACATCCCTGAGGAGTCTATTCCTTTCCTTTGCTTATTCATCTCCAGAAAACTCCCTAGTCCAGAGCAAGAGCTCCGATGGTTCAGCAGTTTCCTTTCAGTATCAAATGGAAACCTGACCTCCTAAAGCTTTCACTCTCATTGCAGACCTGGGTTCCTTGAAGAACGAGGATGACCCTCCCACATGCTGGTGCCTCAATGATTTCTTGGCAGCGTCATGCCCTGCTCAGTCTTTCCTTTGTCAGAACCTTCTACTGTCACCTTCCCCACCCTGAATGATGCTCTGAACTAGCCCAGTGTGTGACAAACAGAAATAGATAGTGGCATTTGACATCAGACGGAACCTATGGAGTCAGATTTCTGATTTGAGAAGTGGCATTAAGAGTTAACCACCTCACAGTCACATTGTGAGAAGATGTAGCAAATGTGTTCATTTCTTTGCCTCCTCCCATTTCTGTACCCATATGATTGAACCAGAAATACACTGTTAGTGAACTGTGGAGGAATAATTGGTAGGAGTCAGATCTTCTTCCTTGCTTACGGATAAAGCCCAAAATTAAGGAAACGAGAAAGAAGGAGACTGTTATGCTGCGTTCATTTTTTCCCCCCAAACCACTGCATAATTACATTGCCTCAAAGCACATAATTAGAACTTATAATTCTTATCTCATTATAGTAGCTTCGAGCTTTAACAAATTTTAAATGTAAGTGATATTTATGGCCTATTATGTTTATAAAAGGGAAAAAACAAAAACACAGTGAAGATGCAATTTAAGTAATGATTGTTTTTCTTGATCTCCCTTTCCCCACCCCTGTCTACAAGATAAAGGCAAGATCTCATAGTTGTAGATACTCTTCATCACTTGGCTA